>NC_132810.1:26108257-26453257 GCF_048594095.1 Paramormyrops kingsleyae | reverse complement strand
GGCGTTACCGTCTCTGAAGAAAACGTTTAAATTTCAGCCAACCGATAGCACAACATCTGAACACTGTTGTGCGCCTTTGTTGTGTGACTTTATTTAATATGCGGTTAGGCACTTTGTTAAAGAAAATTAAGTTATCTGTGACAAAGCACTCCAGTGAGTGTCATGCCTCGATCGTCCGCTCTTTCCGTGTGCCACGCCCCCTCGTTAACCCTGTGTGGATTCCCTGTGTTTACCAGCTGTTCCTGATTGTTGTCAAATTTGTCATTACTCCATTGTATTTAGTCCGCGTTTCCGTTTCTTTCTCCAGTCCGGTCATTATATTGCAATTCTGCTTTACCGCTCGTCTGTGTTCCTTTTGCTCATTAAACCCCGCATTCACCCGATCCTAGGTCTCCTCGCCTCTGCTTCCCCGGTCAGCGTTGTAACAGTGAGCCTGCTTCCATGCTGCAATGTGAACATTTGCCATGTTCCTAAAAATTCTGTTTATTGCACAGTGTCTGACCACACAGACCTACAGGCTATTGCCAGATGATCATACTAGACATATCAACTGGACATATTTTGAACTATTACAGATTGATGTCTTGTACATACACAGAAACTGGATTTTATCGATTACTCAAGAACATTCAATATAATTAATACCAATTTTTTTCACGTTTATATATATATATATATATATAACGAACCGAATCAGGCTTAATCAAGATAGGTGATCTGTCATTTTAACGATCCCCAATTAAATTAACCCCGTGGACCGGACAAATACAAAACGAATGATTAAACATTATATGCGTCTCTTTTTGTATGTTTTCTAAATAAGACCGCGTGCCCATACCCAACTGTAATAGCGATTAAAGCGATCTATTCTTTTAGCATTTATGTTAAGGCAAGACTTTTATTTTATTACTGTTCTGGGATTAATAATGTTTAATAATTTTAATAATGTGCTTTAAGTCAAGTCAAATTCAGTTTATGCATGATTACATGATATAGGCTAGCTTTTTTAATACTGTATCCTAAGTTGTGGATAATTAAGCTATATATCATATGCTGAAGTACATTTCTGGAGTGTTAAAGATTAAAAGAAAAAATAACAAGAACCGTACAGAACCGAAAACCGTGACCCTAAAACCGTGATACAAACCGAACCGTGGGTTTTGTGAACCGTGCCACCCCTAATGCAGACTATTAAAGGTGTGGTCACACCTGTCAGTAATACTCATTGTGTCGGCCAACAGCTTTGAAAGAAATAGTGTCACTCCAAAGTTTATGAATGTCTCATTCACCTACATGTAGCCAGCCTCCATGTCTATAAGCTGTGGCGCTCAAAGTCATGGCTAGAAATATTCGTGATTTTTTTTTATAATTTCTCTGCACCACTGAAAATAAGTTTTTGAAAAGTGCACGTTTAAAGTTGATTTTAAGAAAGAAAAAACAGAACAATGACATTCAAAACGGCCTCAGATTACTGGTGCTGAGTTTGTGCTGAATAAAAGCATTTGTAGCACTTGTAGCAAATGTTTTTAGATAGGTGAAATATTTAAAAATGTCAAGGCTTGTCAGATTACCTCAAAACGGGCTAAGATGCCTCAGACTGCAGAGGGTTACATTTTATTAATTTTTTTTAAACTTGTTCATGTTAAAGAAGATAAATTTAGAATATCTGTTTGAGAAATACACTCAGTAAACCAAAATAAAAAACCCTCAAACTGTGAAGCAAACCTAAGATTTTTGAACCTTTGCATCTCCCTGAACAAGTTAACGGCAGTGGAATGGGGACCTTAATATTAACTTTCATTGACTTGCATTGAATTAGTCATGGATAAGATTTAATAAATGGATGCGATGGGGGGTGGCACCACCACCATGCCTTATCTGCAAGTAAGCATGTTCTGTCTTTGTACCAACTCATCACCCAGACTTAACTTTATTTTGCCAATGCTTTTATCCAAAGTGACATACAAGTGAGGGACATTAGACATTAACAGTAGAAACCAGCAACCACACAGCCAGCTGCTACATGTCAATCTTTAGGTTTATATATATATATATATATATATAAAAAATATATATAAAATATATATATATATAGCTATTTACCAGAAATGGAAGTAGACAAACTTACCCACAGGATGTCTGTTCTGGGCATGAGAAGTCGTCGCCACTCTTTGGAATGTCTGCTCACCATGTTCATGGCATCTATAATCCTCATGAAAGCGATCTGGCATCTGCCTCCTGCGTCGTTGCTGCTGCTCATTAAAGAAAGGGTCCTGGCGGTAGCAATAATGACCAGCAGAGCAAACATCTCCATTTTCCGCCAAAGCATTCATCTCACTGAGGAAAGACTGGGATGAGCCCCCAAACTCACATGGCACATCCCCAACACTGTGAGGGATATATGGTGGCGCAGATATTCGATTGCTCTCACGATGTGCAACATGAGTTGGTCGCTGTACAGGGCTGCGCAAAAAACTCTCATTCTGAGTGATCACAGTTTCAGCTGGACCAACTGGGTATGCCGGAGGCGTAGGCTCTGTTAAAGGAACTTCCGTACGTCTGGGAATTGTGGGGCCATGGCGAATAAATGAGGGCATCAAATCTACACCAACAACCAAAACAAAATATAAATAAAACAAGCAAGAGGAAACTCAGTCTCTACTTAAGTCTACATTTTCCAGAAGTGAGAGATGTGCCGTTCTTCCAATAGGTACCAACTCGCCAGCAAAGTTGCCTGTAATGGTAGCACATAAATAAAACTACATAGGTTTTTCTGTAGCTATGAGGTGTGTCCTCGTCTGCAGAAATGGAAATTGGTATTAAACAACATTTTAATTTTCACCCACAAGGTTAAATAAAATTAGAGATTCTTCTAAAACATGTCTTGGGAATAAAATCAAAACAAGTCTTGGCTTAGTTGGCCTAATAAAATTGTGGAGCACCGTATCTTACTTCAAATTCAACCTTCCTGATAAGGTTTAGGATTACATCGTATGCCATGACTGCAGGGAATACATATGGTACCGTGACCAGTCCACTGCTGCCGCCACCACTCGTGCCACAGACGCTTTGCTTGTTAAGAGGATAATTCAAAAACCATTTGACAGATCTTCTGAAAGCTTTGCAGAGGTATTGTATGAGTGCTGAACTGGAAATGATTAAATTTTAAGTCGTCAGTGATTTTCAAAGTGGGGCGAGATGATTTTCTGAATATTCTATAATTAATTGGTTTTTTTTTTCCCATCATCGGCCTACTTTTTTCACCAGTTAGATATAGGGATTGATTTGGAGACTAGATTTGAAAGGGCCACAGTAGGCAATTTTACCCAGTACATCAGGCTAAAACAAAGATGCCCAGGAATCTTTTGACCTGAGTCAGGAACTTTGTTTTCTGTCTCATCCTATTTTTACAGCACAGCGTCCAAGTTATGGCCCTGGGGCAATAGGATCTACAGAGCCCATGGCCTTACCAACACCTCTTCCAGCAGCAACCCAGCTTACCAAGTTGGTCTCCTATCCAAGCACTGGCCAGGCCCAGGCCTGTTTAGCTACAGATTAATTAGATAGTCTGAACTGAAGATGGTATGGCTGCTGAGAATTTCATGAGAATATTAAACTAAAGCTCAATTTAGTATAGCATCAACAGTGCTCCTGTACCTCTACAGATACAGTATTGAGCTAAGAACACAGAGCTTGCAGATTCAAATCCAAGGGAGCACACAAATTGTAACCCTTTCCTAAAGAGATAAAAGAATTTGCCAAATTTGTAGATATGTGATATTGTGCAGCCCTAGTAAATATACATTAAAAGGTCTTCTGAAACTAGCCAAGGAATCACCATTTTGCTAATATATCACTGTGTTATACTTAAATTAAAATTGCAACACAGCCTCAATGTTTTACTTTAATTTGGAAGTTAACTTCTTACACTAGCTGCCTTAACCACTTAATAAAATCCTTAAAGTCTTGCAAAAGGTTTGAATTTGCTGGGTTGACAGTTTAGTCCTCCATGTTCTAGTTAGCATTGACTACCCAATACACCCGTTATAATAAGCACAGGAGAAAAATATGACATTTGCTTACTAATTAGTGCAATGGGGTAAGGGGGATATCACTGGTTTCTACACTCTTTTTGAATATTCAAAGTTTATAAAGATCCTACAACCAAGTTAAAATGTAAAATCAGAAAACAATATCCATAACTTGTTAATACTACTGCTAAGAACACAGATAACGTATCGGCACATCAACATACTAGTCTTGAACGGTATCCATTAACAAATCAAATTACCATACAACTTCCAGTAATTTGAGAAAACATTTAAAACATATAATTAGTTCAGTGCATAAACTGGAATATCATACAGATATATTTCTCAGATGAGACTTAGAGACTGAATATAGTTCATATATTTTTTTTGTAAATTAACTTGTGGACAAGCGGCTGACTTTAAATTACTAAGGATAATAAGAAGGCGTAGGTCTAATGCGTCAAAACCTAAAGCAAATGATCGAGGAGGCATGCCATTGCCCAAAATTGTTTATAAGATTAGAAGAGAAAAAACTAACATTTAACGCCAGTCAGCCAGCACCACACACACAACAAAATCCCTTTTAGGTCGTCCATGATGAAAGAGACTTGTACACAAGCTTTTAAGACATCGCGTGAAATTTTCAAGGTGGCCAACTCAATTTACAACACTTTGCAAGAAACCACTTCTTCACTGATTAGATTTCTACATAGTAATTTGGACTTTGAGAAACCGAATTCTTGTAACCCACATACACACATTTCTATCTTAAAATTGTATTATACACTCTATATACGATTTGTAGATCTATTGTAACGGCTAGTAATGCTTTCGTACTTGAATCTAAGCTGTATTTAAAATTTGTCAAATCAAATCAGAACACAAAACCATTACGTTGCAGTTCAATTTTAAATGAATGTAACGGAAGTAGCCTACTAGTTTCTTTAGACTTTTACAATGTTGCTGAATTACTCCAGATCCCCAGGCATCAATGTCCGAAATAAGTGTGTTTTTAATCCTATAGCCCATTTTGTCAAAACTATACGACTCGATGACGAAACTAAATTTCTCCCAAGTTCGAGGAGGCTGGGTCGCCTTCGTAAAAGAACAAAAAGACACTGGCGAACGACTAAACGAACGGGATTTCTGTACATGTTGAAGATGTGGCTTGTTTGCTACTTATACGTATAACAACTGCAGATGAAAACTGCAAGTCGAAATTAAGCAAAATGAAGAAACAGCCCAGTAATCTAACTTACTTCTCAAGAGCGGAGATGTCTCCTTTTTAACATATTTTCCATGTATCTCAGCTGGTTTCGACACCTCACTTTTACTTTTCTTTCTTGAAAGCATAACTCAACGACCGAAGATCTCAATGCAACAAGGTAAACAGAAATGATCGAAAAGTGTTTGAGCATTTGACTGCAGCTTAAAAACGGGACACATTTTAGCCAGTCTTCCTACCGACTCGTTTTAAACGCAAGCCTGCGCCCACTTTATCAGAGCAAAATCAGCTCGATAAATGAATACCCAGCTGCTTACTGGTATTCGGGCTGACTAAATAACTTTCTGCTCTTTAACCCCCAGCCTAAGTCTATTTTCCGTTTGTTACTCCCTACCCTTTCTAAACTTCCAGACTTCCTTATCTTCTTTTCCAACCCGTGATGCATTGTGGGAAAGTGACGCACAAATCCTTCCGTAAGGTCGGTGGAGTCTCCTAGGACCAAAAAAAAAAATGGAATGCCAAAACAACAAAAATCTGTTATAGTTCTGCGTTCGATGTTGTATAAATATTATTTTGCGATTAAAGCAAAACGTTAAAGCGATATCCATCAAAGTAAAACCACTGCACATACTAAATTGCCGTAACAAGCATTTTAAATGACACTGAACAAAAATTTAAATGCAGAACTTTTGTTTTTTCTCCCATTTTGAAGCAGTTTCACAAAAGGGGAATTTTATAGACGCTCAAAGAGCATGTCTTCCAAATTTTGCTAAGCAAAACAGTTACTTAAATTGTGTTATTAATTAATTGATAATCCATTTACTGTACAAATGTAGAATATTAAAGTTTTATGTCACATGCAGTTCTACTTGTACAACATGCAGTGAAATGCTTGTTCTGGCTGGGCTACATATTCTTCCTTAGATTTTATATTCCCTAATATATACAAATATAATATATTGCCTAATATATAATGTAAAAATATACAGAATGTAATAAAATATACTATATATACAATCCTGTACAAAAAAGACCAGGGGGAAAATGACAAGTATTCACATTTCACACTGGTGGTTCGTAACCAGGTTGTAATTAGAGCTTCAAAATCCAAAAAGAAGAAACATGAGCAAGAGACAAAAAATAGAGAGCAGGCAATTTATTGAAAACTGCATTTAAACTCAAACAGCTGATCAAACGTTTAAGACCATAGCCTTTAAAAAGCAGACTCTGTGCAAAAATACATTTACTTTTTGAAAGGTTTATATGCTGTGGTGGACTGGCGGCCTGCCCAGGCTGTACCCCGCCTCTCACCCAAAGATGCTGGGATTGGCTCCAGCTTCCCTGTGACCCAGGTGGATTAAGCAATATAGATAATGGATGGATGGATGGGCTGGCCCCCTGTCCAGGGTTGTTCCCTGCCTCGTGCCCCTTGCTTCCGGGATAGGCTCCAGACCCTCCGCGACCCAGTAGGATAAGCGGGTTGGACAATGGATGGATGGATGGATGGATGGGCTTGTATGTGGGATGGCATAGTGGTAAGCACTGTTGCTCACACACCGGGGACCTGGGTGAGGTCTCCCTGGGTGTGTGGAGTTTACATGTTCTTCCCATCTCATCGTGGGGTTTCCTCTGGGTACTCCAGTTAACCCCCCCCTCCCCCAAATCTAAAAACATGGTGAGGCTGATTGGAGTTATCAAATTGTCCACAGGTGTGCTTGTGAGTGACTGGTGTGGGAGTGTGCCCTGTGATGGGTTGGTGAAAAAAGATTAGTTGGTACAATGGGAGGAGCCTAAAGCTTGAATCAGTCGGCCCATTCTCCTCTGACCTCTAGCATGAACAAGGCATTTTCGCCCACAGGACTGCCGCATACTGGATGTTTTTCCCTTTGCACACCATTCTTTGTAAACCCTAGAAATGGTTGTGCGTGAAAATCCCAGTAACTGAGCAGATTGTGAAATATTCAGACCGGCCCGTCTGGCACTAACAACCATGCCACGCTCAAAATTGCTTAAATCACCTGTCTTTCCCATTCTGACATTCAGTTTGGAGTTCAGGAGATTGTCTTGACCAGGACCACACCCCTAAATGCATTGAAGCAACTGCCATGTGATTGGTTGATTAGATAATTGCATTAATGAGAAATTGAACAGGTGTTCCTAATAATCCTTTAGGTGAGTGTATATAGAAAAGGTGACTTTGTCCTGGCCCAGACTGATTTAATGCTTTAAAAATCAGATGGAAACAAAGCATGTCATACTATAATGCACAAAGGTGTGAATGAGAAGCCAGGATTCCATGCACATTTTAATACCATAAACCTCTCTGTGCCAGGCAAATATCAGCTTCTCAGTATAGATAAGGTACCCAACTATATAGAAAAGGTGACTTTGTCCTGGCCCAGACTGATTTAATGCTTTAAAAATCAGATGGAAACAAAGCATGTCATACTATAATGCACAAAGGTGTGAATGAGAAGCCAGGATTCCATGCACATTTTAATACCATAAACCTCTCTGTGCCAGGCAAATATCAGCTTCTCAGTATAGATAAGGTACCCAACTATATAGAAAAGGTGACTTTGTCCTGGCCCAGACTGATTTAATGCTTTAAAAATCAGATGGAAACAAAGCATGTCATACTATAATGCACAAAGGTGTGAATGAGAAGCCAGGATTCCATGCACATTTTAATACCATAAACCTCTCTGTGCCAGGCAAATATCAGCTTCTCAGTATAGATAAGGTACCCAACCACAGTAGCCTGCTGTGAGGGGGTTTTTGTGGTTTTTCGACCTCCCAAGAGCAACTTCGATTTCGCTTTGTTTTTGGTTCATACTTGGTTCAGGCAGAAGTTCTTCTGGTAAGTAGTAGTAAATTTATCAGGTTTAAAATTTTAAATAAAAATAATAATTAAGTTCTGTTTTAACACATGTAATAACTTATTTTAGTGTACTCGGCACTTTACTGCATTTATCGTTACGCAAATTAATCTTTATGGTTAAATACACTATATAAATTTACTTGGCTGGGATTACGGGGCCATAGTGAGTTAGTTAATTATGGGGCCGGCGCAGTGTTGCGTTTGCAAGATGTTTGCCCTTCTGGACGTTAGTGTCCAGTCGGACTTCATCTGCGAGCGGTGTAAGCTAGTGGACTCACTCATGCTCAAGGTTCGCGACCTTGAGGAGCAACTGGCTCTCATCCAATGCAACAGTGAGTTAGAGGAGCTAGTTAATACGCCGTCTAGGGAGATGGTGTGTACGCCACTAGCGGGGAGGAGGGAGAATGAAGAGCAGAGAGGTCGAGAGAGCTGGGTGACCGTAGGTCGTAGACGCAGGAAAAGGCGTACACACGTTACAGAGGCAACAACACCTGAGGTGTCTGTGTCTAACAGGTTTCAGGTGCTTCCAGCTTTAGAGCCGGAAGGGACTGGGGAGGCAGGTGGGCCCTTGGGCACTGAGGAGCTCCCTCACCCCAGGAAGAGGGAGGTTGTGGTAGTGGGGGATTCAATTATTAGGGGAGTAGACAGTTATGTGTGCACGCGTGATAGAGGGTCCCGTACAGTGTCTTGCCTGCCTGGTGCCCAGGTAGGAGACCTTCCAGATCGTGTGGACAAGCTTTTGGCCCCAGCTGGGGTGGATCCAGTTGTTGTGGTGCATGTTGGCACCAATGACATAGGCAAGGGCAGGAGGGCTGTTCTGCAGGATAAATTTATAGAAGTTGCCAATAAGCTTAGAAGCAGAACGTCCATGGTGGTATCCTCTGAAATACTCCCCGTGCCATGCGCAAGTCAGGCTAAGTTAGCTGAGATAAGGAGATTAAATGCGTGGCTAAAAGGATGGTGTAGGAAAGAGGGGTTTAGGTTTATGGGGCACTGCAGGACCTTCTGGAGCAGGTGGAACTTGTTCAAGCCGGATGGGTTGCATCTGAACCGGAGGGGAACCAGTGTACTGGGAAGGCGTATGTGTAGAGTAGTTGAGGAATGTTTAAACTAGGGACTGGGGGGCAGGGAGGTTACTAAATGGTGTGTTAGTTTTTCTCTCGGAACTCGGAAATTCCGAGTTGAGTGACATCACGTCCGACAATCTCCTGTTCGAGCTACCCACATCTCGGAACAAACATGGCTGCCTCCATGAACACGTTGCTGTGTTGTTGCTTTATATTTTAGCAGATTTGGAGTTTGCCAAATGGAGAAGTTGAGATTTTTCCGAGAGACAAACAAGAAACACGAACTAGTCAAACCACATTAAAAGCTTTATAAAATATTTCTGTACATTCATAGCGATATTCTTTTTTCGAACGGTAAACAAACTACAAACAAACCAAGTCGCCATGTTGAAATTACGTCACAGGGGCAACTCGGACAACAAAATCTTGTCCGACTTCAACGTCATAAAAGGGCCGTGTTTCCGACGGGAAGTGACGTTTTTCGTGACGTTTGGTGATGTTTTCATCCGAGTTTCGACTTGGAGAGAAATAATCGAACGCACCATAAGTATGTACGTGGGGGGAAACGGAAAGCCCCAAAAAATCATATTATAAGTGGGCACCGTAATAGGCCTACCCTTTGTTGTCTGTATTTAAATGCCAGGAGTATTAAAATTCATGATTTAGAGGCTTTTATCTCATCGGACTCTTATGATATTAATGATGTGGTAGTTATGGGTGATTTTAATCTACCGGGGATGCAGTGGGACATTGTCGCTGGCTCTTCTGAAAATGAACTGGAGATGGTGGAATTAGTACAGGATTGTTTTTTTACTCAGTTTGTTAACACCCCTACCAGGGGAGATGCCATTCTTGATCTTGTTTTCTCTAATAACCAGGACAGGATTGGTAAATTAGACGTTTTAGAACCACTTGACAGTAGCGATCATAACATGGTTAAATTTGAGGTGAAGTTTAGTGGCCGAAGAGCAAAGTCCAAATCAAAAATATATAATGTTATAACTTCAGTTGTATGAGATTAAAACTAGAAACTGTGAACTGGATGGAGTTAAATAACAAAACTGCTGAAGAGGCATGGGAATTTTTTAAAAGCACATTATTGCAAGTGCAAGAGGACTTCATACCTGTTTCCAGCAAGAATAAATCTAGGAAATTGCAACCTAGGTGATTTACTAGGGAAATAAAGTATAAAGTAAGGAGGAAAAGGGCTTTGTTCCAGAAATGGAAAATAACTGATGATGACAGAATAAAGCAAGAGTATCTAAATCTACAGGCTGAGTTAAAAAATGACATTAGACGAGCTAAAAGGAATGTCGAAAGGAAGATCGCATTGGAGGCTAAGGATGACGTTAAAAGTTTCTTCCAGTAACTGTATAAGAGCTCTAAAAGCTGAAATTACTAATCTGCAGGATAGTAAGGGTCTTATAATTGAAAACGACATTGATATAGTAAATGAGTTCAATGATAGTTTTGCACGGGTATTCACTGTTGAGGACACTAGTAACTTACCAGTTCTTATTACTAATCCAGCATCGTCTATAACTAATATATATATAACTGAAGCTGATGTTTTGCAAAGCCTAGCTAAGCTCAAAATAAATAAATCACAGGGCCCTGATGGCATCTTACCTATAGTGTTAAAAGAGATGAGGGATATTATTTGCCGACCCTTAACATTACTGTTTCAAAAATCCTTATCTGAAGGTGTGGTACCTTCTGATTGGAAGCATGCCAACATAACGCCCATTTTCAAAAAAGGGGATAGAAGTAATTTGTCAAACTATAGGCCAATCAGTCTAACTTGTATAACTGGTAAAGTTATGGAGGCTATAATCAAAGAGAAAATCGTAGATTACCTGGACTCAAATAACATTTTGAGGGATAGCCAGCATGGATTTAGGAGAGGTAGATCCTGTTTAACAAATCTGTTGGAGTTTTTTGAGGAAGCTACTCAGGAAGTTGATGATAAGAAGGCCTATGATGTCATCTACTTAGATTTCCAAAAGGCTTTTGATGTTGTCCCCTGTCAAGGGGGCGCTGACGGGAAAGTAACGAGGACGCGAAAGCGGATCTGCCCAAGGGGAAAAGCTTTATTGTCCAGAAGTTATGGGGAAATATATCTGGCAGGGATCAGGCGATCGGCGTCGGTATCCAGGGAATAGGCGCTCCGGCCGGTTGCTTGATTCCGTCTAGGGAAACCTGGGGGCGTGGCAGGAGAACCCTGCGTGATGTCACAGGGGCTTCCCCAGAGCGATCCATGACAGTACCCCGCCCTCCACGACCGCCACCCGGCGGGCGAACAGGACCTCCGGCACGACGACGTTCGAAGTCGGAGATCAGAGACGGATCCAGGACGTGCCGAGGCAGAACCCAGGACCGTTTCTCGGTGCCATACCCCTACCAGTCTACCAGATACTGAAGGCCACGACCCCTTCGCCGGACGTCCAGCAAGCGACGGACAGTGTACACTTCCCCGCCGTCGACTATCCTGGGCGGAGGAGGAGGCAAAGCAGGAGAAGCCAGGGGACTGACCGCATGGGGCTTCAGAAGGGAGACATGGAAGGTCGGATGGACTCGCCGCATGGTCGCTGGTAGACGAAACACTGAGGGACCAACAACCTTGGTGATGGGGAAGGGACCAACAAACCGGGGTGCCAACTTCCGCGACGGAACCCGTAGAGGAAGGTTCCTAGCGTCCAACCACACTCTCTGTCCCACACGGAAAGCAGGAGCCCGAGACCTGCGGCGGTTGGCATAAGCCTCCATGCGCTTACGGGCACATAGCAGGATGGACCTGGCCCTGTTCCAGGTCCGTTGACAACAACGAAGAAAACGGTGGACGGATGGGACCAGAACCTCCTCTTCCAGGGCCGGGAACAAGGGAGGTTGATACCCAACACAACACTGGAACGGAGACATACCCGTGGAGGAGACAGGCAAGGAATTATGGGCGTATTCCACCCAGGAAAGGAAACCAATCCAAGATTCAGGTGAGTGTGAGGCCATACAACGTAACATCCGCTCCAGGTCCTGGTTGGCCCTCTCTGTCTGTCCATTGGACTGTGGGTGGAATCCGGAGGACAGACTAGCGGTGGCACCAAGCAGCCTACAGAACTCCTTCCAGAATCTGGAAACAAACTGTGGACCCCTATCAGAAACAATGTCAGAAGGTAGACCATGCAACCGGAAGACGTGGTCCACTAATAACTGAGCCGTCTCTTGGGCAGAAGGCAGCTTGGGAACAGGAACAAAATGTACGGACTTAGAGAAGCAGTCCACAATCGTGAGAACTCCAGTGAAACCCCTGGAAGGGGGAAGGCCTGTTACGAAATCTAAGGAGATATGCGACCAGGGGCGTCGGGGAACAGAAAGAGGCTGCAATAGACCTGCTGGAGCCCGGGAAGGAGTCTTATTACGAGCGCACACCGGACAGGCCGCGATATACCCACGGATGTCCTGCAGCATGGAAGGCCACCAGAAGCGTTGTTTAAGAAGTGCCCGGGTGCGATGTACGCCAGGATGGCAGGCCAAGAGGGAGTCATGTCCCCACTGGAGGACCCGGGAACGCAGGAAGTCAGGGACAAAAAGCCGGTTTGGCGGACAACCCCCTGGTGACTGGATGAACTGTTGGACAGCCTGGACGGCCTCCTCAACCCCCCCGGACACTGCTCCGATGAAGCGGCTCTCCGGCAGAATAGGCCCCGGACACTCCTGGGAGCCCTCTTCTCCAAACTGCCATGACAGGGCGTCAGGCTTGCGGTTCTTGGCGCCTGGCCTATAGGAGATATGTAAATTAAAGCGGTTGAAAAACAGTGACCACCTAGCCTGGCGGGCATTGAGTCGCTTAGCCGTTTGAAGATATTCAAGGTTCTTGTGGTCCGTGAGGACCAGGAAAGGGTCCTTGGTGCCCTCTAGCCATTGCTGCCACTCCTCCAAGGCCAGACGGACTGCCAGCAACTCCCGATTACCGATATCATAGTTCTTTTCGGCAGAGGTAAGCTTGTGGGAAAAGAAAGCACAAGGGTGCATCTTCTTGTCTGTCGCGACTCGCTGGGAAAGGATGGCCCCTACACCTGTGCTGGATGCGTCCACCTCCACCACAAACTGTCGAGCGGGATCGGGGATCTGGAGAACAGGAGCAGAGGTGAAACTCCTGCGAAGCGCCAGGAATGCCTGCTCAGCTACTGTGGACCTTGGTGGAGGTGAGAGTCGTAAGGGGAGCCACAACGGTGCTGTATCCTCTAATGAAACGTCTGTAGAAATTTGCGAATCCCAAAAAACGTTGTACCTCCTTCCTGTTGAGGGGACGGGGCCATTCTGCGACGGCTCTGATCTTCTCCGGATCCATCTGTATCGAACCCTCCCCGAGTATAAACCCCAGGAAGGAGATCGACTGCCGGTGAAACTCGCACTTCTCTGCCTTGACAAACAGCTTATTAACCAATAAGCGTTGGAGGACCTCACGCACATGTATAACGTGATCCTGTTCGGACCGGGAAAATATCAAAATGTCGTCCAGGTAAACAAAAACAAACTTGTGTAGCATGTCTCGTAGAACATCGTTGATCAACCCCTGGAACATGGCCGGTGCATTAGTCAAACCAAAAGGCATAACGAGATACTCGTAGTGTCCAGAGGGCGTGTCTTCCACTCATCCCCCTCACGGATCCTAACTAGATGATAGGCGCTTCGTAGGTCGAGTTTTGTGAACCAGCTAGCCCCCTGAAGCACATCAAGGACTGAGGATAACAGGGGCAAGGGATATCGGTTCTTGACGGTGATCTGGTTCAGCCCACGGTAGACCCATCCTTCTTCTCTACGAAGAAGAACCCTGCGCCTGCAGGAGAGGACGACGGCCGGACTATACCAGACACTAAAGCACTATTAATGTAATCCTCCATAGCTTTCCTTTCAGGGGCAGATAGGGGGTAAAGGCGTCCCCTAGGGGGTGAGGTACCCGGGAATAACTCTATCGCGCAGTCAGAAGGACGATGAGGAGGAAGAGAGGATGCCCGGGCCTTACTGAATACCTGTTTCTGGTCCAAGTAGGCAGCGGGAACCAAAGACAGGTCAGGGAACTCCTCTTTCTCCTCCGGAACCAAAGAAGGGAGCGCTGTACGGAGACACTGTGAATGGCAAAAAGCACTCCAACCCATAATGGACCCCTTCTTCCAATCGAGGTGAGGATTATGCTTGACCAACCAGGAGTGGCCTAATACTCTAGGTACTTGGGGAGAATCAATTAAATACAAAGACAGTTCCTCCACATGATTACCCCCGATAGCAAGACTCGCCGGAGGCGTAGCACGGGTGATGGTGGCCATTCGATGTCCATCCAGAGCATGTGCTGTCAACTGCGTCTGGACCGGTGTGGTAGGCAGACCCCACTGGGGGACCAACGTAGTGTCGATAAAATTATCATCCGCCCCTGAATCCACCAGGGCGGCCAAGGGCTGCTGGATGTCCCCATAGAAGAGCAGCACAGGAAGGAATGTGCGTCGAATGGAGGAGGGAAAAATCGGAGCTACACCCACCAGGACCCTCCTCTTCACTGGTGGGTGCGTCCTTTTACTGGGCATCGAGAGATGTAATGGCCCACCTGCCCACAGTATAGACAGGCATTGGCAGTCCGCCGTCGTTGTCGTTCCGCAGGGGACAAACGAGTACGGTCCACCTGCATGGCTTCGACGTGGGACTCAGGAGAGCTCACCCCAGCTGTTTCTCGGACGGCCGGCAGGTCCAACAGTCTGTGACATTCCCTGCGGCGCTGACGGAAGCGGTTGTCCACGCGAATTGTGAGGCTTACTAAATCGTCCATTGTTGCCGGCAACTCTCTGGATGCCAATTCGTCTTTTATGCTCTCAGATAGTCTGTTATAAAAAGCATCGAACTGAGCCTGCATATCCCAGCCCGTGGACAGCGCAAGGACCAGATGAATGGATCAGCATCCACATGAATACTGTCTGCCAACTTGTATGTGGTGACTTCCTCCTCAATGATCTGGGGAAATGGCCTACCCTGCTGTTCCTCAGTTTTGAAAAGCTCCCCAAATACCTCTGACATTGCTGTCTTCTTCTTGGGAGAGGGAGAGGATGGATTGTCTTCCTCTGTGGAGGGCACAGGATTCTCCACTAGACCCTTTGCATCAAAGAGAAAGATCATTTAGTATAATTATTACACATATAAGCACACACAGCTCAGAACCACAACCATCTCCAGTGTAACATATGACAAATGTAAAATTATTCTGATCAGTGAAAAGGACACACGATATACACTCACCTAAAGGATTATTAGGAACACCTGTTCAATTTCTCATTAATGCAATTATCTAATCAACCAATCACATGGCAGTTGCTTCAATGCATTTAGGGGTGTGGTCCTGGTCAAGACAATCTCCTGAACTCCAAACTGAATGTCAGAATGGGAAAGAAAGGTGATTTAAGCAATTTTGAGCGTGGCATGGTTGTTGGTGGCAGACGGGCCGGTCTGAGTATTTCACAATCTGCTCAGTTACTGGGATTTTCACGCACAACCATTTCTAGGGTTTACAAAGAATGGTGTGCAAAGGGAAAAACATCCAGTATGCGGCAGTCCTGTGGGCAAAAATGCCTTGTTGATGCTAGAGGTCAGAGGAGAATGGGCCGACTGATTCAAGCTGATAGAAGAGCAACTTTGACTGAAATAACCACTCGTTACAACCGAGGTATGCAGCAAAGCATTTGTGAAGCCACAACACGCACAACCTTGAGGTGGATGGGCTACAACAGCAGAAGACCCCACCGGGTACCTCTCATCTCCACTACAAATAGGAAGAAGAGGCTACAATTTGCACGAGCTCATCAAAATTGGACAGTTGAAGACTGGAAAAATGTTGCCTGGTCTGATGAGTCTCGATTTCTGTTGAGACATTCAAATGGTAGAGTCAGAATTTGGCGTAAACAGAATGAGAACATGGATCCATCATGCCTTGTTACCACTGTGCAGGCTGGTGGTGGTGGTGTAATGGTGTGGGGGATGTTTTCTTGGCACACTTTAGGCCCCTTAGTGCCAATTGGGCATCGTTTAAATGCCACGGCCTACCTGAGCATTGTTTCTGACCATGTCCATCCCTTTATGACCACCATGTTCCAATCCTCTGATGGCTACTTCCAGCAGGATAATGCACCATGTCACAAAGCTCGAATCATTTCAAATTGGTTTCTTGAACATGACAATGAGTTCACTGTACTAAAATGGCCCCCACAGTCACCAGATCTCAACCCAATAGAGCATCTTTGGGATGTGGTGGAACGGGAGCTTCATGCCCTGGATGTGCATCCCACAAATCTCCATCAACTACAAGATGCTATCCTATCAATATGGGCCAACATTTCTAAAGGATGCTTTCAGCACCTTGTTGAATCAATGCCACGTAGAATTAAGGCAGTTCTGAAGGCGAAAGGGGGTCAAACACCGTATTAGTATGGTGTTCCTAATAATCCTTTAGGTGAGTGTATAACAGACATCTAAATAGATAAAACAATCAAAATCACACATGATAAAAAAAAACCAAAAAAATAATCAAATAGTACCTGCTGTTCATGCTCCAGAATTTCATTGATGATATTCCTGTAGAGCTTATCTCGAGAATCTTCATCAATGTAAGGCAGGGATTTAAACCTGGGGTCAAGGGCTGTGGCCATTTGGAGGTAATCATGAAGATTAGGGTCAGTGTACCTCTTTGCCAGGTCATTTGTAATGGCTGCTTTGGCTTCTTTGACTGTTGCACTGTCCTGGTCTCCTGGTGACATGGATTTGAGAATCATCTCTTTCAGAGGAAGGATCATTGATATAGTGGGGGTTGTTTCACTGCTCATGAGAGTTGTCACTGTTTTCAGTGGTGTGAGGACCTGAATCAGTTCTTCTGCCAGTTTCTGTTCACTGTCATTCAACATGGTTATGTTCTTGACAGACAGCTTCAGATCTTTGTCCAGTAAGGCAGAATAGATGGCAGGCTGCTGTTCTGTGTATCTTTCTAGCATGTCATGTACATAAGAACATAAGAACATAAGAACTATACAAACGAGAGGAGGCCATTCGGCCCATCGAGCTCGCTTGGGGAGAACTTAACTAATAGCTCAGAGTTGTTAAAATCTTATCTAGCTCTGATTTAAAGGAACCCAAGGATTCAGCTTGCACTACGTTATCAGGAAGACTATTCCATACTCTGACTACACGCTGTGTAAAGAAGTGCTTCCTTAAATCCAGTTTGAAATGTTCTCCCGCTAATTTCCACCTATGGCCACGAGTTCTTGTATTTGAACTAATGCTGAAGTAACTATTCGGTTGAACAGCATCCAAACCTGTTAGAATCTTATAGACCTGGATCATGTCCCCCCTCAGTCTCCTTTGCTTGAGGCTGAACAGATTTAGCTCAAATAACCTTTCCTCGTATGACATTCCTCTAAGACCAGGAATCATTCTTGTGGCCCTACGCTGCACCTTTTCTAAGGCCGCTATGTCCTTTTTAAGATATGGTGACCAAACCTGTACACAATATTCTAGGTGAGGTCTCACCAAGGAATTGTATAATCTTAGCATTACCTCCCTTGACTTAAACTCCACACACCTGGAGATGTACCCCAACATCCTATTGGCCTTTTTTATTGCTTCCCCACACTGGCGAGAATGAGACATGGAAGCATCAACATACACACCAAGGTCTTTCTCATAATCAGCTACCTTTATTTCAGTAGGTCCCATAAAATACCTGTACTTTATATTTCTGCTCCCTACATGGAGTACCTTACATTTGTCTATGTTAAATTTCATCTGCCAGGTGTCAGCCCAGTCACTAATTAAATTAAGATCCCGCTGTAGCTGCTGAGCCGCTAGTTCAGTATCTGCTACACCACCCACCTTGGTGTCATCTGCAAATTTCACCAGTTTACTGTATATATTGGTGTCTATATCATTTATGTAAATTAGGAACAAAAGTGGTCCTAAAATTGAACCCTGCGGTACCCCACTATGAACGCAGGCCCACTGTGACATCGAGCCTCTTATAACTACTCGCTGCTTCCTATCCGTTAACCAGTTATCAATCCAAGTCGCTACAGTTCCTAAAATACCTGTCGCTTTGAGTTTAAGTGAGAGCCTCTTGTGGGGAACAACATCAAAAGCCTTTTGGAAATCTAAATAGATGACATCATAGGCCTTCTTATCATCAACTTCCTGAGTAGCTTCCTCAAAAAACTCCAACAGATTTGTTAAACAGGATCTACCTCTCCTAAATCCATGCTGGCTATCCCTCAAAATGTTATTTGAGTCCAGGTAATCTACCATTTTCTCTTTGATTATAGCCTCCATAACTTTACCAGTTATACAAGTTAGACTGATTGGCCTATAGTTTGACAAATTACTTCTATCCCCTTTTTTGAAAATGGGCGTTATGTTGGCATGCTTCCAATCAGAAGGTACCACACCTTCAGATAAGGATTTTTGAAACAGTAATGTTAAGGGTCGGCAAATAATATCCCTCATCTCTTTTAACACTATAGGTAAGATGCCATCAGGGCCCTGTGATTTATTTATTTTGAGCTTAGCTAGGCTTTGCAAAACATCAGCTTCAGTTATATATATATTAGTTATAGACGATGTTGAATTAGTAATAAGAACTGGTAAGTTACTAGTGTCCTCGACAGTGAATACCCGTGCAAAACTATCATTGAACTCATTTACTATGTCAATGTCGTTTTCAATTATAAGACCCTTACTATCCTGCAGATTAGTAATTTCAGCTTTTAGAGCTCTTTTAGAGTTAAAATACTGGAAGAAACTTTTAACGTCATCCTTAGCCTCCAATGCGATCTTCCTTTCGACATTCCTTTTAGCTCGTCTAATGTCATTTTTTAATTCAGCCTGTAGATTTAGATACTCTTGCTTTATTATGTCATCATCAGTTTTTTTCCATCTCTGGAACAAAGCCCTTTTCCTCCTTACTGTATTCCACCGAGTTGTGACATCATGAATTAACTTGTGTCTGGGCAAGTTTAACATCTCCTGCTTCACAGTCAAAACATGGTGGGCTTTGGTGCTTTTGTGAAAAAAAGTCACTATTTTTCTAACCCTCCCCAGGAGGCGGGACACTGTGTCGATTGACAATACTTTCTTGGCTGCTAGGTTTACAACATGCGCAAAACAACTTATCTGTGGCCCCAGCCCATCAGCTTCATGGACTGCATTCACAATATTCAGAGTGTTATCTGTGGTTACCGGGAGTATTTGGCCTCCTCAACTTCCACGTATTTACTGCTTGTGTCAACTCTTCCGCCAAATGAGCGCTTGTATGACTTTCATACAGGGGCCGGGTTTGCAGTACAGCGCTTTTCATTTCCCAATCCGACATGTAGTGAGCAGTTACAGTGAGGTAACTCACGGTTGCCCGTGAGGTCCAACCATCTGTGGTCAGAGCAAGGCTCTGTGCTTTAGCAAATTCGTACACAATATTGTTGCGTGTCTTTTCATAGAGGTCGGGAATTATCTCGGTGCTGAAAAAAGTGCGAGACGGTAGTCTGTAACGCGGATCGAGTGCTTTTATAAGATGACAAAAGCCCGCATCTCCAATCACCGAAAACGGCTGCAAATCTTTAGCAATGAACACCCCCACTGCCTTTGTTATTTTTATGTGTCTCTCGGAACCAGTTGGGTATGTTTGCTGGAAGGATTCAGCGAGGGATTGTTGTTTTTTGGAGGACTTTATTACCTTCTCTGCTATCCTGCCTTCAGACAGTGATATTGCTGGGTGATGGCGCTGTAGATGTGTAGTCATGTTGGAAGTGTTTCCGTTTGAGTAGGCTATACGTGTAAAACAATGCTTGCACACAGTCATTTTTTTGTTCACCGTTTTTTCTTCCTCGGCATTATACTCAACGGCAAAACCGAAATGTCCCCAAACCGTGTATTTGAAAGATGCCGGCGCTTCCTCGTACTGTTGCCTCACTTCACCGCCGCTCGCCATGTTAAAGTGTGGAATGATGGTTAAGCGCCCCCTAACTTTAGAGTATAGTGATTGAATATTTACTCGCGGGGAGGAGTTTCCTGATATCAGCTCGTAGACTTACAGACACACACAAACAGTCAGTTCGGAGACAAATAAAACGCACATAAATTATTTAAACGTAAAAGCGAAAAAAACGCAATTCACAAGCGCGTATTGAACCGTGGATGTCGTACCGAACGGTTCAATATTATATTGAGAATTGTGGCATCCCTAATAGACACCAATATATACAGTAAACTGGTGAAATTTGTAGATGACACCAAGGTGGGTGGTGTAGCTGATACTGAACTAGCAGCTCAGCAGCTACAGCGGGATCTTGATTTAATTAGTGACTGGGCCGATACCTGGCAGATGAAATTTAACACAGATAAATGTAAGGTAATCCATGCAGGGAGCAGAAATAT
This sequence comes from Paramormyrops kingsleyae, assembly GCF_048594095.1. NCBI lineage: Eukaryota > Metazoa > Chordata > Actinopteri > Osteoglossiformes > Mormyridae > Paramormyrops > Paramormyrops kingsleyae. The sequence goes on along the minus strand of NC_132810.1, from coordinate 26,432,605 downwards.
AAAGTACAGGTATTTCATGGGACCTACTGAAATAAAGGTAGCTGATTATGAGAAAGACCTTGGTGTGTATGTTGATGCTTCCATGTCTCATTCTCGCCAGTGCGGGGAAGCAATAAAAAAGACCAATAGGATGTTGGGGTATATCTCCAGGTGTGTGGAGTTTAAGTCAAGGGAGGTAATGCTAAGATTATACAATTACTTGGTGAGACCTCACCTAGAATATTGTGTGCAGGTTTGGTCACCATATCTTAAAAAGGACATTGCGGCCTTAGAAAAGGTGCAGCGTAGGGCCACAAGAATGATTCCTGGTCTTAGAGGAATGTCATACGAGGAAAGGTTAGTTGAGCTAAATCTGTTCAGCCTCAAGCAAAGGAGACTGAGGGGGGACATGATCCAGGTCTATAAGATTCTAACAGGTTTGGATGCTGTTCAACCGAATAGTTACTTCAGCATTAGTTCAAATACAAGAACTCGTGGCCATAGGTGGAAATTAGCAGGAGAACATTTCAAACTGGATTTAAGGAAGCACTTCTTTACACAGCGTGTAGTCAGAGTATGGAATAGCCTTCCTGATAACATAGTGCAAGCTGAATCCTTGGGTTCCTTTAAATCAGAGCTAGATAAGATTTTAACAACTCTGAGCTATTAGTTAAGTTCTCCCCAAGCGAGCTCGATGCGCTGAATGGCCTCTCGTTTGTATAGTTCTTATGTTCTTATGTAACTATATAGAAAAGGTGACTTTGTCCTGGCCCAGACTGATTTAATACTTTAAAATCAAATGGAAACAATCCATACTAGTCTGCACAATGGTGTGAATGAGAAGCCAAGTTCCTTGACCATTTTAATACCTTAAACCTCTCTGGGCCAGCACAATTTGACTTTTTCTATATCATAGGATACCTGATGTGTACTGAGAAGTTCATACTTGCCTGGCACTCACGCAGACATCCCATTCCAAAATGGCGCCTGTTATTTCAAATAAACCCTTTAACCATAACGTTTTTTAAGTAATGAAGCACTTTTCTGCGAATGTGAATAATAAAGTAAAGCGTTCCTAAGCATTTCGACAACAAGAATCAAGGAATAACGCGGGTAATCCTTGTTAAAATGAGCGTATGGTATTAACCCAGAAGCGGGGTGGCTATTTGCATATGCCCCAGCATGCCGCACTGTCGTACTGAAAATATGCAGTCTCCTAATGTTTTAAACTAGAGATTTCTCTTTAACATGAATGTACCGTTTTAATATACTGTTTGATATAATGTATGTGAGCAGCCTAGACAATAAGTTTTAGGGCTGAATTCATGTGTCTTAACATAAGGTGGCATCGATGATCCAAGCGCTGTCTGGCCTATTGCATATGTCCAAGCATGCACGAGAGGCAAAATTGATAAATTTTTGAACAAACTGCTGGCATTTTTTCTATCATTGATGACATGGGCACAGTGCAAGCTGGCGAGACAGGGTAAGCATTGGACTCGGGGTAACATTCTCGCAACTTGATTATGGCAGAGTGTACAGGCCTCGTCCCACTGTCTTGGTCGGTTGGTCGGTCGGTGCGTGGGTGGTCGCCCGGACAAACACTGTTGTATGTAATTGCTGTAGAAGCTAATGAACGGCATGAATCAACATACATCAAAAGCATTTTAAAAACTTAGGGTAGAATTCCTATTTTAAAATAAGTATAAAATGTGTTATAAAGCATTTGACCAATGATAATTAATAAAGAATTCAAGCATATTATCCCACACGCACGCGGACTATAGCAACAGAAGTGTGTTTTTCTTATAGCCCAGGTCACCAACGGCCAAGAATTTAGGTGTCACGCCCCGCTCCGTCCGCTCCCGATGTGTGCCACGCCCACCTCATTACCTCCTGTTTCGCCCTGATTGTTCTCACCTGTGGCTCGTTATCCGTGGCTTGTCTTTTGTATTTAGTCCTCGTCTGAGTCAGTCTTCCCCAGACTCGTCATTGATGTTGCTTGTCGTGTTTCCCCGGTCCTGCTTCCCTTAATAAATCCCTGTTTGACCCTGCTTCCTGGCTCTGATCGCCTGCTTTCCGGCTCGCTTGCCCCGCGATCGTGACAGAATGACGAGTCTCCCGAACAAGCTCAGCGCTACTGGGGAGGTTCTCCCCATGGAAGAGGAGATCATCCGGTGGACGAACCTACTTGAGCTCCATCCGGATCCAGTAGCCCGCCGGCTGGTGAACAGCTGTTGGGCACTCCTGAACAGGAGGTTCCGAATTGGTGAGGAGCAGCTGCTAGTAGAGGTGGGTGAGAACCTACAGCGGCTGAGGGAGAGAGCGGCAGTTTGGCTGCCCCACCAGGGGTATGCCGCCTGGGAACCGCCCCCCGACTCACCACCTGCCACCATCCAGGTCTCGAGAAAGACAATTCCGCCAAAGCGCAACACTGAGCGTAACGCGGCTTCTGCCGCTCAACCCCCCTGCTCTGGAGAACTTCCCTGGGTCCTAGAGAGCCCCGCTCTCCCTAAAAAGGCGAAAAGGCGAAGGGGAAAGGGAAAGAGAGCCGATTCTACACTCTTCCTGGGAACGTGCTCCCTTCTCCCCGCCTGGGAAGACGCCGCGGATGCCGCCCTTAAAGGGGTAGTCCCTGGCGTATCTATGCCGGACCTGCTTGCTCCAGACCTGGCTGCTCCGGACCTGTCAGCAGCACCGGTTGCTGCTGCCGCCGTTCTGCCCGCGGCACTGCCTGCTGCTGCTGCTGCCGCATTGCCCGCGGCACCATCTGTCCTGCCTGACCCGCCTGTCCGGCCTGACCCGCCTGTCCTGCCTGCAGTCCCTGCAGCTGCCACCGCTCTGCCTGTGGCACTGCCCGCGGTGGCCGCTGCGGCGCCCCCTGCTGGCCACGTGATGGCGGCGCCCGCCGCGGCGCCCCCTGCTGGCCAGGAACTGAGGACGCCCGCTGCAGCTCTGCCCAAGGTCCCGGCTTCGCCTCCGCCCCCTGCTGACCACGTGATGGCGGCGCCCCCTGCTGGCCGCACGCCCGAGGTGCCTACTGAGGCGCCCCCTGCTGGCCACATGATGGTGGCGCCCCCTGCTGGTCGAACACCCGAGGTGCCTGCAGAGGCGCCCGAGGTGCCTACTGAAGCGCCCCCTGCTGGCCACATGACGGCGGCGCCCCCTGCTGGTCGCACGCCTGAGGTACCTGCAGAGGCGCCCGAGGTGCCTACTGAGGCGCATCCTGTTGGCCACTTGACTGCGGCGCCCGCCGAGGTGGCCCCGGCTGGCCACACGCCCAAGGCGCCTGCCAAGGTGCCCCCTGCTGGCCAAGTGAGGGCGGCACCTGCCGAGGCTCCCCCTACTGGCCACACGCCCGCGGCCCTGCCTGAGGTCGCCTCTCCCGTCCTGCCTGAGGCCCTGCCTGAGGCCGCCTCTCCCGTCACGCCTGCGGCTCTGGCCGCCCCTCCTGCGACCACGCCCGCGGCTCTGGCAGCCCCGCCTGCGGCCACGCCCGAGGCTCCGGCTGCCCCGCCTGTTGCCTCTTTAGAGGCCCTGACAATTGTCCGCCCAGCTCTGTCCTCCCTCCTCACTCCCTCGCCCTTACCCCGGCAAGGCCGACGCCCCCCAGGACCCCGCCGGGTCCCGCCCTCCCTGCCCCCTGGCTCACCTGTTCGGCCCCTGGCCGTGGCTCGGTGGCTGCCTGCGGGTCCTCCAGCTCGGGGTTGGCGGTCTCCGCCGGGTCCCCCCCTGGTTCCGCGGTGCCGGCCCTCGGTCCCGCCTCCGGCTCCGTGTCGGCCGCCTCCGGGCCCCCCTGCTCCAGCTTGGCGTCGGACGGCGCCTTCCCCGGCTCCGGCTGCGCCTCCGCCTGCTGCGGCTTCCCCCTCCTGCCTGCCTGCACCGGTGTTCCCTTCTGCTCCCTCCGTGTCCCCTCCGTTACTCCCTCGTCCCCGTTCCCTTGGCCCCTGGGTGGTCCCTTTCTGTTCCCTTCTCCCTCTCGCCTGCGGCCCCTCCGGCCGCTGCCCGTCACCCGCCTGGGCTCCCTCGGGTTCCCCTTTGTCCCCCTTCCATTCCGGTCTGGTCTCCCCTGTCTGCTCCTCCTCCCTTCGTCCCGCCTGTGTCTGTTCCTCGTCCCCCTCTGGTTCACTCCTGTTCACTCCTGGCCCCTTCGTGTCGCCTGTGGGTGTTCCCTCCGTGTCGCCCTTTTCTGTCTGCCTGTCTGCGTTCCCTGTTCTCTGTCAGGTCTTGTCGTTTTTCTCGTCTTTGTTCCTGTTCTGTGTCTCTGTCCTGTTTCCCTGGTCTCGTTGATGGTTTTGTTCTTGTCTTCCAGGTCCTGTTCCCCGGTCCCGTCCGTCGCCTCCTCTCGGGCGCGCCCGGTGTGTGCGCCTTTGGGGGGGGGTTCTGTCACGCCCTGCTCCGTCCGCTCCCGATGTGTGCCACGCCCACCTCATTACCTCCTGTTTCGCCCTGATTGTTCTCACCTGTGGCTCGTTATCCGTGGCTTGTCTTTTGTATTTAGTCCTCGTCTGAGTCAGTCTTCCCCAGACTCGTCATTGATGTTGCTTGTCGTGAAATGCATTTAAAGGGTAATAGCATTTATTAGCATGCTTGTATCGGTGCTCTGGGCGCATCGATCTTTTCTAGCTAGAGACGAAAGAGGGTCTGGCGGTTTTAAATGGTAAAAAATTAAAAATAGTTGTTTGTTAACGTGTCATTTTGAGCAAATGTGCTATTTTATGTCAGTAAAAACACAGGCAACATGTTTAGACATGTCAGGCGACGAATGGCCACAAGCCCTCTATTATGTCGTGAGCGATGTTTTCGGGGGGGGGGGGGGGTTGCCTGATGAAGCAACATGTCCACCCGTAGCCATAGCATATATATGGTACAGTACATGCCAGCAAAACAGGGGTCTTTAAAAGAATAAAATACATTACAGGTGCTTATTCATGTACTGGTTTAAATGCATTTTAAGGATAATAAAACTTTTAGCAGCGTAATTTTAACCGTGCTCTGGGTCTCATTCATTTTTTCTAGCTAGAGATGAAAGAGGGTATTGCGTTTTTACATGGTAAAAACAATAGCTGTGTTTTGTTATTTTAAGCAAATGTGCTGTTTCATCAGTAAAAGCATAGCCAGTATGTTTTTAGGGTTAAATTATACAATCTAGCATCGTTTCACTTGTTTTGATATGCCAAACAGCTAAAGGTCACAGTGGGGGGAACAGGGTTCAGCTACTGAAGACATTAACTGTTTTTGTTAATGTTTAAAGGTATAAAAAACTTTAGCTGTATTTGTTAAATTGGTATAAAAATTCAGCCTTAACTACAGGAGTAAGTTGAATTCAATTCAATTTTATTTATATAGCGCATTATCACAACATTACATTGTCTCAATGCGCTTTACATTTCTGCCTCGTAAGGACCCCCCATTGAGTAAGACAAAGGCAACGTTGAACACCCCACGAGCGCCGCTAAAACCAGCGCTGCTGGGGTAGCCTGTGCCGGCGGACGTAGGTTGCCGGCCTGGCGGCCGTGCTGCTCCTGGGTGGGTCCGGGGCTGGCTTGGGGTTCTGGGGGCGCTCTGCCTCCGGGCTGGGGTTCCGGCTGGGCTGGGGGGGCTTGGGTCCTGGTGGGTGTATCGCCGGGGTGTGGGTTGGCGCGTGCACTGGGGCCCAGCCCCGGCGCGGGGGCCTTCGGCGCGTCGGAGGGGCTGGGGGCCTCTTTAGCTGGCGGGGAGGTTGTTACCATCTGTCCGCAGGTGGTCCCTGCCTTAGGGGTATTCTCTCTGCGGGGGTGGGGGGGAATCCAATAGAGTAGGAGAATGGACCCAACCTGGGTGTCTATTGTCTTATGTAGTTTGGGAGTTGACTGAATGGTGTTGTGGGTGTAGTTTTTCCTCTATGGTGGGGTCTGGTTGGCTGCCCCGGGCTCTATGGTGCCCAGTGGTGCCGCTGCTCTGGGCCCCGGATTGGATAGGCCTGGGCCCTCCCGCCCTGGGTGGATTTCGGGGAACGGAGGTGCTTATGGGGGTCAGCGGGGGAGCTGGCTCCAGAGGGGGGGTACTTTGCCCCCCCCCAATCCTTTCCTCCCCATCCCTAAATGCTTCCCTCCTCCCGCTCTGTCACCCCAACACACACTTAGGGCTCTGAGGTGCAGGTGTGTCGCTGGGATGCAGGGGAGGTATTCCTCCTCTGTCCCCCCGTGACCACCTGTGTCTCAGTCACACATCACAACTTAGACACTCTCATTACTTACTCTCTCATGACACATACATTTAGGGCCTTGGGGGTGGGCACACGGAATGGCGTCCAGAGGTCAGCTGTTCATTCAGCCTTACCTCTGGTGCCAGTGCCCACTTCTCAATTTTAAGTTGCACATAGACATTGAGGGTTCTGGGGAGGGGCCGAGCTGACACCAGCTGCTGATTGGCAGAGGGTGGTTAGCACCATGCCCTTCCCCTGTTTTAAAACACTTTAGAACAACACGCACCAACACCACATATGAGCGGGCGGAGGGAAGCATGGGGTCTTTTCACACCCCCGTTCTCTGTTTGCCATCTGGAGCCGGGGGCTGGGGGGGGCTGGCCGTCCGGTCGAGGTCTGGGCTGGTGGGCTTCCCGGCTGCGGTGGAGTCCGGGGTGGTCTTCTTGTCCCCATGACATCCATTGGCATTAGTCATATTCCTCTCACTTGGTTCACCTCATATTTCTCAGACCGCACTCAATTTGTTCAATTTAAATCTCACTCCTCAAGATTGTTTCCTGTTTCTGCAGGTGTACCCCAGGGTTCAGTATTGGGGCCTCTTTTATTCCTCATATACATGCTCCCTCTTGGCCATTTATTCAGGAAATATAACATTGATTTTCATTTTTATGCAGATGACACCCAGCTCTACATCTCTTCGAAACCTAATTCATCGCTTCCCCCCATTTCCCTCTCTAACTGCCTTATGGAGATTAGATTATGGTTCTCCTCCAATTTTCTAAAACTTAACAGTAATAAGACTGAAGTTTTGCTCATTGGTACACCTTCTACTTTAACAAAATCCCATAGTTTTCCTATTGACATAGATAACTCCCTTATCCATCCTTCCCACCAGGTAAAGAGTCTGGGTGTCATACTGGACAGTACACTCTCTTTTCAGTCCCACATTAATTACATCACCCGTTCTGCATACTTTCACCTACGTAACATTAACCGACTCCGTCCCTTCCTTACTTCCCATGCTGCTGCAATCCTTGTGCATAGTCTCATCACTTCCCGCATTGATTATTGTAACTCCCTCCTATTTGGCCTTTCCAACAAACCTCTTCATAAACTTCAAATTTTACAGAACTCTGCAGCTCGGGTCATAACTCAGACTCCGTTAAGAGATCATATCACACCAGTTCTCCAACAACTGCACTGGTTGCCCATAGATGCTAGGATAAACTTTAAAATCCTACTCTTTGCTTTTAAGTGCATCCATAACCTCGCCCCTCCCTATCTGTGTGATCTATTACATATTGCCACTCCTTCCCGTTCTCTCAGGTCATCGTCTGCCATTCGTCTCGTTGTTCCCTTTGCCCGTCTTACTACTATGGGGCAAAGAGCTTTCAGTCGCTCTGCCCCTCGCCTCTGGAATTCACTTCCCCCAGCACTAAGGAACACTGATTCCCTTTCCTCATTTCAGTCACAGCTCAAAACACATATGTTCAAAATGGTCTACTTACTTTAATTACAGTATTTACTTGCAGTCAATTATGTCTATAGCTTTTCCTTTTTATCTTATTGTAATTTATTGTAATTTATTGTTTTTGTTTTTATTTCTTATGTTTGTAAGGTGACCTTGGGTTCTTGAAAGGCGCCGTGAAATAAAATGTATTATTATTATTATTATTATTATGCCAGAGTTAAAAATGGATCCATCTCCGAGGTCTGGTGGCAGATTGCCCCTCTGGGGGTGGTGGTGCCTGGATCTCGGAGTATAGAGTATATATGGGGAGTGTGAGTGTGTGTACAGCGTTCATTTCTGTGTGTCTTTATGTTGGGCGAATGGGTGAATATTTGATTATGTGTGCATGAGGGTGGGAACGTATGCTTGTGTATGTGTGCGCCTGTTTGTCTATACGCAGGTGTCAGGTTGGGTCTTAGACTCCACCTGAAATAACATCTCAGGCTCTATTGCCCCCCACCACACTCCCTGCTGGTGGATGAGGCCCCCGGCTGCCGATGCGTTGGTGGTTCTCGATGTCCGGGACTGGATGCTCTGGTGTGTGCTGACTCACTCTCGGCGGTTGCCTGTCGGGGCCTGGTCCTTCCGGCTCTGTCGGATCCCGGCTGGGGGGTGGGGGGGCCCTTGGACCTCTGGGCCCGGGGTCCGGTCTGCCCTGGTGTGGCCAGCCGCCGACGGAGCCTGCGTGCTCGCCGCCACGGCCCCCTGGGGCTCCTGCGATGTGGCTGCCGGATGGCCCCCCTCCGGAGCGCTCCTCTGCCTTTTTCTGGGTGGGGGCTGCAATTGTCCCAGCGGTGGTCCTCCTGGGGTTCCCGTGCCCTGGGGGGCCTCTGGATGTCTGGGGCCCGGGTCTCCTCCGTGTCGGCTTCATGTCCTGGGTGGGCAGGGCTGTGGCTCCCCACACACACTACTTGACAGTTACATGGAGAAGCCTTAGGAACACCAGCGTGCTGACACACACAGGTGTGCACACAGGTGCTCACAGACACGTGCTCACGGACACACACTGTCTTGATCGGCTGTTGCTTCTGGGCATGTGTTGTAATGCGGGTTGTGTGTACTGTTCAATAACATTTAACGTTTGATTGTTGTTGTGATTAGTACAGGTGTTGTATGTTGTCTTTCTCTTTTCAGCAGACATGGAAGCAGATTATCTGTTTTGTTTTTTTTTTGTTTTTTTTCTTTTCTTTTCTTTTTTCTTTCTTTTTTCTTTTCCTCTCTCTCCCTCTCTCTCTCTTCCCCCCTTCTTCTCCTTTGTTTCCCCCCCCTCCCTCTCCTTCTTTTGAGGAATCAAATAAAAATATAAAATAAATAAAAAAATAAATAAATACAAATAAAGTAGTCCTCCGCAGAGTGGGGGTGGAGGAGGGAGAAAAAAAAAAAACACGGGTACACGTTAGTGATGGCCGATTCGCGAACGAATCGTTCTTTTTAACTCGGTTTTTTTAGTGAACGGGTTGAACTGATTCATAAGTCTGAACGAATCGGTTTTTAAAATTATTTTAAAACGTTTTTAAAACTGATCTTTGGCTATTCAACATCCAAAAGCATCCCCCGCAAGTTCGGATTTATTTTTCATGTTCCGTCTGCGCTTGTCTTATCAGTTTATTCTAATGTTCGTCAGTTACATTCATCACTTTTGCGTTCGTAGATTTCCGTCTGGTGCCGAGAACACCCGAATGGCCGAGTACCTGGTCTCTAGCTCGCTGACTCCAAACAACCCGAGAGCCTGTTCGATGAAAGAATCGAAGTTACGGGTTTTCGGACACTCGGTGAATCAAAAGAGCCTGTTCGATGAACGAATCGAAACTTACAGGTTTTCGGACACTCATTCGGTGAATCAAACGAACGGTTCGCGAACCGATCCCAAGAGCCCTCACGGCATTTACTGCGGAAATGCAGTTACGCTGAAGAATAGCGTAAAATAAATGCATCTATTGCCGATTTATGAAGGCAGTATAGTTATTAAAATTATATATATTCCACTCTGGAGTTGTTCACGGGGAGAGGCGCCAAGCGGGGGTGGGCATACTTATTGCCCCCTGGCTGGGCGCCTGTACATTGGGGTTTACCGCAGTGGACGAGAGGGTAGCCTCCCTTCGCCTTTGGGTGGGGGGACGGGTCCTGACTGTTGTTTGTGCTTATGCACCAAGTGGCAGTCCAGATTACCCACCCTTTTTGGAGTCCTTGGAAGTGGTGTTGGAGAGCACTCCTCCTGGGGACTCTCTTGTTCTACTGGGGGACTTCAATGCCCACGTGGGCAATGACAGTGAGACCTGGAGTGGCATAATTGGGAGGAACGGCCCCCCCAATCTGAACCCAAGCGGTGTTTTGTTGTTGGACTTGCTTGTGTTTGGTGTTGGACTGTGCACGTCATGGATTGTCCATAATGAACACCATGTTCAGGCATAAGGGTGTTCATATGTGCACTTGGCACCAGGACACCCTAGGCCGCAGTTTGATGATCGACTTCGTAGTCGTGTCATTGGACTTGCGGCTGAATGTCTTGGACACTCGGGTGAAGAGAGGGGCGGAGCTGTCAACTGATCACTACCTGGTGGTGGCTTGGCTCCGCTGGTGGGGGAGAAAGCCGGTCAGACCTGGCAGGCCCAAGCGTATAGTGAGGGTCTGCTGGGAACGTCTGGCAGAATCCCCTGTCAGGAGGAGTTTCAACTCCTACCTCCGGCAGAACTTCTCCCATGTCCCGGGGGAGGTGGGGGACATTGAGTCCGAATGGGCCATGTTCCGCGCCTCCATTGTGGAGGCGGCTGACCGGAGCTGTGGCTGTAAGGTGGTCGGTGCCTGTCGCGGCGGCAATCCCCGAACCCGCTGGTGGACACCAGTGGTGAGGGATGCCATCAAGCTGAAGAAGTCCTACCGGGCCTTTTTAGCCTGTGGGACTCCAGAGGCAGCTGACAGGTACTGGCAGGCCAAGCGGGTTGCGGCTTCGGCGGTCGCTGAGGCAAAAACTCGGGTATGGGAGGAGCTTGGCGAGGCCATGGAAAACGACTTGGGTCAGTGGAGGGAGTTCCTGAACGCTGCAGGGCTGCCCCCACCGGTCATCGACACTATACAGAGTGCCAGGGCTTTTTCCACTCGCTTGCTTTACAGCAGGTAATGGCGAGTATTTGAGGATTGGTGTGGGCTGAGGCCGACTGTTCCTTTTCAGTGTTCAGTGGTGGAAATCCTCTGTTTTCTGCAGGATTTGTTGGAAAAAGGGAAAGCCTTCTCTACAATTGAAGTGTATCTGGCTGCGATTTCAGCCTGTCACGTGGGCTTTGGTGAGAAGCCAGCTGGACAGCACCCCCTGATCTGCCGTTTCATGAAGGGCGCCCGTCGGAAACGCCCGGTTTCTAAGCCGTCAGTCCCATTGTGGGATCTGTCTCTGGTGCTGGGCGCTATGTCTCATCACCCTTTTGAGCCTTTGGACGGAGTGGGGTTGAAATATCTCTCTCTTAAGACAGCGCTGCTTTTAGCTCTGACTACAGCAAAGCGAGTGAGCGATTTGCAGGCTCTGTCTGTCCGCTCTTCTTGTTTGCAGTTTGGTCCGGGACTTACTGTACCAAAGTGTGCCTGCGTCCTAATCCTGCTTTTGTGCCTAAGGTTGTGGACTCGACCTACAGGTGCTCTACGGTGGAGCTGACAGCCTTCCACCCCTCTCCTTTTTCCTCTGCTGAGGAACAGAAGCTAAACACATTGTGTCCAGTTCGGGCCCTACATGTGTATATAAACAGGACAGCAGGCTTCAGGAAGCACGATCAGTGGTTTGTGTCCTGGGCTCCTCCCCGGAGGGGCAAGCCGCTGTCCCGCCAGAGGCTCTCTCACTGGATCGTACAGGCTATTTCTTTAGCTTATAAATGCAGGGGCTCTCAGCCTCCTGAGGGTGTAAGGATTAGATTAGATTAGATTAGATTAGATAGTACTTTATTAATCCCTCGGGAAGGTTCCTCCGAGAAATTTAGTTCCAGCAGCCGTACACCGACACATTACAGTTACAAAAAAAATTTTTTAAAATAGAATGAGTACACATATATAATATAAAAGCAGTATATACATATTTGGCATAAAGATTATTGTTCAGAAGATGATAATTGTTGAAGTTTACCGCAAAGTCGTGCTGCTCACGGTACATTCAGAAGAAGACAAGGAGAAGGTTTTCTTCTTTAGCCATTTGGCGGCTTATTTATTGGAAGAACAAAACAATGTGGCTGCACACCACAACAGTTAGGCTCGCACTGGTAAGTACCGAAGAAATTGCACACACAGAATAATTGGCTACGGCAAGTCAACTTGATCAAAATGCACAATGCATATTCACACACATTCATTCTGTGTGTTCTCGCGCCCTCTTGTGATACGAACTGAGGACACATATTTTTCATACATCTTAACACCCCCACTTGTACTCAGGTTGGGAAATGAATAACAACAAACAAACAAAAACAATAGAATAAATGTGGACCCTTGGCATACACATTATTCCCCAAAAAGAAGACCTGCAAACTTCTTCAGTTTAAACTTATTGACAGGTTTCGTCATCACATCAGCGACCATCTCATCAGTAGAACAATATGTCAAAATCACCTTACCCTCATTTATAGTAGACCTAATAAAATGATACTTTATGTCTAAAGTTTGTGTGTACTTGTAGCTATCCATATTCCCTAGTAATTCTTCTAGGTAAAGGCACTCTTGAATAGTAGAAGCAAGTGCCATATATTCTGCCTCGCATGTGGAGAGTGCAACGGTAGGTTGTTTCCTAGTCTTCCAGGAGACGAGTGCACTGTTTTCACTAAGACTCACACAGTATCCTGTAGTACTGCGGCGATCACTGGTATCAGCCGCCCAGTCAGCATTGCTGTAGGCTTGTATACCTAGGTTCTCAGTGGTGTTTCTCCTAAAAGTTAACCCTTTATCTGTTGTACCTTTGAGATATCGCAGGACATGCTTCACAGTGACCCATTGCTCCTCTGTAGGCTCAGCTAGGTACTGTGACAGCCTGCTCACCACAAAACTTAAATCAGGCCTAGTGCAGGTTGTCAGGTATATCAGACTGCCCACGGCTTCTCTGTACATCCTGATGCGGTCATTTTAACCGCATCACTATTGTATTCAAGCTTCTGCTCACAAGGAGTCTCTCTAATCCTACATTCTGACATGTTAAAACGTTGTAGAATCTTGTTAGTGTACTTCTCCTGTGACATCTTAATACATCCATCTGAAAAATCAAAATCAATACCAAGAAAATGTTTGAGTTGCCCCAAATCCTTCATCTTAAACTGCTCTGCAAGCGTCCTTTTTACCTTTTTCAGTTTCTCTTCATCGCTTGCAGCGATAATCAAATCATCTACCCATACGATTATGATTGTCACGCCCCGCTCCGTCCGCTCCCGATGTGTGCCACGCCCACCTCATTACCTCCTGTTTCGCCCTAAGTGTTCCCACCTGTAGCTCGTTCTCTGTTACCTAGTCTTGTGTATTTAGTCCGAGTCTCAGTCTGTATTCCCCAGATCTGTCATTGTGTAGTGTCCTTTGATGTTCCCGCCTGTACGTCTGCCTGCCATTAAACCCCGTTACCCTGACTACCTGGCTACGCTCGCCTGCTTCCTGCTTGCCCAACCCGCGAGCGTGACAGAATGACAGATCTCCCCGAAAGCACGAAGCAGCAGTCCGAGCACCACCGGCTCGGACTGCTGCAAACTTTCGTGTATTGGCAATCCCAGCCAGAGGTCCTGGAGGACCCGGTAGCCATGGAGCTGGCTAGCCGGGGCCGGGACCTGCTTCAAGAGGAGCGCCCGCCCGGACAGCATTACCCGCTGACGAAAGCCCGGAAATGCCTCCGTCGGCTACAGCGCCGGCTCACCGAGCGAGGAGAGGAAGAGCAGGAGGCGACTCCCACGCTCTACCTGGGAGCCTGCACTCTCCTCCCCGCCTGGGATGACACCGCCACTACCAGCCTGGCCCGCCTCCATCCGGAGAAGCCACCTCCGATGGAGGCGTACTATTACCGGCTGGAGCGTCTGGGCGTCGGAGGTATCCGCGCCGTAAGAGACGCTATTCCCCGGGTCCCGAGAGCCCTTAAAGGGAAGGCGCCTGCGCGCTCGGCACCCCTCCTGCCGCCTCTGGACCTGCATGGTCCGGACCCTGCTGCAGCTGCCGCCGCTCTGCCTGCGGCACCGCCTGCTGTAGCATCCGCCGCTCTGCCCGCGGCACCGCTTGCTGCTGATGCCGCCGCTCTGCCCGCGGCACCGCCTGCTGCTGCGGTTGCTGTCGCCGATCTGCTCACGGCTGCACTGCCTGCCGCTGCCGCCTCTCTGCCCGCGGCACCGCCTGCCGCAGCTGCCGCCGATCCGCCCGCGGCTGCGCTGCCTGCTACCTCCGCCGATCCGCCCGCGGCTGCGCTGCCTGCTGCCGCCGCCGATCTGCCCGCGGCTGCACTGCCTGCTGCCGCCGCCGATCCGCCTGCAGCACCCCTTTGCCCGCCTGTCCAGCCCGACTCGCCTGTCCAGCCCGACTCGCCTGTCCAGCCCGACTCGCCTGTCCTGCTTGACCCGCCTGACCCGCCTGGCTTGCCTGCAGTCCCGGTTGCTGGCCGCGTGGAGGCTGCGCCCGCCGAGGCGCCCCCTGCTGGCTGCGTGGAGGCTGCGCCCGCCGAGGCGCCCCCTGCTGGCTGCGTGGAGGCTGCGTCCGCCGAGGCGCCCCCTGCTGGCCGCGTGGAGGCTGCGTCCGCCGAGGCGCCCCCTGCTGGCCGCGTGGAGGCTGCGTCCGCCGAGGCGCTCCCCGCTGGCCGCGTGGTGGAGGTGCCCGCCAAGGCGCCCCCTGCTGACCACGAGACGGCGGCGCTCGTCTTGCCCGTCCTGCCGGCACCTGAACCGCCCGTTTTGCCGGTCCTGCCGGCACCTGAACTACCTGTGTTGCCTGTCCTGCCGGCACCTGAACTACCTGTTTTGCCTGTCCTGCCGGCACCTGAACGGCCTGAGGTGGCCACAGTTACGCCCCCTGCTGGCCGTGTGATGGCGGCGCCCGCCGTGGCACTCCCTCCCGGTCGCGTGCTGGCGGCGCCCGCCAAGGCGCCCCCTGCTGACCGGACACCCGAGGCGCCCGCCCAAGCGGCCTCTGCTGGACTCATGCCCGCGGCCCTGCCTGAGGCCGCCGTTCCGGTCCCGCCCGCGGCCCTGCCTGAGGCCGCCGTTCCGGTCCCGCCCGCGGCCCCGCCTGAGGCCGCCGTTCCGGTCCTACCCGTGGCTCTGGCTGCCCCGCCTGCGGCCACGCCCGCGGCTCTGGCTGCCCCGCCTGCGGCCACGCCCGCGGCTCTGACTGCCACGCCTGTTGCCTCATTAGAGGTCATGACTCCCTCGCCCTTACCCCAGCAAGGCCGACGCCCCCCAGGACCCCGCCTGTCAGTGTCCCGTAAGGGACGGGGACACAGGCGTCGGGCCCGGGTCCCGCCCGCCCTGCCCCCTGGCTCGCCCGTTCGGCCCCTGGCTGTGGCTCGGTGGCTGCCTGCGGGTCCTGCGCCTCGGGGTCGGCGGTCGCCGCCGGGTCCCCCCCTGGTCCCTGGGTGCCGGTCCTCGGTCCCGCCTCCGGCTCCCGGTCGGCCGCCTCCGGGCCCCCCTGCTCCGGCTTGGCGTCGGACGGCGCCTTCGCCGGCTGCGGCTGCGCCTCCGCCTGCCGCGGCTTCCCCCTCCTGCCTGCCTTCCCTGGTGTTCCCTCCTGCTCCCTCCTGGTCCCCTCCGTCACTCCCTCGTCCCGTCCCCTTGGTCCCTGGGTGGTCCCCTCCTGCTCCCTTCTCCCTCTCCCCTGCGGCCCCTCCGGCCGCTGCCCGTCGCCCGCCTGGGCCTTTTCGTGCTCCCCTTGTTCCTCCTCCCTTTCCGTTCGTCCCGCCTGTTTCTCCTTCTGGTCCCTTTGTCCCTCCTTTTGGCACCCCTGGCCCTTTCGTGTCGCCTGTGGGTGTTCCCCCTGTGTCTCCTTTCTGGGTCTGTCTCTCCGCCTTCCCTGTTCTCTGTCAGGTCCTGTCCTTCGTTTCGTCCCTGTTCGTCTTTTGCGTCTCCGTCCTGTTCCCTGGGTTTGGTTGACGTTCTGTTTTGTCTTTCAGGTCCTGTTCCCTCGTCCCGTCCGTCGCCTCCTCCCTGGCGCGCCCGGTGTGCGCGCCTTTGGGGGGGGGTTATGTCACGCCCCGCTCCGTCCGCTCCCGATGTGTGCCACGCCCACCTCATTACCTCCTGTTTCGCCCTAAGTGTTCCCACCTGTAGCTCGTTCTCTGTTACCTAGTCTTGTGTATTTAGTCCGAGTCTCAGTCTGTATTCCCCAGATCTGTCATTGTGTAGTGTCCTTTGATGTTCCCGCCTGTACGTCTGCCTGCCATTAAACCCCGTTACCCTGACTACCTGGCTACGCTCGCCTGCTTCCTGCTTGCCCAACCCGCGAGCGTGACAATGATCACCTTCCCTTCTTTTGACTCTTGGGAATATACACAGTGGTCGGCTTGGTTTTGTGTGAATCCATTGTCAGTTAAGCAATCATGCAAAACCCTATTCCAATTTCGTCCAGACTGTTTAAGCCCATAAAGTGACTTCTCCAGCTTGTAGACTACACCCTCTTTTTCTTGATAACTCTCTGGTGGATTGATGTAGATCTCATAGTCTATGGGGGCGTGTAAGAACGCAGTTTTCACATCCATTTGGTGCACAAGTAAATTTTCCTGTACTGCCTTCTGTAGCACCACCCTTACACTCGTTAAATCTCCGGTGGGTGAAAACGTTTCCCCATAGTCTACTCCCATTTTCTGGCTGTAGCCCTTGGCCACAAATCGCACCTTGTACTGGTCCTTCCCATCTATACCAGACTTGATTGCGTAACCCACCTACCCCCCACTGGTTTCTTGCCTACAGGTAGAGTTGTCGGGGTAAAGGTTTTGTTCTCATTTAAGGACTGGATTTCCTCATTCATGGCTTTTCTCCATTCTTTTGAATTGTCTGACTCCATTGCTTCCCCATACGTCTGTGGAATGCCACAAACTGCTCTGCAGCAGTAGTCTACCATGATGTGGACTGCATCACTATCATAGTTTCCGGTTATGGAGTCACCTAAGTAATTTGGTGCCCTCCTTTCTCTAGTTGGATAACTTTTACTCTCAGGCTCAACACTTCTCACACTTTCTCCTGTTTCATTTTGCTCAGTAGACTCTCTTGCTGCTCTTGGACTACTATATGGACTTCTACCGGGTTCATTTGGCTCTGGAGCCTTTTCTGAACTCCTATTGACCCCCTGCGCCTCACTAGTCCCGAGCCCTACATTGTCATCATCACATGGATCTGGCTCACCTGTCTGCGTTTGTTTTTTCACAGTGGTCTTGCTCACAAACTTTACTAGCCAGTGTTTTTGCACCTTGTTCGTATCTGGGTAATACACCAAATACGCTGGGCTGTTTTTGTTGTATCCCACAAACGTCCCTGTTCACATCTGGAGTCAAGTTTTCCTTTTTCCTGTTTGTAAGTGTAGCATACAGACCCAAATCTCTGCATTCTGGACACATTAGGCATTTTGTCTGTCAACATCTCATAAGGAGTCTGCCCTGTATGCCTATTGAAACATCTGTTGCGTACCACTGCTGCTGTTTGCACTGCGTATTCCCATAGGTGCTTTGGTAGCTCGCTTTCAACTAGCATGCACCTACCCATCTCAAAAAGAGTACGCCAACCACGCTCCGCAGTTCCATTTTGGTGCGGGGAGTACGGAGCTGTCGTTTCATGTCTAATTTTGTTTTTCCTCAACAGAGCCTGGAAATCACTACATGTGAATTCCGTTCCGTTATCGGATCTGATGCACCTCACTTTCCCGTAAGGGGATACATCTGCAAGGAACTTCTCGGTTGCCTGCACTGAGTCACTCTTTTTTTTTAGAAAATATACAAACATCGCATTTGAGTAATCGTCAATGAATGATTGCACATATTTGTATCCATCTAGTGACTCTGTGGCTACTGGACCTGCAAGGTCTGTGTGTACCAACTGTAAGGGAGCCTTTGCTCTGGTATCAGGGTTCCTATTTCTGGTTTGGGTAAACTTCCCCTGAATACACACCTCACACTCTTTTTCAGGCCTACTCATTTTGCCTTTGATCTGCATACCGTCAACTACATCTTGTCACATCGTCATAGTTACAGTGGCCTAGTATCTCCTGCCATGCTTGGATGTCGTGACTTGCATTACACTTATCATCATTAGACTCAATTTCAGTGTGCAGGTAGTACAACCTGCCATACACATGAATGTCAAACCTGGTACCGTCTCTGGCTATCAGGACATTTTTGTCTTCCTTGAAGACGACTCTAGACCCACTCGTGGTTGCTGCCTTCCCCGAGAAAATGTTCTGTGGGTACGACGGTACATACAGAGCGTCTCTCAGTTTCGCTTTGTACCGTCGTCCACTGCTGTCGATGAGGGAAACCACTGCAGTGCCTCTCCAATGAGCAACGCCGCTGCATCTGGTGCCATCTGCCAACTCGACGCTGTGGGTCTCCGGCCTGAAGGTGCTGCCAAAACTCCTCACCTAGGCTGGCAGATTTAACTAAATTTAACCACATCCCACTTTTAAAGAAGGTAGAGGATGATCTGGCTAGATGGAAGTCCCTACCCATATCACTCATGGGACGGGTCGCCTCAATAAAAATGATGGTGCTGCCAAGAATTAATTATTTATTTGCAATGATCCCGAGCAAACCATCACCTGACTGGTTTAGATCTCTGGACTCCGCCATCTCTAAATTCCTTTGGAAAGATAAACCACCGCGTATTAGCTTAAAAACACTGCAAAGGACCAAAGACAAAGGAGGACTAGATCTGCCTAACTCTCACCACTACTTCTTAGCTAACAGGCTTCAAAACATCTCAGAGTGGCTAAAACATACCCTCTTAGATGAACCTTGGCTAGACGTAGAACAGGCACTATGCAATAACATAGAGATATCGGATCTACCATTCATTAGCTCAAACATTAAACGACACGAATGCTTCAAAAGCATCAGTATCAGCTCTTCTCTGACAGCATGGTGGGAGTTTCTAAAAACGACTGAGTCTTCATTAATCCCATGCAAACGTACTCCCATCTGGAACAACCCTGACATACTACTAAACAATAATATGAATATGATATTCCCGGATTGGAGTTGTAAAGGTATTAAATACTTGGAACATATATTCGAAGAAATAGACTTTATCCCCTTTGACTTATTAGTTAAAAGACATGGGATTAACAAGAATAGATTTTTAGAATATCAACAAGTTAAATCTATAGTAAAAAGGAAATTCAAGTCTAATCAAATCAAATTACAAATACCACCAAGTGTGGCAGAATTCCTTAATCTCAAACCCCCCAAATTATTGTCTAAAATATACAGGACTCTTTCCAAAATTAATGGATCAATATCCCTTCCTATAGCAAAATGGGAGGCAGATCTATCAATCAGCTGGGACCACAATTTATGGTCTAAGACATGTTTAAAAACCTTTGAACTGATTAGAAGTCCCAATTTGCAATTAATACAATACAAAATCCTGCATAGAGTGCACTACACTCACCTAAAGGATTATTAGGAACACCTGTTCAATTTCTCATTAATGCAATTATCTAATCAACCAATCACATGGCAGTTGCTTCAATGCATTTAGGGGTGTGGTCCTGGTCAAGACAATCTCCTGAACTCCAAACTGAATGTCAGAATGGGAAAGAAAGGTGATTTAAGCAATTTTGAGTGTGGCATGGTTGTTGGTGCCAGACGGGCCGGTCTGAGTATTTCACAATCTGCTCAGTTACTGGGATTTTCACGCACAACCATTTCTAGGGTTTACAAAGAATGGTGTGCAAAGGGAAAAACATCCAGTATGCGGCAGTCCTGTGGGCGAAAATGCCTTGTTGATGCTAGAGGTCAGAGGAGAATGGGCCGACTGATTCAAGCCGATAGAAGAGCAACTTTGACTGAAATAACCACTCGTTACAACCGAGGTATGCAGCAAAGCATTTGTGAAGCCACAACACGCACAACCTTGAGGCGGATGGGCTACAACAGCAGAAGACCCCACCGGGTACCACTCATCTCCACTACAAATAGGAAAAAGAGGCTACAATTTGCACGAGCTCACCAAAATTGGACAGTTGAAGACTGGAAAAATGTTGCCTGGTCTGATGAGTCTCGATTTCTGTTGAGACATTCAAATGGTAGAGTCAGAATTTGGCGTAAACAGAATGAGAACATGGATCCATCATGCCTTGTTACCACTGTGCAGGCTGGTGGTGGTGGTGGTGTAATGGTGTGGGGGATGTTTTCTTGGCACACTTTAGGCCCCTTAGTGCCAATTGGGCATCGTTTAAATGCCACGGCCTACCTGAGCATTGTTTCTGACCATGTCCATCCCTTAATGACCACCATGTATCCATCCTCTGATGGCTACTTCCAGCAGGATAATGCACCATATCACAAAGCTCGAATCATTTCAAATTGGTTTCTTGAACATGACAATGAGTTCACTGTACTACAATGGCCCCCACAGTCACCAGATCTCAACCCAATAGAGCATCTTTGGGATGTGGTGGAACAGGAGCTTCGTGCCCTGGATGTGCATCCCACAAATCTCCATCAACTGCAAGATGCTATCCTATCGATATGGGCCAACATTTCTAAAGAATGCTTTCAGCACCATGTTGAATCAATGCCACGTAGAATTAAGGCAGTTCTGAAGGCGAAAGGGGGTCAAACACCGTATTAGTATGGTGTTCCTAATAATCCTTTAGGTGAGTGTATACAGGGCATCGGATGTTCAGGATGGGTTTTACGTCTTCTAACAACTGCTCACACTGTCAAGGGGATACACCTGACAATTACATCCACGCTCTTTGGTTCTGTCCACCTGCTCAGATGTTCTGGCGCAGGATTTGTGAGGACTTATCAAAGTGTCTGAAATGTACCATTCCAGCCTCTCCTTCAGTCTGCTTGTTGGGCGACCTAGATGGTGTCACTCATAGGCGGAGATGACGGGGGGGGCGCGTCCCCCCCTCACACAAAGTTGTCCCCCACACAAAAGAAGTTATTGTAAACACATACGTGCTCTCAGTAAAACTGTATTGTCTTGTAAAACCACAACGTAAAAGTTAGTCTGCAAATGCAAAACAATGTGTTTTTAATTGTTGAGAAATTAAAGTCCACACCCCTTATTCCTCAAATTGGAACGGTCGGTCCACACACGCTGTTTCCAACGGGTGGGGCTGCCGGCTCTCCCCCGCTCTTCACAGCAGCCGCAGGCTCACAGGAGGCGGGAATCAAAAAGCCAGCAGTTTCCAGCAGTAAGTCATTTATCACACTGCTTGTTCTACAAACTTAAATATGTATGTCAAATGTGGTCATATATGTCGAACATAGACACCGATTACTGGGCGATATCTTTAGATTTTGATCAATTCATGTTCTCTGGTTATTCCAGGATTATTCCACTATTATTCTTCCATTCCCTAAGGTGACCAAAAGTTCTTTTCCTCGGACACGTACGCTTTCACGGTCTGCCCCTGGAATCTGCGGAGCATTTATAGATCGATGAAAATGACCGCGTTTCATCCTATTTAGCAGATGAATATGGGTAGTAGGGTATCAAAACTAAATCTGTGTGTGTGTGTGTGTTGCTGTCCAACTGTCAGCAGACCAGGTCAGTTGAAATGGCAGGGAAACGAAAAACGGCAGACATCAGGTCGTTTTTTAATGCTCCAAAACGTCAAGTAAGTAGAAACTTGCATTTAAACATAAAGACATCTATAAACAAGGAAAGAAATGCCTATGAAATCGTTTCAAAATGGTTTCATTAGGCAAAGTCCAGTCACTTGAGCACAGGCAGCCAGAGCCTGTCAGACACAGGCAGAGTCTCAGGTCAGTCTCTTATTAGGGCATATAGTGTTGTAAAGAACACACCTTTGTTGTTGTGTTTAATTGTGCTTTGGGTTATTCTGAATATTAGAAACATTTATTTCTATTGTAGGAGTCAGACTGCTCAGAGTCAGGGAAAGTGGTTGAAGGGTGAGACAGAGAGCTTGAGACTTCACAAGATAGCGAGGACAGAAATGCAGCGGTCAGCAGCAGCACCAGCACAGGGACAGTGGAGGATGACACAACAGGCCACGATGACCTTACTGCCAGCACAAGCAATGATACAGGACAGCTGGATGCATGCTTTAGTTCAGATCTTAGTGACTGCACAAAACCATACCAACCACCATCTCAGTGTATAGAAACACAAACTCTTTCGAAAAAGACATTGACTTTCCAGTAGAAATGGTTTCATGATTTTCCATGGCTACACTACAGCACGTCAGTGAGAGGAGTCTTGTGTTTTTACTGCAGCAAAGGGTTCTCACACCAGTCCTCCTTTGGACAAAGAGCTGATGTTGCTTTCATTAGTTCAGGCTTCAGAAATTGGAAAAAAGCCATTGCAAAATTCACAGTGCACCAAAATTCTCAAGCCCACTGCCACTATGTCAGTGTGAGTGCACATCAGTCGAATCCCATCAGTGCTCAGTTGTCCAGCACTTGGAGTAAACAACAGGAGGTGGCTAGGCATTGCTTTAGGAAAATTGTTAGTTCTGTGCGTCTTGTGGCAAGACAGGGACAAGCCATGAGAGGCCACACAGATGACAGTGGAAATCTGCATCAGCTCTTAAAACTCAGGGCAGAAGAAGATGATCCCATTTTGTTAAAGTGGTTAACAGATCGTAAAACCATGTACACAAGCCCCAAATTGCAGAATGAAATTTTGAACATCATGGCCAATACAGTAATCCGTGGAATTACAGCGGAAATCCAGGCACTTCCCATTTTGCAGTTTTCTGTAATTATTGATGGTACTCAGGATGTTACTGGTGCAGAACAGGAGAGTGTCTGTCTGCGCTATGTGGACCATGACCTTGTCCCACATGAAGAGTTTGTTGGACTGTATAGGGTTTCTGATACAACAGGCCAGGGAATCGCAAAGGTGGCAGCTGATGTTCTGTTAAGACTTAATCTGCCACTGTCAGGTTTACGTGGACAGACCTATGATGGCGCTGCAAACATGGCAGAAAAGTACACAGGTGCACAGGCAATACTGAGGAGGCAGCAGCCATTAGCCCTGTATGTACACTGTGGTGCACACTGTGTTAATTTGATAACACAAGCTGGCTGCTTTGCCAGCCTACTGATCCGTGACTGCCTTTCTTGGGTGCACCAGCTGGGCATAATTTTTGGACAGTCAGGAAAGTTCAGGAGCATATTTGAAAATATTGCTATTTGTGAACATGCTCCTCTCATCACCTTGAAACCACTTTGCCCAACAAGGTGGACTGTTCGAAATTCTGCAATAATAGCTGTGCTACAGCAGTATAAGAGAGTACTCGACAGCCTAGAGGAGATGGCCAAAAGCTCATTGAAGACTGCCTCTACTGCCAGTGGCTTATTTCAGCACTTTACCAAAGGGAAGACTGTGTTGGGACTCACACTTGCGTCTGCTGTTGTTGCAGAGCTAGAATGCCTGAATGTTTCACTGCAGAAGAAAATCCAAACTGTCTCTGGTATGCTGGATGCTGTCAATCACGTGAGGACTTATCTTAAGGGAAAGAGAGATGATGAGAGCTACCTTAAACTGTACAAGAAAGCTGCAACATTGGTTGACTCTATAGAATCCATTGAGCCCATCCAGGCGGCAAACCGTGTCACTGGGAAAGCAGTGGATTACTACAGGGCAGAGTTCTTCAAAGTGTTGGACAGCATTGATGTTCAGTTTGCAGAACGCTTTGACCAGGAAAGTCTAAATATTCTGGTAAAGGTTGAAAGTGCCCTCCTCACTGGAGAATTAGATGACTGTTTAGATCAGTATCCTGAGCTAAACAGAGCTTCCCTCGCTGTGCAGTTGCCTCTCTTCCAGAACAAATACCCATGTACCAGTATTGGGGAGGCTGCAGGGATTCTCAGAGGACTCCCAGTTGAGGTACGGGGCTTGTTTGATCAGGTAGAGGTTCTTATCAGGATTTTGATGGTGGTGCCTGTGTCGTCGTGTGAAGCGGAAAGGAGTTTCAGTACATTGCGTCGGCTAAAAACTTGGTTACGGGCAACTATCAACAAAAACAGACTTAACAATCTAGTTGTCTGTAATGTCCACAAAGAGAGATTGGACATGCTGAACATAGACACGATCTGCCAGGAATTTGTTGGATGTAGTGACACCAGAAGGAGTACATTTGGTTCCTTTGTTTAGAGAAGTGGTACTTTTGTGACATGGAAATGTCTCTGTTCGACAGACACTTTACTGTAGTTTTTTACAAATAGGCAGAGTCTTGCATATAAATCTCCATTATTAAGACAAACAGCTAAATGTGCACCAGGTATGTTCTTCGCAATAAAAGACTCCACTGCTGGGTGGAAGAATATTCTCTTCACTGACTAAACCTATCAAATACTGAAGTTTCGATTTGTGTTCTAGTGACTTATTTCTCATTGTGTTCATATTTACACAGAAAGGAAGGTTAGATAACTGTTTAAAAAAATAGAAAGCTTCAGAACATTTTACACTCGCCTGCCACGTGGTCAACGATCAGTCAGACCCCCTATGAGAGGTTCTGTTGCTCCAGCAGGATTGGAGTCAGCTTCAAACTTAAATAACTAAAAAAGGAAGTGCTGTGGTTATAAGTGATGTCAACTAAATCTAACTAGCATATTATCATTAGTATCCAAGCAATCAGTACGACAAGTTAGTCAAAGTTCAAGAATAAGTTAAAATGCCACTACTAGTTAGCATGCAAATGCTTACTAGCATGGTAATGGTGGCCAGCATATTATTAATAGCTAGGAAGTAAGCAGTATGAAAAGGTAAGCAAATCAGCAATGAACTAAAATGATAGCATGATGATGCTAGCTAAATCCTAGCATATTTAGTATCCAACAAATGAAAAAGATACCATACTATGAGTGTATTTTGTGAAATTTATTCCATTTGGCTCACAACTGATAGATTTACATTTTGGCTCTATAAATGAAAAAGTTAGGGTACCCCTGGTTAAAGGGATTGTTTTATTAAATCTTCGTTGTTAAGTTATAAGTCAAACAAACAAGGGCTGTTCATTTTTAAATTGCCATAACTGTTAATATACTTGTAAGTAGGCCTAATCTATGCTGCATTTTTACTTGTTGACACAACACTATAATAAAAATTTTCGCATTTTTGAAGTAGTTTGTTGTTATTATTAGCTTTGAAAGTGTTTCCGTAATAATGTTGGAACTTCTTCATGCTTACATTTTTGTAAATCTACTTTGACTGTAGTGGAAATTAAGACATTTTGTTGAATGTGGTCATAAAGGCATCAATTCATAACATTATTTAACATGCTGAAGGCAAACTGTGCAAAACAAGTTGCAAAGAAGCAGGAGAGAGCATTTTTTTTCATGTCCCCCCCAAAAATTACTCTCTGAGATTTTACTGTTTATTGTCCCCCCCAAAATTGAAATGGGATTTCCGCCCTTGGGTAGGTCGTTCTATTATAGGGGAAGCGCTGGTTTCATGAAATGAAGTTAGGATTTCAAGTAATAAAGAAATGTTCATTTCGTGTTAGTTTGTATGGAGGGCTAAGAGTGCCAAAATTAAATAAATAAATACACCAATAATTAATTAATTAAATGTGTCATGAATTGTTTAAAATGGGAAATATAAAGATAAATTATTACTTAAATGTGTCATGAATTATTTAAAATGGGAAATAAAAATATCGTTAATTAAATGTGCCATGAATTATATCTACCATTAGAAATAAAATCATTATTAATTAATTACATGTGTCATTTACAATTATTTCACTATTTATTTAATTTTGGCACTTTCACCACATCATGAATTAATTTTATCTGTCAGTGTGACCCATCAAAGTCAGTAGGCGGGTCACTGCGGGTCGTCAACCGAGAGTAACATCTGATTGGTTACCCTGTACACATTTTCTTATAATGGTAGGTCATTCTATTATAGGGGAAGCACTGGTTTCATGAAATGAAGTCAGGATTTCAAGTTATAACGAAATCTTCATTTTGTGTTAGTTTGTCATGATTTCTTCATGAAAACACATTTTCCTATAATGGTAGGTCGTTCAATTACAGGGGAAGCACTGGATTCATGAAATGAAGTCAGGATTTCAAGTTATAAAGAAATCTTCATTTTGTGTTAGTTTGTCATGATTTCTTCATATAAACATATTTTCCTATAATGGTAGGTCGTTCTATTACATGGGAAGCGCTGGTTTCATGAAATGAAGTCAGGATTTCATGTTATAAAGAAATCTTTATTTCGTGTTAGTTTGTCATGATTTCTTCATGAAAACACATTTTCCTATAATGGTACAGTAGGTCGTTCTATTATCGGGGAAGCCCTGGTTTCATGAAATGAAGTCAGGATTTCAAGTTATAAAGAAATCTTCATTTCATGTTAGTTTGTCATGATTTCTTCATGTAAACACATTTTCCTATAATGGTAGCTCGTTCAACTAGAGGGGAAGCGCTGGTTCATGAAATGAAGTGTTATAAAGAAATCTTTATTTCGTGTTAGTTTGTCATGATTTCTTCATACTGTATAAAGACATTTTCTTATAATGGTAGCTCGTTCGATTATAGGGGAAGCGCTGGTTTCATGAAATGAAGTCAGGATTTCACGTTATAAAGAAATCTTCATTTTGTGTTAGTTTGTCATGATTTCTTCATGTAAACACATTTTCCTATAATGGTAGCTCGTTCTACTGGAGGGGAAGTGCTGGTTCAATGAAATGAAGACAGGATTTCATGTTATAAAGAAATCTTCATTTCGTGTTAGTTTGTCATGATTTCTTCATGAAAACACATTTTCCTATAATGGTAGTTCGTTCTATTATAGGGGAAGTCCAGGTTTCATGAAATGAAGTCAGGATTTCAAGTTATAAAGAAATCTTCATTTCGTGTTAGTTTGTCATGATTTCTTCATATAAAGTCGTTTTCCTATAATGGTAGGTTGTTCTATTATATGGGAAGTGCTGGTTTCATGAAATGATGTCAGGAATTCAAGTAATAAATAAATCTTCATTTCGTGTTAGTTTGTCATCATTTCTTCATGCTAACACATTTTCCTATAATGGTAGGTCGTTCAATTATAGGGGAAGTGCTGGTTTCATGAAATGAAGTCAGGATTTCATGTTATAATGAAATCTTTATTTCGTATTAGTTTGTCATTATTTCTAAATATAAAGACATTTTCCTATAATGGTAAGTCGTTCTATTATATGGAAAGTGCTGGTTTCATGAAATGAAGTCAGGATTTCAAGTTATAAAGAAATCTTCATTTCATGTTAGTTTGTCATGATTTCTTCATGTAAACACATTTTCCTATAATGGTAGCTCGTTCAACTAGAGGGGAAGCGCTGGTTCATGAAATGAAGTCAGGATTTCATGTTATAAAGAAATCTTTATTTCGTGTTAGTTTGTCATGATTTCTTCATACTGTATAAAGACATTTTCTTATAATGGTAGCTCGTTCGATTATAGGGGAAGCGCTGGTTTCATGAAATGAAGTCAGGATTTCACGTTATAAAGAAATCTTCATTTTGTGTTAGTTTGTCATGATTTCTTCATGTAAACACATTTTCCTATAATGGTAGCTCGTTCTACTGGAGGGGAAGTGCTGGTTCAATGAAATGAAGACAGGATTTCATGTTATAAAGAAATCTTCATTTCGTGTTAGTTTGTCATGATTTCTTCATGAAAACACATTTTCCTATAATGGTAGTTCGTTCTATTATAGGGGAAGTCCAGGTTTCATGAAATGAAGTCAGGATTTCAAGTTATAAAGAAATCTTCATTTCGTGTTAGTTTGTCATGATTTCTTCATATAAAGTCGTTTTCCTATAATGGTAGGTTGTTCTATTATATGGGAAGTGCTGGTTTCATGAAATGATGTCAGGAATTCAAGTAATAAATAAATCTTCATTTCGTGTTAGTTTGTCATCATTTCTTCATGCTAACACATTTTCCTATAATGGTAGGTCGTTCAATTATAGGGGAAGTGCTGGTTTCATGAAATGAAGTCAGGATTTCATGTTATAATGAAATCTTTATTTCGTGTTAGTTTGTCATTATTTCTAAATATAAAGACATTTTCCTATAATGGTAAGTCGTTCTATTATATGGAAAGTGCTGGTTTCATGAAATGAAGTCAGGATTTCAAGTTATAATGAAATCTTCATTTTGTGTTAGTTTGTCATGATTTCTTCATGTAAACACATTTTCCTATAATGGTAGCTGTTCAACTAGAGGGGAAGCGCTGGTTTCATGAAATGAAATCAGGATTTCATGTTATAAAGAAATCTTTATTTTGTGTTAGTTTGTCATGGTTTCTTCATATAAAGACGTTTTCCTATAATGGTAGGTCGTTCTATTATAGGGGAAGGGCTGGTTCAATGAAATGAAGTCAGGATTTCATGTTATAAAGAAATCTTTATTTCGTCTTAGTTTGTCATGATTTCTTCATATAAAGTCATTTTCCTATAATGGTAGGTCGTTCTATTATAGGGGAACTGCTGGTTTCATGAAATGTAGTCAGGATTTCAAGTTAAAAAGAAATCTTCATTTCGTCTTAGTTTGTCATGATTTCTTCTGGAAAACACATTTTCCTATAATGGTAGGTTGTTCAATTATAGGGGAAGCGCTGGTTTCAGGAAATGAAGTCAGGATTTCAAGTTATAATGAAATCTTCATTTCGTGTTAGTTTGTCATGATTTCTTCATGAAAGCACATTTTCCTATAATGCTAGGTCGTTCTATTATAGCGGAAGCGCTGGTTTCATAAAATGAAGTCAGGATTTCAAGTTAAAAAGAAATCTTCATTTCGTGTTAGCTTGTCATGATTTCTTCATGAAAACACATTTTCCTATAATGGTAGGTCGTTCTATTATAGGGGAAGTCCTGGTTTCATGAAATGAAGTCAGGATTTCAAGTTATAAAGAAGTCTTCATTTCGTGTTAGTTTGTCATGATTTCTTCATATAAACACATTTTCCTATAATGGTAGGAGGTTCTATTATAGGGGAAGCGCTGGTTTCAAGAAATGAAGTCAGGATTTCAAGTTATAATGAAATCTTCATTTTGTGTTAGTTTGTCATGATTTCTTCATGTAAACACATTTTCCTATAATGGTAGCTGTTCAACTAGAGGGGAAGCGCTGGTTTCATGAAATGAAATCAGGATTTCATGTTATAAAGAAATCTTTATTTTGTGTTAGTTTGTCATGGTTTCTTCATATAAAGACGTTTTCCTATAATGGTAGGTCGTTCTATTATAGGGGAAGGGCTGGTTCAATGAAATGAAGTCAGGATTTCATGTTATAAAGAAATCTTTATTTCGTCTTAGTTTGTAATGATTTCTTCATATAAAGTCATTTTCCTATAATGGTAGGTCGTTCTATTATAGGGGAACTGCTGGTTTCATGAAATGTAGTCAGGATTTCAAGTTAAAAAGAAATCTTCATTTCGTCTTAGTTTGTCATGATTTCTTCTGGAAAACACATTTTCCTATAATGGTAGGTTGTTCAATTATAGGGGAAGCGCTGGTTTCAGGAAATGAAGTCAGGATTTCAAGTTATAATGAAATCTTCATTTCGTGTTAGTTTGTCATGATTTCTTCATGAAAGCACATTTTCCTATAATGCTAGGTCGTTCTATTATAGCGGAAGCGCTGGTTTCATAAAATGAAGTCAGGATTTCAAGTTAAAAAGAAATCTTCATTTCGTGTTAGCTTGTCATGATTTCTTCATGAAAACACATTTTCCTATAATGGTAGGTCGTTCTATTATAGGGGAAGTCCTGGTTTCATGAAATGAAGTCAGGATTTCAAGTTATAAAGAAGTCTTCATTTCGTGTTAGTTTGTCATTATTTCTTCATATAAACACATTTTCCTATAATGGTAGGTCGTTCTATTAAATGGGAAGCGCTGGTTTCATGAAATGAAGTCAGGATTTCAAGTTAAAAAGAAATCTTCATTTCGTGTTAGTTTGTCATGATTTCTTCATATAAACACATTTTCCTATAATGGTAGGAGGTTCTATTATAGGGGAAGCGCTGGTTTCAAGAAATGAAGTCAGGATTTCAAGTTATAATGAAATCTTCATTTTGTGTTAGTTTGTCATGATTTCTTCATATAAACACGATTTTCTATAATGGTAGTTCGTTCTATTATAGGGGAAGTCCAGGTTTCATGAAATGAAGTCAGGATTTCAAGTTATAAAGAAATCTTCATTTCGTGTTAGTTTGTCATGATTTCTTCATATAAAGTCGTTTTCCTATAATGGTAGGTTGTTCTATTATATGGGAAGTGCTGGTTTCATGAAATGATGTCAGGAATTCAAGTAATAAATAAATCTTCATTTCGTGTTAGTTTGTCATCATTTCTTCATGCTAACACATTTTCCTATAATGGTAGGTCGTTCAATTATAGGGGAAGTGCTGGTTTCATGAAATGAAGTCAGGATTTCATGTTATAATGAAATCTTTATTTCGTATTAGTTTGTCATTATTTCTAAATATAAAGACATTTTCCTATAATGGTAAGTCGTTCTATTATATGGAAAGTGCTGGTTTCATGAAATGAAGTCAGGATTTCAAGTTATAAAGAAATCTTCATTTCATGTTAGTTTGTCATGATTTCTTCATGTAAACACATTTTCCTATAATGGTAGCTCGTTCAACTAGAGGGGAAGCGCTGGTTCATGAAATGAAGTCAGGATTTCATGTTATAAAGAAATCTTTATTTCGTGTTAGTTTGTCATGATTTCTTCATACTGTATAAAGACATTTTCTTATAATGGTAGCTCGTTCGATTATAGGGGAAGCGCTGGTTTCATGAAATGAAGTCAGGATTTCACGTTATAAAGAAATCTTCATTTTGTGTTAGTTTGTCATGATTTCTTCATGTAAACACATTTTCCTATAATGGTAGCTCGTTCTACTGGAGGGGAAGTGCTGGTTCAATGAAATGAAGACAGGATTTCATGTTATAAAGAAATCTTCATTTCGTGTTAGTTTGTCATGATTTCTTCATGAAAACACATTTTCCTATAATGGTAGTTCGTTCTATTATAGGGGAAGTCCAGGTTTCATGAAATGAAGTCAGGATTTCAAGTTATAAAGAAATCTTCATTTCGTGTTAGTTTGTCATGATTTCTTCATATAAAGTCGTTTTCCTATAATGGTAGGTTGTTCTATTATATGGGAAGTGCTGGTTTCATGAAATGATGTCAGGAATTCAAGTAATAAATAAATCTTCATTTCGTGTTAGTTTGTCATCATTTCTTCATGCTAACACATTTTCCTATAATGGTAGGTCGTTCAATTATAGGGGAAGTGCTGGTTTCATGAAATGAAGTCAGGATTTCATGTTATAATGAAATCTTTATTTCGTGTTAGTTTGTCATTATTTCTAAATATAAAGACATTTTCCTATAATGGTAAGTCGTTCTATTATATGGAAAGTGCTGGTTTCATGAAATGAAGTCAGGATTTCAAGTTATAATGAAATCTTCATTTTGTGTTAGTTTGTCATGATTTCTTCATGTAAACACATTTTCCTATAATGGTAGCTGTTCAACTAGAGGGGAAGCGCTGGTTTCATGAAATGAAATCAGGATTTCATGTTATAAAGAAATCTTTATTTTGTGTTAGTTTGTCATGGTTTCTTCATATAAAGACGTTTTCCTATAATGGTAGGTCGTTCTATTATAGGGGAAGGGCTGGTTCAATGAAATGAAGTCAGGATTTCATGTTATAAAGAAATCTTTATTTCGTCTTAGTTTGTCATGATTTCTTCATATAAAGTCATTTTCCTATAATGGTAGGTCGTTCTATTATAGGGGAACTGCTGGTTTCATGAAATGTAGTCAGGATTTCAAGTTAAAAAGAAATCTTCATTTCGTCTTAGTTTGTCATGATTTCTTCTGGAAAACACATTTTCCTATAATGGTAGGTTGTTCAATTATAGGGGAAGCGCTGGTTTCAGGAAATGAAGTCAGGATTTCAAGTTATAATGAAATCTTCATTTCGTGTTAGTTTGTCATGATTTCTTCATGAAAGCACATTTTCCTATAATGCTAGGTCGTTCTATTATAGCGGAAGCGCTGGTTTCATAAAATGAAGTCAGGATTTCAAGTTAAAAAGAAATCTTCATTTCGTGTTAGCTTGTCATGATTTCTTCATGAAAACACATTTTCCTATAATGGTAGGTCGTTCTATTATAGGGGAAGTCCTGGTTTCATGAAATGAAGTCAGGATTTCAAGTTATAAAGAAGTCTTCATTTCGTGTTAGTTTGTCATGATTTCTTCATATAAACACATTTTCCTATAATGGTAGGAGGTTCTATTATAGGGGAAGCGCTGGTTTCAAGAAATGAAGTCAGGATTTCAAGTTATAATGAAATCTTCATTTTGTGTTAGTTTGTCATGATTTCTTCATGTAAACACATTTTCCTATAATGGTAGCTGTTCAACTAGAGGGGAAGCGCTGGTTTCATGAAATGAAATCAGGATTTCATGTTATAAAGAAATCTTTATTTTGTGTTAGTTTGTCATGGTTTCTTCATATAAAGACGTTTTCCTATAATGGTAGGTCGTTCTATTATAGGGGAAGGGCTGGTTCAATGAAATGAAGTCAGGATTTCATGTTATAAAGAAATCTTTATTTCGTCTTAGTTTGTAATGATTTCTTCATATAAAGTCATTTTCCTATAATGGTAGGTCGTTCTATTATAGGGGAACTGCTGGTTTCATGAAATGTAGTCAGGATTTCAAGTTAAAAAGAAATCTTCATTTCGTCTTAGTTTGTCATGATTTCTTCTGGAAAACACATTTTCCTATAATGGTAGGTTGTTCAATTATAGGGGAAGCGCTGGTTTCAGGAAATGAAGTCAGGATTTCAAGTTATAATGAAATCTTCATTTCGTGTTAGTTTGTCATGATTTCTTCATGAAAGCACATTTTCCTATAATGCTAGGTCGTTCTATTATAGCGGAAGCGCTGGTTTCATAAAATGAAGTCAGGATTTCAAGTTAAAAAGAAATCTTCATTTCGTGTTAGCTTGTCATGATTTCTTCATGAAAACACATTTTCCTATAATGGTAGGTCGTTCTATTATAGGGGAAGTCCTGGTTTCATGAAATGAAGTCAGGATTTCAAGTTATAAAGAAGTCTTCATTTCGTGTTAGTTTGTCATTATTTCTTCATATAAACACATTTTCCTATAATGGTAGGTCGTTCTATTAAATGGGAAGCGCTGGTTTCATGAAATGAAGTCAGGATTTCAAGTTAAAAAGAAATCTTCATTTCGTGTTAGTTTGTCATGATTTCTTCATATAAACACATTTTCCTATAATGGTAGGAGGTTCTATTATAGGGGAAGCGCTGGTTTCAAGAAATGAAGTCAGGATTTCAAGTTATAATGAAATCTTCATTTTGTGTTAGTTTGTCATGATTTCTTCATATAAACACGATTTTCTATAATGGTAGGTCGTTCTATTATATGGGAAGCGCTGGTTTCATGAAATGAAGTCAGGATTTCAAGTTATAAAGAAATCTTCATTTCGCGTTAGTTTGTCATGATTCCTTCATATAAACACATTTTCCTATAATGGTAGGTGGTTCTATTATAGGGGAAGCGCTGGTTTCAGGAAATGAAGTCAGGATTTCAAGTTAAAAAGAAATCTTCATTTCATGTTAGTTTGTCATGATTTCTTCATGCTAACACATTTTCCTATAATGGTAGCTCGTTCTACTGGAGGGGAAGCGCTGGTTCAATGAAATGAAGTCAGGATTTCATGTTATAAAGAAATCTTCATTTTGTGTTAGTTTGTCATGATTTCTTCATATAAACACATTTTCCTATAATGGTAGATTGTTCTATTATATGGGAAGCGCTGGTTTCATGAAATGAAGTCAGGATTTCATGTTATAATGAAATCTTCATTTTGTGTTAGTTTGTCATGATTTCTTCATATAAACACGATTTTCTATAATGGTAGGTCATTCTATTACATGGGAAGCGCTGGTTTCGTGAAATGAAGTCAGGATTTCAAATTATAAAGAAATCTTCATTTCGTGTTAGATTGTCATGATTTCTTCATGAAAACACATTTTCCTATAATGGTAGGTCATTCTATTGTAGGGGAAACGCTGGTTTCATGAAACGAAGTCAGGATTTCAAGTTAAAATGAAATCTTCATTTCGTGTTAGTTTGTCATGATTTCTTCATGAAAACACATTTTCCTATAATGGTAGGTCGTTCAATTATAGGGGAAGTCCTGGTTTCATGAAATGAAGTCAGGATTTCAAGTTATAAAGAAATCTTCATTTCGTGTTAGTTTGTCATTATTTCTTCATATAAACACGTTTTCCTATAATGGTAGGTAGTTCTATTATATGGGAAGCGCTGGTTTCATGAAATGAAGTCAGGATTTCAAGTTATAAAGAAATCTTCATTTCGTGTTAGATTGTCATGATTTCTTCCTGAAAACACATTTTCCTATAATGGTAGGTCGTTCTATTATAGGGGAAGTCCTGGTTTCATGAAATGAAGTCATGATTTCAAGTTAAAAAGAAATCTTCATTTCGTGTCAGTTTGTCATGATTTCTCCCTGAAAAAACATTTTCCTATAATGGTAGGTCGTTCTATTAAATGGGAAGCGCTAGTTTCATGAAATGAAGTCAGGATTTCAAGTTATAATGAATCTTCATTTCGTGTTAGTTTGTCATGATTTCTTCAGGAAAACACATTTTCCTATAACGGTAGGTCGTTCTTTTATAGGGGGAGCGCTGGTTTCATGAAATGAAGTCAGGATTTCATGTTATAATGAAATCTTCGTTTTGTGTTAGTTTGTCATTATTTCTTCATATAAACACATTTTCCTATAATGGTAGGTGGTTCTATTATAGGGGAAGCGCTGGTTTCAGGAAATGAAGTCAGGATTTCAAGTTATAATGAAATCTTCATTTTTTGTTAGTTTGTCATGATTTCTTCATATAAACACGATTTTCTATTATGGTAGGTCGTTCTATTACATGGGAAGCGCTAGTTTCATGAAATGAAGTCAGGATTTCATGTTGCAAAGTTATCTTCATTTCGTGTTAGTTTGTCATGATTTCTTCATGAAAACACATTTTCCTATAATGGTAGGTCGTTCTATTAGAGGAGAAGCGCTGGTTTCATGAAATGAAGTCTGGATTTCAAATTATAATAAAATCTTCATTTCGTGTTAGTTTGTCATGATTTCTTCATGAAAACACATTTTCCTATAATGGTAGCTCATTCTACTATAGGGGAAGTGCTGGTTTCATGAAATGAAAAATGTGACCACAACATATTTTGACTTTTGTTCCGATTAGTCAGTGTGTGCATGTTTCCTCCCTTTTTGTTAAGCATAAGCGAAAATAAGTGTCCGTTGTATGATGGGTTCCTGTTTTCCTGCTATCTCGTGCAAGGTCGTCCTGACCTGCTGGCGTGCTGTCAGTTCCTGATTTTTCCAAACTGCATGGGGTGAGATCACCCCATCCTGCCGGCCTAACATTGGTTCCCATGTCTTCTGTCTACATTATGTTAGATACTACTCTATTAGCTACGTTCTTAGTAGATATTATATGATTAACCCCTATTAGCTAAATTGTTATAAAATTAGTAAGTGATTATATGCTTAACCCCTCATTACACACTAACCATAATTTGACACGGTATATTTTTTTGATTCTTTGTTCGATCCACGCTTCAGTAGTATATTTCGACAAGGTAGTAAACATCGTCAGAAGTGGCTGTTTTCCAGGCCCTTAATTCTTTGCATAATTATTACAAAAACATTATTAGTAATAAAACTTTATTTAATAGCCTCTATAGTAATTATAATGCTACAATGGTAATATTGCTTTTGTATACACTGGCTGACTATTGGAAAAAAATCTTTCAGATGCACCGATCTATCTGTGAGGCTGGTTCCTATCCAGCTCTAGAAGAATGCCATGTTTGTTGTAAGGGACTTTTTCACTGCACGCTGTGTCCTACCTTTAAACCCAGCAAAAAGACAGTGATTGAGGCCCATATGAATCTTCATGTAAAAAGGGCATTGCATTTTAAAGGTAAGTTGACTGTGCAGCTGTGTAAAAGCGTGTAAAAGTTTAATGGATACACACATTTCTTTAGGGATATTTAGATAAATATTATAACAAGTGTTTAAAATCAGAAGCATATTGAATTAAAACATAAGCTAATTACCTATTGTTACATTTCTCAAAATATTTAATTATTTATTATTATGTGTATTTCCTAATATTATATATTATTTTGCAGAAAAAATATATTGTAAGGTGCAGATTACCATGCAGGTTAAAATAGTAAAAACTTGTTAACCATAGCTCCTCTTATTTCTCTCTCAGACATGGCTTCAGATTTGCCTTTTGGACTGTTGAGGCAAATGACCTTCTTCAGGACAAGTTGCAGCCTGTATATAGGGTATCCAGTACGTCTAAAATAAGTTATAGCACCCCAAAACATGAGGTGGTGCTCAATGAGCGCACTTCAAACAACGAAAAGCCTGTGGACCTTATAATCAAGGAACAAGTGGCAAAAGTACTACTGAATGTAAGATATTATTCCTT
Source organism: Paramormyrops kingsleyae (assembly GCF_048594095.1). NCBI lineage: Eukaryota > Metazoa > Chordata > Actinopteri > Osteoglossiformes > Mormyridae > Paramormyrops > Paramormyrops kingsleyae. The sequence goes on along the minus strand of NC_132810.1, from coordinate 26,396,232 downwards.
TACTGTTTTCAATAGTTATAAGTAAGAACTAACACGGGCAAATTATGCATTTAGTAGCCATGAAACACATTAAAGTAACATAAATGTGTTTTTGTTGTACCAAGAAATCCCACTGTTTGCAACCCTCAGCAGCTATTAGTTGTAGTACTAAATGAAAGAACATGTTTTTCATACTATAAGTACTGAATGGTTAGTTAAGGAAAGGAGAGAGTAGATTACAATAAGTAATTTGAAAATTATGGAGTGCATTATTATATTATGAGGTGCATGACTTGATTAGTGTGCTTCCTTGTCATAGGGCATATTAACAGGCAAGAAGAAATCAAAGTATCTGAAAAGGTTTCTGAAACCATCTTCTTACATCGTTCCTGTGTATTTCGAGGATGATGAACAGCAAAACCTTTCATATACCTTAAAGATTCCTTGACAGGACCCCTACTGTTTTGCTGATCTAGGATAAAATCAAGTTCATTCTTGATGTATTGATGCCAGAGGTAAGTGTTGAATTAATTAAAAGTTAAGCAATTTTTCTTCTTTTCAATGAGAAAGATGTCTTCAACGAATCAGTTGAGAAGTACATGAAAAGGAAAGGTGTTTGGTTGTATGAATTGTACTTACTATGTTTAAATTTTTTTGTTTGTTTGATCAGAAGACGTCTTTAATTAGTGTGCTTCTTGTTTTTCTCTCTTCCTTTTTTATCCTCCCCTCTCTTCCACTCTCTTTTTATTGCTCTCTTAGTACTACAATGTGTATATGTGCATTTTTATTTTTATATAGTATTTATACAGTTTGATTTGTTATATATCATTGTCTTAAAATAAATGTTTGTTTCAACTTCAAATCTGTCATCTGAATTTTGCATCATAATAACCTACATATTAGTACATATAACCTACATTATCGTATTAAAATATTAACAGATTAATGATAAATATATGTAGTGTGTGTTCATAAAGAAGTTTAAAGGAAACATTTTATCATAATTGTTTATATTAATTACCCCCCCCCCCATACATTTGTATTTATTACCAAACACGTAAATGTAATAAAATTTGCAAGATTGTGGTCATTTTGCTCTGATTAAAATCTTCTAAAAATACATATTTGGTGTATTTTTGGTGTACTCTGAAGGTATGTCTTAGCGAAGTTGTTCCTTCCCCAAACATGTGCATTCATAAGAACATAAGAAATTTACAAATGAGAGGAGGCCATTCGGCCCATCAAGCTCGTTTGGGGAGAACTTAGCTAATAGCTCAGAGTTGTTAAAATCTTATCTAGCTCTGATTTAAAGGAACCCATGGTTTTAGCTTCCACTACAATAGCAGGAAGACTATTCCATACTCTGACTACACGCTGTGTAAAGAAGTGCTTCCTCAAATTTGTTTTAAAATGTTCTCCCGCTAATTTCCACTTATGGCCACGAGTTCTAGTATTTAGACTAATATTGAAATAGTCATTTGGCTGAACGGCATCCAGACCCGTTAGAATCTTATAGACCTGAATCATATCCCCCCTTAGTCTCCTTTGCTCAAGGCTGAACAGATTCAGTTCCGCTAACCTCTCCTGGTAAGACATTCCTCTAAGACCAGGAATCATTCTCGTAGCTCTTCGTTGCACCTTTTCTAAGGCAGCAATGTCCTTCTTGAGGTGTGGTGACCAAACCTGCACACAGTATTCTAGGTGGGGTCTTACCAAGGAATTATATAAGTGTAACATCACCTCCCTTGACTTAAACTCCACACATCTAGAGATATAACCCAACATTCTGTTCGCCTTTTTTATTGCTTCCCCACATTGGCGAGAGTGGGACATGGAAGCATCAACATACATACCGAGATCTTTCTCGTAATCAGCTACCTTAATTCAGTGGAACCCATAAAATATCTGTACTGTATATTTCAGCTCCCAGCATGGATTACCTTACATTTATCTGTGTTAAATTTCATCTGCCAAGTATCAGCCCATTCGCTAATTAAATCCAGATCCCGTTGAAGCCTCTCTGCTGCTAGATTAGTATCTGCTACCCCGCCCACCTTAGTGTCGTCTGCAAATTTAACCAGTTTACTGTATGTATTCGTGTCAATATCATTAATGTAAATTAGGAACAATAGTGGTCCTAAAATTGAACCCTGCGGTACCCCACTATAAACGGAGGCCCACTGTGACATAGTGCCTCTAATAGCTCCCCAAACAATGTCTTATAACAGACACACATTACTCGAGATGCGATTATCCCCATCATGCAGCGACTTTTGGACTGAGTTATGACAGAAAGTTGTGTATAAATCAAAGTTGTGTATAAATCATTTTCATGGTACCTTGAATGAGTTTTCAATATTCGTCGATTTAATAGCAGTCCCACATTATAGATATAATTCATTTCCTTCTGGTACATTTGTCATAAAGGCAAAAATGATATACGTATGTAGGTACACACGACAGAAAGACTGAATTGCACAAGAGCAAAAATTTAAGTAACACTACGGAGAGCCGAAGTTTTGCCGGAGTACCAAGACACCTTAATATTTTCTCAAACCCTACAAATTATAGATGTATTAATAATAATAGACACAATTCATTACTGCTGATTACAAGATTACATTGCAGTATGTTTTGCACACACACACGTTGAAAATGTCTAACAATAGCAACATACACTCACCTAAAGGATTATTAGGAACACCTGTTCAATTTCTCATTAATGCAATTATCTAATCAACCAATCACATGGCAGTTGCTTCAATGCATTTAGGGGTGTGGTCCTGGTCAAGACAATCTCCTGAACTCTAAACTGAATGTCAGAATGGACAAGAAAGGTGATTTAGGCAATTTTGAGTGTGGCATGGTTGTTGGTGCCAGAAGGGCCGGTCTGAGTATTTCACAATCTGCTCAGTTACTGGGATTTTCACGCACAACCATTTCTAGGGTTTACAAAGAATGGTGTGCAAAGGGAAAAACATCCAGTATGCGGCAGTCCTGTGGGCGAAAATGCCTTGTTGATGCTAGAGGTCATAGGAGAATGGGCCGACTGATTCAAGTCTCGATTTCTGTTGAGACATTCAAATGGTAGAGTCAGAATTTGGCGTAAACAGAATGAGAACATGGATCCATCATGTCTTGTTACCACTGTGCAGGCTGGTGGTGGTGGGGGATGTTTTCTTGGCACACTTTAGGCCCCTTAGTGCCAATTGGGCATCGTTTAAATGCCACGGCCTACCTGAGCATTGTTTCTGACCATGTCCATCCCTTTATGACCACCATGTACCAAGGTTATAATAGTTTTGGATTTTTCATTATAGTTTAGTTTTATTTAGTTTTGACCTTTTTCCCTCTAATTTAGTTAGTTTTAATTAGTTTTTAGAGCAGGTTTGCTAGTTTTAGTTAGTTTTAATTTTTTCTAAATGCTTAGTTTTAGTTTAGTTTTTATTAGTTTTAGTATTAGTTTTCATTTTTTCATACTTTGGGTTATTTGTCAGGTGCAGGATTCAAAAAGATCAGTAAGTATTGTGTAATAAAACTCAACAAAGGAAACCATTTCAAAAAGGGTATTCAGTTACTTTTGAACAACCAACCATCAACAACAACCAACACTCTACAAGATAGCAGCTTATGTGCAAAATGTGTGTGATACTGCTTCTGATGTTGGATACAGGTAGTGTGCCTGGTACAAATCAAAATAGCCAATAGACTAAAGACACACATGAACATAAGAATATAAACCCATTCACGAGGCACACGTCACATTTCTTGACAGCCAGGAGTCTCAGGGAGCTCAATCTGAGAAAAACATTAACAAACTCAAGAACCATTGCACAACAGGATTGTCTCAGCATGGAAACCCAGACTTCCCTCTCTCCGGCCACTTCCTCCAGCTCCACCGGGGAAATCCCGAGGCGTTCCCAGCCCAACCGAGACATACTGTATAGTCTCTCCATCGTGTCCTGGGTCTTCCCCGGGGGCTTGATGCTGATGTGCTTTGCTTTTCTATGTTAACCATACGTCCAATATTGTAAACAAAAAGGAAATGAAGTCTTGTGGTGTTCCTGCGTATTTACTAACCAGCAGCTGTTTGGTCGTCGGTGAAAGCAATTCATTATGGTTGTCCCCTCCTTCCCGGTGCTACCTGGCCGGGATGTTGCTTCTCTTTCGGGGGAGCTAATCAGAGAGGCTACTTGGTCAAGGTACTCGCGATTAGCCGTCTTATGCGAGCTTCTCAAGTGGACTTTCAGATTTTGTCACCTGTTTCTACAATGCACCTGCTCTTAACTGTCTCGCTGTCATAGTCAAAGAAATTCCAGATAGGACTCTGCCGCCTTCTCCCAACTTTTGTCGTCGCCATTTTTCCAGGTAACGCGGTGAGCAAAAGCCGACTGTAAACAAGAAGTGACGGACAGAGAGGTGCCGTACGGTGCTGCCAGCTCACGTAAAACTGCTAGAGCGAAATAAATCGACATAAATAAATTGACAAAGACGAAAACGAAGGACATTTCATCTATAATTTCAGTACGTTTTAGTTAGTTTTGTCAACGCACAATACAGTTATAGTTAGTTATCGTTTTTTCTTTTAATTGTCGTTTTTATTTATTTCAGTTAACGAAAATGTTTTTTCAATTCTAGTTTTCGTTATTTCGTTCGTTTTCGTTGACGATAATAACCTTGCCATGTACCCATCCTCTGATGGCTACTTCCAGCAGGATAATGCACCATGTCACAAAGCTCGAATCATTTCAAATTGGTTTCTTGAACATGACAATGAGTTCACTGTACTAAAATGGTCACCAGATCTCAACCCAATAGAGCATCTTTGGGATGTGGTGGAACGGGAGCTTCGTGCCCTGGATGTGCATCCCACAAATCTCCATCAACTGCAAGATGCTATCCTATCAATATGGGCCAATATTTCTAAAGAATGCTTTCAGCACCTTGTTGAATCAATGCCACTTAGAATAAAGGCAGTTCTGAAGGCGAAAGGGGGTCAAACACCGTAATAGTATGGTGTTCCTAATAATCCTTTAGGTGAGTGTATATGTAAAAACAATGTTTGTCAAAAGTACAAAGCTTTGTTATTTGTTATTTTATCGAGATGAGGTTGCGTATTTATTTTGAGGACGGACTACCCGTAAAATTCCACTCCTAATCGGTACTAGGAGGAGGGACGTCCTGTAAAACGTTCCATTTCCAGTTAAACTCCACGTTCCACGGCCCACACTCCACAGCCAGACTTTCTTGGGGGCTTTGAGACACTTCAACATGGCGACGGGTCTCGGGAACACGCAAACGAAGGCGGAGTGTGTAGGGACCAGTTTGGGATTGGGCCACGTGTCTGCAGCCAGGTGCTCTTGATGCACTGCGCTACGTACGTTTACGACTTGTAGTGAATTCTAAACACGCATGCATGTACGTGGACACTGATTCAATGTCGTATAATTAATATCTATATACATATCTCAATTAAAGTCTAGAAGCCGAGACAGATTCCGGTAAAATGGGCAAAATGGGTGGATTTTACCTTGCTGCCAAGGTGAACCAATAGAGCAGTAGAATTGCGTTCGTTACACGTTTGAGCTCGGTTTGTTGGTGTTTTGTGACCAATAAATAAATGTTATTTTCCCCAAACGAATAACCTCCTTGTCTTTGGATGTCTATACACGTATATTTTTTTTTATTTATGACTGCCGCTTGGTTGCTATAAAACTGTATTATGTGTACAATGTTAAATTGCTATTAGGGATGCTCATTTCGATTAATTTTCCCAACCGACAACCGCCGTTCGTTAACCGAACATTAACCGTTAACTGATTAGATTAGAATATTAAATTCCTCTGGGGTCGGCGGTCCCGCCGGCGGGATCTGACAGAAATTTCGCCAAACCATTTAAATAACTCTGCGAGGTTTTATCATATACACATTTAAAAAACACCCTCAGAAACCTTGGACGGTCTACTTTTCAGATATATATATAGGTAGAAACTAAATATATTTTTATAGCTTCGTGATACTAATAGAAAGAACAAGAGTGACTGACTTAAGCGTCTGCGTCTCGAAGCAGGTCTGATCGCCTTCCCACTTGCAAATTGCGCTATTCGCATGATAACAACATGATAATCCGACAGTTAGTATTGGATAAAGAAATATTTGAATACGCCCATTGTAACCGAAATAAAACAAGAGCACATGTCTGGGTAGTGTTTACACCGATCGGCTACAATATAGCACATGGATACGTCTCTGCCGCTGAAGCTTTGCGCCAATGTTTCCATTTTCAGCAGCAAAGCTCGTACCTGTGTTCATGGCTCAGTGGGCTAAGCCTGTGTGCCTGTAATCACAGTCGCCGATTCAAACCCAGTGTATTTAGACGAGTGCTAAATACACAAGACAAACTGAGTTTAACGAGCAACAGTTGAGAACAATCAAGCATAAACACGAGGTAACGAGGTGGGCGTGGCACACACAAGGATCGTACGGAGCTGGGCGTGACAGTATCCTTGTTGAAGTCATCACAGAAGGTGAAAGTAACGTTGTTTTTCGCACGCAGCATTGCCATTTTAACCTCCGCATTTATGTTTTTAAATATATTTTATTTATTTATTTATTTTTATTTTAGTCTTTGCACACAATTACAAACTGTCATCGGGAGATAACATTAGTGCAACAACATAATGAGAGAAAAATTGGGAAAATAGGGAAAAAGGAAAAATAAATAAATAAACAATATTAAAATGTGAAGGCCATTCTTTGACATTTCCCTTTCTGGCAACACATTAACATACATGCGGCTTACTTGGTACAACAAATGAAACACAATCATTTAAGGGATAGAAACTGGGTTACATTCTCACATATCAAAGCAGCAGCTTTACATGACTCCTTCAGTAATTCTAAAGATGAGAAAAAAGACTTTAGTTGAACCTTCTACCCACTTAGGGAAGGTCTTTTGTTTTGCCATTTACACTTATGGATGTGGTATTTGCCCATAATTATTACCACATTGTAAAGCATGGCAAGTTCCTTGGACAGAATATCATTATTGTATAAAACCTGTGTTAGGGTCAGTGCGGTCATCCCATCTATTCCTACACTCATCCAGTTTACCAGATCCTGCCAGAAGTTAGTTGTTAACTGAACAGGAAAAAAACAAATGATCAATACTTCCTTCATTTCGTAAACAAAATCCACATGGCTCCACCTCAAACCCAAACCTTTTTTTAAGCATCTCTGCTGCTGGGTAATATCCATTGATTCATTTAAATTGCATTTCTTTAACATTGGAGGGGATAGGCCATTTCAAAAAATGTGTATATTTGTTCGTTATTTTAACATTACTCCCTTTTAATTTTTTGTTACTATTAACATTGTGAAATAATATATTTTTAAATATTTAGTTTATAATTTTATTATTACACTTTATATTAGTTAAAGGAATCTGATTTAGCTGTAAAGAAGGTAAACTTATTTGTCCCTTAGAGTAATATAAATAACCCTGTATCAAACTCAACAGAGTTAAAGGGATTGCATTACAAACTTTGTTATATTCTCTAAGGGAACACTGAATGTTAAATTTGGCATTGAAAACACCTATTTTGAGAAACTGCCCCTTCTCATCAAGTAAATCTGTTATGAAGATAATGTTTTTTTCATACCACTCTTTAATGAATAATGATTTCCTATTAATTGTAATGGTCCTGTTATTCCACAAGGTGGAGCCATGAGGCGTGAAGTTATGGGCAAAAACCATCTTCCAATAAGATAAGACTTGCTTATGATATTCTGACAGTTTGACAGGCAACTTCAATATATAAAAATCACATTTCAGGAGAAAATCCAACCCTCCCACCCTTTTGAAGATATTTTTAGGGATATGGAACCATATGGAGTCGGGTTTTAAGAGGAAGGCTTTTCTCCAGTTTATTTTAAATGCTCCAACCATTGATTGAAAATCAATTGTCCTTATACCTCCTTTGGTGTAATCTTTGACGAGTTGTGATTTTTTAATGTAATGTGTTTTATTGCGGCAAATGAACTGATAGATTATGGAGTTAATCTTTTTAATACTTTTCGGGGTAATGTATAATTAATAGGCTGGATAGACCATCTTTGAGACACCCTCTGATGTGGATAATAAATTGCGTCCAAAAATTGTGATATCTCTCATTAACCAATGATTTAATGTTTTGGACATACCATCAATTTTGTCTTTTAGGTTTTTTGACTCTCTAGTTTTGATATCTTTATTTAAATAAATGCCTAAATATTTTACTTCATTTTTCACTGGAATCGTCCTTATGCTATTTTCCAAACAATCATAAAGTGGTAAAAGTTCACATTTCTTTAGATTCAGATATAGGCCTGAAGCTTTAGAAAAAACTGAAATTACAGTCAATGCTTTCTCAAGTATTAATTTATCCTTCAAAAATATTACTGTGTCATCCGCGAACTGACATATTTTCAGTTCAGTATCAAATATACACTCACCTAAAGGATTATTAGGAACACCATATTAATACGGTGTTTGACCCCCTTTCGCCTTCAGAACTGCCTTTATTCTAAGTGGCATTGATTCAACAAGGTGCTGAAAGCATTCTTTAGAAATGTTGGCCCATATTGATAGGATAGCATCTTGCAGTTGATGGAGATTTGTGGGATGCACATCCAGGGCACGAAGCTCCTGTTCCACCACATCCCAAAGATGCTCTATTGGGTTGAGATCTGGTGACTGTGGGGGCCATTTTAGTACAGTGAACTCATTGTCATGTTCAAGAAACCAATTTGAAATGATTTGAGCTTTGTGACATGGTGCATTATCCTGCTGGAAGTAGCCATCAGAGGATGGGTACATGGTGGTCATAAAGGGATGGACATGGTCAGAAACAATGCTCAGGTAGGCCGTGGCATTTAAACGATGCCCAATTGGCACTAAGGGGCCTAAAGTGTGCCAAGAAAACATCCCCCACACCATTACACCACCACCACCAGCCTGTACAGTGGTAACAAGGCATGATGGATCCATGTTCTCATTCTCTTTACGCCAAATTCTGACTCTACCATTTGAATGTCTCAACAGAAATCGAGACTCATCAGACCAGGCAACATTTTTCCAGTCTTCAACTGTCCAATTTTGGTGAGCTCGTGCAAATTGTAGCCTCTTTTTCCTATTTGTAGTGGAGATGAGTGGTACCCGGTGGGGTCTTCTGCTGTTGTAGCCCATCCACCTCAAGGTTGTGCGTGTTGTGGCTTCACAAATGCTTTGCTGCATACCTCGGTTGTAACGAGTGGTTATTTCAGTCAAAGTTGCTCTTCTATCAGCTTTAATCAGTCGGCCCATTCTCCTCTGACCTCTAGCATCAACAAGGTATTTTCGCCCACAGGACTGCCGCATACTGGATGTTTTTCCCTTTGCACACCATTCTTTGTAAACCCTACAAAGAGCAAGTTGAGGGAGGTGTAAAAAGAATTTCCCCACAGGGATTAATAAAGTGTAAATTATTATTATTATTATTATTAAATGGTTGTGCGTGAAAATCCCAGTAACTGAGCAGATTGTGAAATACTCAGACCGGCCCGTCTGGCACCAACAACCATGCCATGCTCAAAATTGCCTAAATCACCTTTCTTTCCCATTCTGACATTCAGTTTGGAGTTCAGGAGATTGTCTTGACCAGGACCACACCCCTAAATGCATTGAAGCAACTGCCATGTGATTGGTTGATTAGATAATTGCATTAATGAGAAATTGAACAGGTGTTCCTAATAATCCTTTAGGTGAGTGTATTTATTCCTTCAATGTCTGGATGGTTCACTATGAGGTAGGCCATTAATTGAGTGCAAAGAATAAATAATTTTGGAGAAATTGGACAACTTTGCTGAATTCCACAGGATACGTCTATTCTAGGTGTTATGCCTGTGTTAAGAGAAACATAACTATAGACCTGGTTAATGTTGTAAATGACCTGCCAACTGCAGGTGGCAGTTCTCGCGAGACTACTGAGACTTCACTCAGTTACTTTTATTGAAATTAACAATACCAGTCCAATATGAAACCACGTGAGGTACAGATACTTTATCTTGTAGAAAAAGATTCTTTTATTGTTGTGACTTACTGAGAAACACGTTTCCCACATTTGTTCCACAGGGATCAAAAGCTGAAACAACAGTAACTAGACTAAACTTTTAGCGTAGACAAGATCTCACGCATGCGTTATCATAGACAGGGAGGCTGCCGTAAATAGGCAGGGCTTCCGGTCCTGAACGCTGGCGACGTACGCAGGCGCACATGTAAACCATGTGTCACTACCGAAAATGTTACACCTACCGAAAATGTAACTTCCGCTACTACGCATGCGCATATTCATCACGCATGCGTCCACGAAACCACATTTTCTGGCACTTCTTTATTACGCATGCGTAATGTACACTTCCACAGGCCCGATACTGCGCATGTATTCACATTTTGCGGCAGACCGTGATTGCGTGATTCAGGGCGTGGACGTCGTGTATCATCATTCATTAGTCACGTACTGTATTGTGAGATGGGTCATTGATGTTTATATTTGTAGTTCAGCCGTCACTTTAGTGTGGTATTTAAACCATATTGCTTTGCCGATTGTAATATTTGCATCTGTGTGCACGTTGTTTGTAGTGCCTGACAGTAATCTTACATAAGGTTTTTCCCAAGGGTATTGCTGAATAGATGCCTTTTCTTTAGAAAACGTAATAAAATTGGGGTGTATATCAATCTTGTGTACCCATATTGCTTATCAAGGGGCTGTGATATATGTACAGCATTTTCTAAAAAAAAAAAAAAAATCACAGCAAAATAATAGTTAAGAACCTTTATTTGCACAGCATAAACAATGTTTATGTTGTGCGGTTTGGCCCAAGAAAAAACAATCGGTCGTCTGTCAGAAACAAATATAATTTGCTTTATTTAGCACCACAAGACACAGCTGCCATAACTGACACGAGTGTGTGGTAATTACACTGATACAATTAAGAAATTAAATGACTAAGGAGAAAAAAAGCAGGCTTAGTTTAAGTAACTTCACAGCACATCGAACTTAGAGTAGTACATAATGGTAACATTAAAGTAATGTCACCTTTGACTGTAAAATTGATGGCCATACCCTGTATTTTACGTTGCTCCTTTTGAAGCACATTGGGCATTAAAGGCCTATGCGAAATAAAATCTTTTAAAGTCGAAGGACTCCATAATTGTCCGGTTAAATCTTCTCTTTCTTCTCGCTGTCGACATTCTTATCAAAAATCAACAGACGATGAAATGTGACGCGATGCCGTAAAAATAGCACGCCTCCTTCCAGAAGTCGCAAGCGTGCGCATGCGTAGTAGCGGAAGTTACATTTTCTTTTTCTTTTTTTTTTTTTTTTATTAACTTCAAGCAGACATACAAGTCCAATATAAAACATCAAATATAGAGTTTAACGCTCGGGGGGGAGAAAAAAAAAAAGATCAACTATATAAAGATTCCTAATACAGAACAAGCCGTTAAAGTCCTAACTGCCTTTTGTTTTGAAGAGTACTTAATCGAACAGATGTATTGTTTGAACTCTTTCTCAAAAGCAATAAAGCATGGCTTACTACTCGCAAATTTACATTTATGAATATGAAATTTTGCCATCAAAATAAGGTTAATTATGTAAACATGAGACTTTTTAAATGTGTCATTTTCTGTGAGACCAAACAATACGTTTTTCCACAGTAAAATAAAGTTTTTAACAATACGTTCAGAAATAAAAAATTTTTTGTTTTGCCAGAAATTCGTGACAACAGGGCAATGCCAAAACAAATGCACAACAGATTCCAGGTGTTCAATACAGAAGTTACAGGTAATATCAATGTCCTTTTTAAACCGTCGTTTAATAAACCATTTAGCTGGGTAGAATCTGTGAATAAGTTTAAAATAAATTTCCTTAATTTTATTGGTAATTAAATATTTATTAGGGAGAAGCCAGACCTTCTTCCAAGTCACATCATCCACAAACTGACTCCAGTATGAGATCACACAAGGTATAGTTGTAATATCTCTTTGAAACAGACTTCGTAAAGCCCTTTTGTTATTACGAGAATCAATGGAAAAGCATATCTTACCCACAGAAGTATGCACCAAAGATATATAGGGTAGATGTTGAGCAACCCTAATTCTCTGCTGAGATTTAAATAGCATATTAAGACCAGAAGGTATTGCACCAAAGATTTTTGCATAATCCCCTGGAGGAATAGGAATTTTATATTCTGATAAGAACTCCTGATACGTGAAGAGAAGACCATCCTTATTAAATAGCTGATCCACCAATACAATACTATTATCAAACCACTGCTTCATAAAGAGAGATTTATGCTTATACAAAATGTCCTTGTTATTCCATATATAATAATTGTGAGGAGAAAAATTATGTTTGTAGATGAGAGACAAAGACAAAAAAGCCTGGCGATGAAATGCAGACATTTTAACAGGAATTTTATCTATATCGTAATTGCAGACAAGAAAAAAATGCAAGCCACCTAACTGAGATAGAATATGAAAAGGTATAACATTCCAAATGGAGGTAGGATGTTGAAAAAATTTCTTTAGCCAATTAATCTTAAAAGTATTATTTAAAGTACAAAAATCAAGAAAATTAAGACCCCCATTTTCATAAGAATTCATAAGAACAATGGATCCTATTTTTCCACAAGAAGTTGAAAAGCATTTTATCAATCTCTTTTAACATCTTACCATCAAGATGTAGAGCCAAAGCTGCATAAGTCAACCGAGAAATTCCTTCTGCTTTTGTAAGCAATACTCTACCTCTCAATGATAAGTCTCTTGAGAGCCATTGGTTTAATTTTCTTTGAGTTTTTTGTATAATAGGATTGAAATTTAGAAGTGAACGACTTTGTTGGTCCTTAGCAATTAAAATCCCTAAACAACGGACTTCATTTTTTACTGGAATGTTATAAATGTCAGATCTAGAGCATTCCTTAATGGCCAAAACTTCGCACTTATTTACATTCAAACATAAGCCAGAAGCCTTAGAGAACTCCCTGACTACTTCAATGACAACAGGAATTTGGTTTTCATCTTTCAAGAATAAAGCAGTGTCATCTGCCAGCTGTGTCATGATCAGGTCTCTGCCAAAAAGGTTAAGACCTTGCACAGAGCTAGATTTAATATGGTTCGCCATGAGCTGGGCCACTAAAAGAAAGAGGCACGGAGACAGAGGACAACCCTGCCTAATACCTCTAAACAGATTAAATCTAGGAGATGTCCCCCACGTTAGTTTAATAGAGCTATTACCATTTTTATAAAGAGTTTTAACAGCCGTAAAGAAATAACTACCAAAACCAAACTTTTGTAAAGATTGCAAAATAAATTGATGCTCTACAGTATCAAATGCTTTGTAAAAATCTAAAAACAGGATGAAGCCATTATCATTCACTAAATCTGAGTAATCCAAAATGTCCAAAACTAGTCTGACATTATTTGTAATATGTCTGTTTGCCATAAAACCTGACTGGGTTTCTTCAATAACTGAATTTAATACTAACTTAAGTCTTTTAGCCAATAGTATGGCAAATATCTTATAATCATTATTAAGCAAGCAGATTGGACGCCAATTATCAATCAGTAGTGTATCTTTTTTAGGTTTGGGAATTAATGTAGTCAACCCTTGAGTCATAGTGGCAGGAAGACACTCTTTTTCTATACTCTCTTTAAAGGTTGCAAATAAAAAGGGAGCCAGATCATCAACAAAAGCCTTATAAAATTCTGCAGTCAAGCCATCAGTACCTGGCGACTTGTTGTTCTTAAGAATATTCACGGCAATCTTAATTTCCTCAAGGGTAATGGGATTATCACATAACTCCATTTCACTCCTGTCAATAGAATTAACCATCAGAGAGTCCAAAAACGAATTAACTGAAGTTTGACACAACTTAGAGCTATACAAATTTTGATAAAAATTAGTACAATAACCTGATATTATTTTAAAATCCTCGACAACAACCCCATTAATATTCAATCTATTAATACAGTCATTGACAAAAGTCTTGTCACATAAGGACATAGTAACTTAAAAAGGCATATAACTTTATTTCTAATCAATCAATTGCTACAATGAATGGATCAATTTAATGCCAAGGGCTTTCATATTAATAACTGGGTGCAAAATGAAACAGTCAAAAAGTGTCCTGATGTTCACAGCTTGTTAAAGTCCAAAACACCTGTTTTTGCAAGGACAAAAGTCTTGTCATGTCTTTTAATTATTCAACCAATCACAAATTAGAGGTTCACCTTTGACAAATATTGTAATTAACATAATCCCAGGTGTGTATAAAAAGAACCCCAGCACACCAGACCTTCACTTGGAAGTGCAGCCTGGCTTCTGAAAACATGCCAAAGATTCAACCACAGACCAAGTCTGCTGCTGAGGTGGCAGACATCGTTAATGTATCCAAACATCAAGTGGAGAGGATTAAAAAAAAGATATAAAGAAACTGGTGATGTTCATGACAAGCCCAGGTCAGGCAGACCCCGTAAGACAACTCTTTGAGAGGACCGTTTGTTGCTTCGAAAGTCCAGGGCCAACCCTTTTTCAACTGCAGCAGAGCTACATCAGAACTGGTCACCAGAAACCGCTGTGTCTACAAGAACAGATTCTCGAATTCTCGCACGCAGTGGTCTCCATGGTCAAATTAGTGCTCAGAAACCAGCATTAACAAGAACACAACAAAAAAAGCATGTTGAATTTGCCAAGGCCCACAGCTTGCAGCAAGGATGGACAGAGGCAAAGTGGCAGAAGGTTGATTTTTCTGACGAATCATCCATTGAACTACATACCAAATGCCGCAAATACTACAGGAGACCTCAAAATACCGCATGAACTCAAAATTCACCCAGAAAACAGTCAAGTTTGGTGGAGGAAAAATCATGGTTTGGGGTTACATCCATGGGGGTGTTCGAGAGATCTGCAGAGTGGATGGCAACATCAACAGCCTGAAGTATCAAGATATTCTTGCTGCCCATTACATTCCAAACCATAAGAGGGGGCAAATTCTGCAGAAGGATGGCGCTCCTTCTCATACTTCAGCCTCCACATTGAAGTTCCTGAAACTGAAGAGGATCAAGGTGCTCCAGGATTGGCCTGCCCAGTCACCAGACATGAACATTATTGAGCATGTCTGGGGTAAGATGAAGGAGGAGGCTTGGAAGACGAAACCAAAGAATCTAGACGAACCCTGGGAGTCCTGCAAAATTGCTTTCTTTGCCATTCCTGATGACTTCATCAACAAGTTATTTCAGTCATTGCCAAGACGTATGGATGTGGTCCTCCAAGCTCATGGGAGTCATACACATTATTAATTTTTTTTTTCCAAGGCACCATGACTTTATGTTCTGATGTTATTGTAGCATGTTTGTGTATTCTAAATGAAGTATATGTATAATTTCTACATTATTTTTGCATATGACAAGACTTTTGTCCAGGCAAAAGTTGACCTTTCTGTCCTAATTACATGACAAAACTCAATGAATGATGCAAAACTTTATTTTGGTATAATAAGCATAATCTAGAGAGCTTTGCCTTTTCTCATAAGCCATTTCTGATTCCAACTGATTAACTACAGGTCAAGTTATTATTTGTTGTTCCTACAACTTGGTTAAGCGACAAGACTTTTGTCAGGCACTGTACTATTATTATTGGCATGGTGTTTTTCTAGATTTAAAAAATTGTGTGAATTTTGTTCCCCTTCTTCAAGCCATTTTGCTCTAGATCTGACAAATGCACCTTTTGCTTTATGGCTGTATAACTCATCTAATTTGATTTGCAGATAAGCTAACTCTGACTTTTCCTCTTCTAACAAAGTAGCAGGGTTTTTATGAGATAAACAAGTTATCCTTGTTACTATCCCTGCCTCCTCAGCCCTATTAGAAATGGCCTTCTGCCTGCCAAATTTTCTAAGGAATTTGCCAACTTCAAATTTTAAGAGTTCCCAATTAGTGCTAAACAGTTGTTCTTCTTCAGCTTTGGACCAAAAGTATGAGATCAGATCTTTAACCTTTTCTTTAACTTCATCATTACATATTAAAGAGCTATTAAGTTTCCAATACCCTACGTGAAAAGAACCAATTTTAGAAGTAGAAAGGTTCATCTTAATGTGTATAACTTTATGATCTGTTAGAGGCGTAGGACATATATCTGCAACAACAGCATCTTTGTTAAAACTTTCAGAGACCAACCAAAAATCTATCCTTGACTGTCTAGAGCCTGTTTTGTTGCTCCAAGTAAACAATCTATCACTAGGATGTTTTACTCTCCAAATATCTACGAGATTGAATTTATCCATAAAGACCTTAAGATTAGAATTAGTTCTGTTATGCTGACCAGGAGGCCATTTATCCAAATTGACATCCAGAATATCATTAAAATCCCCTCCTAACAGTAAGGTGGCATTTGGAAATTTATTTATCCAGCGTAACAATATATTTTCTAAAGATAAAATAAGATACCTATTTTCCATGTGTGTATTATAACCATAAACATTGCACACTATGAAAATAAAATCACCATGTTTAATTACCTGGCAAATAAAGTGTCCATCTGAATCACATTCTGTGAGTAAGACATCTCCATTAAACCTGTACTTTAAGGTAGACACCCCAGCTGAGCGTTCAGTGCCATGAGACAGCCATATGGAGTTACCCCACTGAGTCCTCCAAAAACTGACATCATTTAGGACAGAATGAGATTCTTGTAAAAAGACAAAATCTGATCTAAACTGCTTGGCAAAAAGGAATAAAGCTTTACTTTTAACGTTATTACGCAACCCCCTAGCGTTAAATGATACAAAAGAAAAAGTAGACAGATTGACACAAACAGTGAAAAATGAACAAGTAACAACTGTCTTATAATTACTTTGAGATAAACAAACTCAGAAATAGCACCGAGATCAGCACCATAAAATATTTGTAACAAAAACTAAGCCAAATTCTAAAAAGTTGGCTAAATTTTGGTCCATTAAACATTCATTACCTTTAAACATTTTCACTTTAACCATTAGACACTATCAATGCTACATAAAAACTAAACGACAAAAGGCAAAAATTGTATGCTTCCCAAAATACATACAGAACGTCCAGTGAACCATCGATACGAGTGAAGATCAAACCCGTGACCTCATCGACCACTTGCAGTAACTTCTTGCCGTGGATGGATTTCAGTACCATTTATGAAGCCTCTACCTCCCACAAAGTATGCCGATTTCCCCATCTCACGTGCATTCTTAATCATAGGCCACAGTCTATACCTGCTTTCTTGGTCTTCTTTTGACAAGTCCTCGGTAAAACGCAGCCCTTTTTTCTTAAGGAAAACGCTATTTTTAGCAGCTTTCCAAACTGCATCCCTGTGCTGCCGGGAGATGAACCTGAGGAAGATGGCGCGAGGTTTTGGATTGTCTCGGTGCGGTTCCCCCACACGATAAGCAACATCTATACAGCGTCCGATATCCTGTCCTTCTCAGAGTGTAAAACCTCTTGACATATACCAACCGCCTGCGCACGAACATCCTCCTTTTCAACTTCTGAGATGCCATGAAGCCTCAGATTCCACCGCCGACAATAACTCTCCAAGACAGACACACGATTCATACACTGTACCAGAGTTCCCTCACTCCTCTCTACTCTTTTTTCAATGCAAATGATCTTGTCATTTATGTCTTTTATCTGGTCACGGACAGATTCCACCATTTTCTCAATCGCGTCACTCCGAGAATTAATAAGGTTGGCCAAGGTACGAACTGCATCATCAGATATTGAAGCATTATCATGATGAACCTGGGCAATGGTATAGGCTTTTTAGCGACCGGTGGCTTGCTTGGGGTCACAGGCAATAAAGGAAACTCTTCCTCAAAAGCCGCCTGCTCGCTGCATCCCATCTCCTTGTCGTAGTCGGAAGTTACATTTTCTTTTTTCTTTTTTTAATGCTTTATTATGAACTTCAAACATGTGATACAGCAGAATAGATCAGCACACAATAATAACAGTAATAATAACTTTCAGAAGTAAAAGGAAACAGCAAAGAAACAAAATAAATAAAAAATAATAATGATGTAGGGGCTTAAATTACAATAAATTAAATTTAGTGCAGATATTGATGGTCTTTATAGCTTTGGAATTATTACAATAAGAAATAGTTTGGAGGTATTGTTGAAATTCGTTTTCAAAGATAATAAACATAGGTGTTCTGTTGCAATACTTGCTCTTATGTATATGAAATTTTGCTAGGATAATAAGAAGATTTATAAGATAGTATTCTTCCTGTTTAGAATGACAGATATTGTAAAATCCAAACAACACATCCTTAAATGAGAGAGAAAAATTTTCACATATACATCGGCATACAAACTGAGATAAGTCTTTCCAAAACATAGTGACAAAAGGGCAGTTCCAGAACAGATGTAAAACTGTTTCAACATGGACATTACAAAAAGAACAATTTGTCTGAATATCCTTCTTCAACTTCTGCAAATAAAAATTTGTCGGGTAACACCTGTGTAGCAATTTATGAAGTTACATTTTCGGTAGGTGTAACATTTTCGGTAGTGACACCATGCATGAACCGGATCCGGAAGCTACGGATCCAGTGACAGGGTGTACGGAAGTACGTAGTGACAACAGTCAACAGGCTAATCAGGAAGCATAGTAAAATTTAGTATGGTGTGCACATGCGCGAAGATAGCTCGCACGTCTGCGCGTGCGCACTGCAAAACGAGGAGGAGCAGCCTTTAGTGTTTTTGTTTGTCATTTGCCTTCTAAGTTTGCGTTGTCATTGAGTGTCATGTTGGCTATTAGGTAGTAATTTAGCAAATAGGAGGCCGTACATTCCGAGTCGTTCACGAACGATTAAAAGACCATTTTTTACAACGATAATGATCCCTACTCTAATAAATACCTTTTCAAACTGTTCATTGATTTTCATGAAAACCACTAGTAAGTTCTCGAAATGCATTCGCGTGAGGTATCAGCACAGGTAAGGCAAGTTGGGTTTTAATTGTAAAACTATGTTCTACGGTACGTTGTATAAACTTGGGCACATATACTAGTGGTTGCGGTTGTGATGAGGAATTATTTTGCCTGTGTCATAAATCGATTCTGTAAAAAAATGATTTGTGTTAAAAGTAAGTTGTGGGATTTCGTCAAGAAGTGTTATGGCGTTTATATGATCATATGTTCTCCATTAAAGTCGTCCCATAAACAGGTTTATTGCAATTACTTATTAGGGTTATTCCAGCTTAATTGAAAAATGGCCTTTGCATCACCATTTTTGATTGAAAGCTCATAAAGAGTTATTTTAGTGGTATGCCTGGACTACATCTTGCAAGATAAAGGAGATGTCCAAAGTTTTCCAAAACGTTTTACACTCTTCAGGCTACATTTCAGGTTATTTTTTATTAAATTAGTGGATCAAAAGAGATTAGTGGTGTGATTTGTTTTTTTTTTCTTAGAGCCTTACAACTTATACACCCTTTTGAATAACAATATGTTTTTTATTGTTTGAAAGCAGGTAAAGAGTACATTCTTCACAATTTTAATGAAGAAATTACCCCTCCCCCAGCATGTGTTTTTAAGACAAAAATACTATTTAAAAAGTTTGGACACTTTTGGAGTGCTTGTCTCATGAAGGGGACTTTGTAGCAGGACAGTGTTTCGTAGATAAGTATTCAAAATACATTTCTACTTCCTTATATCAAACAAACTATTTGATGCACCAAGCCCTTCACTTTAATAACCAAAAGTAGTAAAACATGCAGTTTGCAAGAGTTTGCTTTGAACAAAGAAACTTAGATTTATGCAGTTGAGTTTGACCATGAAAACATAGCTACTGAGTTTTATATCAAGCTATAGCTGAACCATGTCATTTGGGTTTAAAAAAGTTGCTGTATCTCAATGTAAAAAAAACAAACATTTATGAGCTGTGAAAATGAATGTAATTCACATGATAAATTTACTCAAATCAAAATGGTGATGCAAAAACATTTTTGGAAATTTGTTGAATTAAAAAGGGAATGGCCTATTAATGTTATTAGTCGATTTTGTAGTAGAAGTCAACCAATTCGTTTATGACGCTGATCAGGAAATTCTGCTTAATAGTCAAGTAAATAAATTTGAGGGATTAGATGCTTATGATTGTGAATTAGATTAAACTGATTATTAAACAAACTTAATGATCTTGAAAAGGAGAAATAATCAAAATTGTTAAGCTAGCTAAGGTTGTTTCCATTTGACGAAATAAAAATGTTTTGGTGAATCTTTAACCCCCTGCACTATAGTACAGTATGAAGGTATGAAATACTCTGATCTTAATCTAGTTTATTTGAGACTGAGTAAGAATTGTATGTGCATAACATACGATGTTGGGGGAAATTTTAAAGTTTAACAGTTTTGTTTTGTTATGAAAATAAAAATTAACATTGAAGATTTTTGTTTCTATATGCTGTCAATTATGGTTCTTAAAGAAAATCAGAATCTGCATCGGCATGTCATGCTTGCAAAAAAAATCAGAATCGGCCTACAAAATTTCAATCAGTGCATCTCTACTTAAATATTATTAATATTAATTATTAATTTTCTTCACATTTGCTTTGCACCACCTGACTAACATTTTTGTACTTTGAGATGAAAAACTGTGGACGCTGTATATTATTTGATTGTATTGAAAATATATTCATATTAAAGAGGTTTAATTAATACAATAATGTTATGCATGATCTGTATTTATTAAATGATTAAAAAATGGACAAATGTCGTTCACCCTAAAGCAAATTATTCTCAATTAGACAATGTTGCTGTTTGGGTCTTGTGAGCACAGTAGCCCTAATGACAGTGTGTTTGTGTTGCAGTTTGTACGATATGGCAATCATAGGTGGTGGAATTGTTGGCCTGGCAGCAGCAAGGGAGCTTATCCTTAGACATCCTACACTAAGCTTTGTACTGCTGGAAAAAGAAAAAGAACTTGGTATGACAGGGTACCTTTGGGCATTACAGAAAGGAATTAATTGGCATAAGAGTATCAAAAATCAATGTATACAAGTCAGCAGTTTGCCAATACACAGAAATGCCTGTTTTTAAAGTAAATGAAAACACAGTGCAGTAATATAAAATTTAATTTTACTTAAATAGCACATTTCTACAACGTTACATTGTCAAAAAGTGTTTTATGTTATCCGTACCCCAAAGCTCCCCAGTTAGTAATTCAAGAAGCAGAATTTTCATGAATGATAAAACTTGCCTAGCAAATCTTGTGTCCATCTGCTGTGAGCACTGTATCTGAAATAGTATTTTGGTAATATTCAAATACCCCATTAATGAAGCCCAGATTTATTGATCCCCAGGAAAAATTTGCAGCTAGGTGCACTTATTTGCAATTACTTTCTATGAGCAAAAAATTTGTTTTAGTTTACAACAATGTAAGGCTTGCAAGATGACAGACTGCCTGGGATTTAACAATACCAGTGAAGAGGATCAAAAGGAAACATGGCTGTTTTAGTGTAAGCATTGGGTATGACGTTAAACTGCATCCAGCCCTGCAAGCGGTCCTCCAAAGGGAAAGGGAAAATTTGGGGGGTTTGGTGGCGGGATTGGCACTCCCGTTGGTACACACTCTGAAGGGACAAGGGGACCCCTCAGTCAAAACCGGTGGAGAGCCAATACAGACAGGCCAGTTGGGGATCAGAATTGGTGTGGTGCTAAGGACTCACCCGCTGCACGTCAACACTCGGGTCCAGTATTGAGGCAGTCCATCCAGGTAGGCATTCGGGTTGTCTATTTGGTGTGTTGGCCATCTTCTACTGCTATCGGGAGAGTTTTGTAAACTCTGCATTTTAGTGGCAGCACTCTCTGAGGTATGCAGACTGGGGAGTGGCTAGATCTCTGTTGGTGGGTACACCTATTATTGGTCTGGTCTCTCTGATGGCTGTCATGCTCACGGAGTAGCTGTTGCTGTGACTTCTCCCTATGGTGTCTGAAGTTACTCCTTTCAATGAGCGTATTATGATCCTCATATAAGGCACTCTCTGGGTGTGTCTTCTGTTTCTGTATATGATCTGACTGTGGTCAGTGATATCCCAGTGAGGGAGACATTTTACTTGCATCATTGCTCATTGGGTGATGGGTGTCCACTAGAGGTCGACCGATATGGGTTTTTCAATAGCCGATGCTGATAGCAATATTTAGGAGTCAGGGTTAGCCGATGGCCGATATATGCTGCCGATTTATTTATTTATTTATTATTTTTTTGGCCGATAATTGGACATTTTTCCCTCTATTTGCATGGTAAAATATCACACTAATAACAAACGATACACAAAATTTCTCAACTTAGCATTTATTGAATACTGACTGTAAATTTAAATATAAACTTAACAAAAACACAATACAATTTGTAAACAATAACTTAAACTTGGCTTGGTGAAATGCTGCCATACAGGATTAGATTTTTGTTCAGCCATCAGACAGCAATTACGAAAACAGAAGAAAAAATGCAAGGTTAGCATTTTTATTATAGTGCCCTCTTCAATTCATTCCACAATTCCGGTATTCCATGCTCATTAAAACAATTACACTCTAATACATTTTGAAAGAAAAAAAAACACTAGTAACTAAGTGCATCATGGTATGATGAGTAGTGTACAAGGCCCAAAACCTTTCAGTAACATGTTATGTTAGCAGACGGATAGTTTACAAGCCAAACTCACAATCAGAATCTAGCGATCGCGGAAAATAAAATATCTTTGATGTATTACAGTCTTGTATGCAAGGACAACGTAAGCCCCTAGATTCAAGTGAATGGTAACCACGCTTTCGGACAGACAGTTTCTCTGCCATGCATTGTTCTTAGCAGCTCTGTGTCTCCGAGGACGGTGCTGTCTGTGATCGGGGCAGAGTAACTCACATATGCTGCAGTGTTTGAGAGAGCTGCCTGCTCTGCCCTACACACAGAGTGAAACTCAAAAACAGAATTGATAACATCGAGCTGATATGGTAATAATTAAAATTTTAACAATTAAAATTATTTTTAACAATTAAAAAAACGTCCGTGATTATCATTACGCCAGTTCCCAACAGGGTAATTCGCGTTCTCTTTCAAAAGCGCTCGCGTTTTCTTTTAAAGCATATTTCATAGCAAACCAGTTAAATAAATAGGTCTTTGAAAGATCACAATTTAAGCCTTATCGTTTTCTCCCAGGACTCTTCCAAAACTTCTGGCTGCACAAGGCATCATGGGCCACGTGTTCCACAGCAACAATAACACTGGACTGTCCGCAGACCTGCCTGTCTCTAAATCGGCGTACTACCCTCGGATATCGGCCAATGCCAATACATTAAAAAATGCCAAATATCAGCCCGATATATCGGTCGACCTCTAGTGTCCACAAGGTGACTCTCCACTGCTCAAGAGTGACTATAAAGCAACCACTGGCACTAACGGCTGGGTGTGAGCAGCGTGTTGGTCCCCACAGGTCTGGTGAAAGTGGCTCCAAGTTCATTGACTTTGAAAAAGGTCAGTGTCTGCAGGTCGCTGGATCCTGGTTCCAGTGTCTTGAGCTCCATTATTGGACTTGATACTCCAGTAGTGGTGATGCAGCAAAAAAGATCACACAGATGCTGGAGGCTCCTACATAACTGTTTGCATGCAGTTTGTGTGAGGAATTTGCAAACTTGGGTGCAATTTCTGATCCTAATGTAATATGGGAGCCCTTCCGTGATAAGACCCTGAAGGTTGCTGAGGGTTGTGTTGGTGCTGCCTCTGTTTTCAGAAGGAGTGTTTCTTCTTGCAGAGCACCCTAGATAATGTTGAGAGGAGTTTCAGCTCACGGCTTGATTGTGATTCCGGTCTGTACTGCAAACTCAGAAGGACTGCTGCAAGGGCACTGAGGGCAGCTACGGAGACAATTGGAGGAATCTGTGAGCAAGTGAGACACCATCCAAATCTGCACAATTAGATCTGTTCCACAGACACCAAGTCTGTTCCTCAGAGAGTTGTGTTAGTCTGGATAGGTGATGGAATGGTCTTCTGGATGACTCTACAGTTGTGACCTGCTGGGCCACTTTGAGCAGAGGTTTAAGGCTGATCCTCCGACTAGGACATTGGACATTTCTGGGTTCACAGTTCTTGGGACTGATCCTCCGATTAGCTGTAAACCACCTAATCTGACTGAGATTGCATGGATAATGAACCAGATGGGGGTAGGGAAGGCTGCAAGGATCTATGATGTCCAGGGTGAACTTCTCCAGTCTGGTGGTAAGCCTGCCCTCCAGGCGTTGCAAGCAGTCTGCTCTTATTTGGGAGACGGGCATCGTCCCAACTGACTGGAAAACAGGATTTGTCTATCGGGTAAGGGAAGGGTGATCACCTGGATTCCAGCAACTGTAGGTGGACAACAACACTCTTACTGGCTGGCAATGTCCTTGATTGGAGTAGTGTCTGAAGCAGTCTGGTTTTATGCCTAAAAAGTCAACCATTGACCACATCCTGGCTCAGAGTTCTCGTTGGTCACGAACATGAAATTCAGCAGTTTCTTTGCAGCCTTTTGGAAAAGTGTTAGACTCCATTGAATGAGCTGCCCTGTGGGACATCCTTAGACTGTGTGGGATTCCCCAGAAATTGCTGGATGTCATGGCTAGCCTGTATACCAGTTCTGTGAGTGCTGTGCAGAGTGGTGGCAGAACCTCTGTGTTCTTCCCATTGGATTCTGCAGTTTTGCAGGAGTGTTGCTCCTACTCTGTTCAATTCTTACATGGACTGGGTGTTGGGCAGGGTGATAGGGTTCTGCAACTTTCTGGAATCTGTTGGTGTGAAAAGATTTACTGACCTTGACTTTGCTGACGATGCTGTGTTCTTTGAAGAGTCAATGGAGGCTCTTCATGGGGTTCTTGAGAGACTGAGTGAGGAATCTGAGTGCCTGGGTTTGCAAGTAACCTGAATCAAAAGTATGATCCAGGCCTTTAATGACACAGCCATCAGCAGTGTGTATTTTTAGTGGTTCACTTACCTTGGCAGTGACATACATATCTCTGGTGGTTCTTCCTAAGAAGTTAGTAGATGGATTGGGAGAGCATGCAGGGTCATGAGGTCGCTGGAATGGAATGTGTGGTACTCCTGATATCTTTGTAAGAGGATGAAGGTCCGGGTCTTTAGAGTCCTGGTGCTCTCGTTCTTGCTGTATGACTGCGAGACATGGACGCTATCAAGTGACCTGAGATGAATACTGGAGTTCTTTGGTACTTTGTCTCTTCATAGAATCCATGGATAGCACTGGTTTGACTTTGTGTTGAATGAGGGTCAGGAAGTCCCGAATGAGACACATTACTTACATTGGAAAAGTGTTTCAGATACGGTACTGCAACCATGTGGTGCATTTCTCTAAGGGTGATCCAGCTTGCAGGCATTGCTGGGGACCCGAGCGATTCGACTAGGCCAAGGGGACGCCCTTATAACACCTGGCTGTGGCAGATAGATAGATTGCCAACTGTAATCCTGAGTCGTTTCGCTGTGTGATGGACATGGCACCATGCTGTATCAGTTCATGCTCCCCAACCTGACCTGGCCTGATTGGGAGAAAACACAAAACCAAAACTGGCATCATCTCATAGAAAGGTTACATGAAATAAGTTGTCATATCAGGGTTTCTAGAAACATTTCCTGAGGATTTAAGGAAAACCTCAACTGGGGACCAAAATAATGTGAACTTGTTTGGCTTTGCATCATCTCTTTTATAATTTGGTATTTGAACCATAAGAAAATTGCCTGTACTATGATAAGCATTTTTCCTTTTCACTAGCTCTACATCAGAGTGGACACAACAGTGGAGTAATCCATAGTGGTATTTACTACACCCCTGGTTCCCTGAAGGCCAAACTGTGTGTGCGGGGTGCCACACTTACTTATGAATACTGTGAAAAGAATGGCATCCCCTATAAAAGGTGTGGCAAGGTGAGGTGCAACTCTTGTTCAAAAAGACACATTTGAAACAAAATAAGCCAATTGTATCCTACACTGATAAGCTACACTTTTATTGACATTAGCCATTGACTGAAGTTTTGTTGATAATTACATCAATTTGTTACATCAATTGGAATGTTTTTTAATTGTGGTAAATGGTAGTGAAGCTGAATGCCCACGCAACTAAACATTTTCTGTCATAGTCCATTGGGTTGTCTGTTTTTATGTACCTGTGGATGGATAAGACTGGTAGAATTTAGTGTGTGGATTTATTTTTTATGATAATTGGGTTTCATGAATTTATGTTTCCAGCTGATTGTAGCAGTAGAGAGGGAAGAGATTCCAAGACTAAAGGCCCTCTATGAGCGTGGCCAAAGCAACAATGTGCGAGACCTCTGCATAATTGATGCTAAAGGAATTAGGGAACGAGAACCCTACTGCAGGGTGAGAGAGAGCCTCAAAATTTGTTTGAAGCTTTTCATAAAAATCTAAATTTGGTATGTGGGACTGATGTAACTAGTTTTTTTCTTAGGGGCTAATGGCTATTGATTCACCCTACACTGGCATTGTGGATTGGCATCTGGTGTCTCTTACCTATGGAAGAGATTTCCAAGCAGCAGGTGGTACTGTAATTACAGAATTTGAGGCTGCTGCAATTTCATCTGTGCCTGAGAGCCCAGCTGGCGATACCAGTGGTAAAAGATGTGACTAATCTCTTCTGGCTTTTGCAATAAAAAATCTTGCATTGGTCCTTGTTCCTCACTTAAGTTCTGAACTTGGATGTTTGTTCTTGTGAACTAAATATTATTTTCACTTTTATTTTTAGGTATTAAATTTCCTATATCAGTTAAAAGTTTAAAGGTAAGTCTTGGTTCCTCTTACATTTATTTCAAAGGACTCTGAGTTTGGAATCAAGTTTTAACACTGTATTGTGATTTATAATGACTTTCTGGGTTGTCCTAGGGGGATGAAGTACAGTGTCGTTATGTATTGACCTGCGGGGGTCTTTACTCTGATCGTCTGTCTGAAATCTCTGGCTGCAGTCCTGAGCCTCGCATCGTCCCATTCAGAGGGGACTATCTGGTCCTGAAGCCAGAGAAACATTACCTTGTCAGAGGCAACATTTACCCTGTCAGTGACCTGACCGCCATTAGATTGAAATCTTTTCTAAAAATGGTCATTTGGGGAAGTATGTGTGTGATATGTCCTCATGAATTTTTCAGGTACCTGATCCTCGTTTCCCCTTTCTTGGGGTTCATTTCACTCCTCGAATGGATGGCAGTGTGTGGCTTGGACCCAATGCTCTTTTAGCCTTCAAACGTGAGGGCTATAGGCCCTTTGACTTTGACCTCTGGGATTCAGTAGATGCTCTGTCTTACAGGTACTCACATTTATGTTATTTAGACATCCTCACACATACAGTAAAAACTCGGATTGCAAGCATAATTCATTTTGGAAACATGCTCGTAATCCAAAGCACTCGTATATCAAAGTGAATTTTCCCATTAGAGATAATGGAAACTCAGATGATTCGTTCCACAACCCAAACATATTCATATAAAAATGATTAATACAAAATAAAGTAAAAATACATAAAACAAATTAACCTGTACTTTACCTTTGAAAAGAATCGTGGATGTTGTGAGGGAGATGAGAGAGAGAGAAGAAGAGGATGGTTATTTTGTAGGACGACTTTCATTATAACTAACAGAATCACTGCTATCTGTTGGCTCACTGGAATCGATTACCCACAATCCCGCAGTGTGAGAGAGAGAGAGAGAACCATCGGCTCAGTTGTGATTACGTGATGCTCGGCAGACAGAGCTAGTATACGTAATACTCGTATTGCAAGACATCGCTCGTTTATCAAGTTAAAATTTATTAAAAAATTTTGCTAGTCTTGCAAAACACTCGCAAACCAAGTTACTCACAATCAGGGCTGTGGAGTCGGTAGATAAATGCTCCGACTCCGACTCCTCAGTTTCTAAATCTTCCGACTCCCCGACTCCGACTCCTCTGTATGTATATACTATGCTAATGTATTTTCTACATCCATTGAAAGAAAGGAAGGCAACATACATGTCATTTCACCACAGAACTACTGGCTAGGAAGCCAACACTCTACTATAATGCCAGATTAAAGACAAACACAATGAAAACAAAGATTTTGCCACCGACCGATGTGCGTGTACAATCGCGGCAATTGATTGGGAATGTCCACATGGACGGGCAGATCCAGCTTGCCGAAAATCTCGACCACCGCCCCCATCCAATGTAATGTGATGCCTCTGTCTGCTGCAGTGGCTGTCTCCTCTGTCAGCCAGCCGGAAGTTTAGTGCATTGTGTCACTCACCGGCCAGCTGATCAGCAGAACGAGCCTCTGCTG
This sequence comes from Paramormyrops kingsleyae, assembly GCF_048594095.1. Classification (NCBI taxonomy): domain Eukaryota; kingdom Metazoa; phylum Chordata; class Actinopteri; order Osteoglossiformes; family Mormyridae; genus Paramormyrops; species Paramormyrops kingsleyae. The sequence goes on along the minus strand of NC_132810.1, from coordinate 26,367,855 downwards.
GAGACAGGTAGGGAGATCTGTGTTCTCGGCTCCTTCGGCCCCCTTCACTAGCGCATAGCGAAGGGGAGCCGACGGAGCTGAGAACACACCAGATGATTTTTCAGGCGTTTGACGCGTGATGACTCGTTGAACGGCCGAAAAATCGGCAGTGCATCTGTAAATGTATGGGGGGCTTTAGGCTAGGTTCACAGTTCCCTGTAACAGTGGAACACGACACAATGGAAAGCGGTGCCGCACCTTACCTGTGCATTACATCCCATATAGTGACGCATACAGTCAATGAAAAGCATGCTTCATGGTTACTTGACATGTTCGTTTTGTGGTAACATTATGCACTGCATGCATTGGGCTTTATTCTTACAGCAGAAAAGTAGTTCATTATGACTGTTTGTGAATTGGGACATTTCAACTTACTTTTTTAATTCCCATTTAAATTTAGTAGGAGTCGGAGTCGGTTAACTTTTTGCCGACTCCGACTCCAGGTACCCAAAATTGTCTCCGACTCCGACTCCTCGACTCCGACTCCACAGCCCTGCTCACAATTAATATGTAAAATATTGATAATTAAAAGGAATATTGAAAATATACTTTTCAATATGTAAAATGTAAGAAACTGTTGGCTCATGTCAGATAAAACACAGGTTTGTAACAGAACACTCTGTGACCTTGCATCTAAGGGCTGTTTTCCACTGCACCATGTACCAAACTTTTGGTACTAAGAAAATTGGTACCGCTCTTTCCATTGATTGTCCAGTACCATTACCGAAGTACAAGATCAGCTGGGGTACTCATTTGGTACTTTGATTGGTAATGAAATTAATCTGCCTTGCAAGCACAAAATACAACCGCTATCTTGAAAAAGTATACTTATGAACTGAGAATACAACAATTATTATTATTTTTATATATATATAATGGATATTTGGACAAACGAAGAGACTCAAGCTTGAATTGCAGTCTGGTCAGAAAAACAGATTCAATGAGATGTGGCTGCCATGACAAGAACTTAATAGTATTTTCTATAATATACTAGGGCTGCACGACTAAAAAAATCAGATATCTGAAATTTTGCTTTAACATTCCTCAACATTGTGATGGTATGTAAAAGACTGATTTCAACCTAGCTATTGCGGTCCTTGCCATTTGAGAACTGCATGTGTATAACATCTGATGTCGATATTAATATGGCCCATCACCTAGCCCTATACCCATTTTTGAATTCAGTACAAAACTCCCCCTTCACGTGTTGTGATGATGTCATTAGTGGAAAACTAACACGAGACGTGTTGGTGACTTACCCGCGTGAAGTTGGCCCCCCATATGTTTCAGATTTCAACCAAACTGGTCTCAATCATATTTGTCGCGTTTGTGCCGGATTGTGCCATTAAAATTTTTGTTTGTGCTGCTTTAGTTTCTGAGATATAAATGTTTGTTTACATGGTCACGTGACACCAGCGTGAAGGCCCCCCATTTGTGTCTGATTTCCACCAAACCGATCGCAATCCTATGTACTGCGTTTGTGCTGGTTTGTGCCGTTAAAACTGTCCTTTGTGCTGCTTTAGTTTCTGAGATATCCAGTCCTTTTTACCAATTTAAACACCTCTATAGGACCAGTATAACCAGTACAATGCAGTTCACCCATTGCCAAAAAGTGATTGAAGTCAAAACCTTTTTACTGAATGGCTCTTTCTGCCTGATTTTAATTGTTTTGCACTCTTCTGGGTTATATTTACAGGATTAGATTTCTTAAGTTTAGGAGTGTTCTTATCTTTGATAAATGTTTTTGGACATAGGGTTTTCTTAATCTCTCCCCAAAAAACACAGATGCAAAAAAATACAAATCAAAACAGAACTTAAGTATATTACTTTCAATAAAGTTATTTTTCAATACTTAGTGCTAAAATAAAAACAGATGCTTGCAAGACCAAAATATATAAAAAAAAAAACGATATACATGCAAAAAGAACTACTATATTTACAAGACACCAGGGTAAAGTTGGAATTATTGTGTGTGGCTCACTAGCTGATAACGATAGTGGTTGAAACTAATATTACTAATGTCTGACCAACACAAATTTCTTGTATTCCAAACATACTTTGCAAACAAACAATTTCTGAGGAAGATTCTGATATAAAATCACTTTTAAAAGATTTTGACTATTTGTGTAGTTATTAAAGGCACAGTTAAAATGCTCTAATAAGGACAACCCTTGTGGGTTACTTGACACTCATTAAAGCTTTGTTGCGTTAAGGTAACAAAAAAAGACATACTTTTTCTGCAACAGGTAAAAGATGTTTCAACCACTTACTAAATTCTGTTTTGATTTGTATTTTTTTGCATCTATGATTTTTGGGGAAGGATTAAGAAAACCCTATGTCCAACCACATTTATCGAAGATAAGAACACTCCTAAACTTATTAAGAAATCTAATCATGTAAATATAACCCAGAAAATTGTAGAAAATTAGTCAGACAGAAAGAGTCATTCAGTAAAAAGGTATTGACTAATCACTTTTTGGCAATGGGTGAACTACTGGTCCTATAGAGGCGTTTAAAGTGGTAAAAAGGACTGGATAGTTGATACTGCAGCACAGAGCATGCAGGAAAAACCCACTGACCCTCTAATATGACTGTAAGATGAAGAATTGTATTTATTTAATAAGTAGGCTAATCCACATCGGTTGTGCAGTGAAACTCATTTAGATGTAGGAACATTTATAAACATATGTCTACATTAATGTGTCGCATTTGAACTTCCATGGCTTCATGACATAAGGTTAGTTTTACAACGCAGTTACGGCCGAGGACTGCTTTAAAGCGTTTTACATGACAATGGCTTCCTTTGACTTTTATTGCAATTATTTATTTAAAAATTCACCAAACCCTTAAATCTGACAAAGACATACCTTCGCTATTAGCTCGGGGATATACACTCACCTAAAGGATTATTAGGAACACCTGTTCAATTTCTCATTAATGCAATTTTCTAATCAACCAATCACATGGCAGTTGCTTCAATGCATTTAGGGGTGTGGTCCTGGTCAAGACAATCTCCTGAACTCCAAACTGAATGTCAGAATGGGAAAGAAAGGTGATTTAAGCAATTTTGAGCGTGGCATGGTTGTTGGTGCCAGACGGGCCGGTCTGAGTATTTCACAATCTGCTCAGTTACTGGGATTTTCACGCACAACCATTTCTAGGGTTTACAAAGAATGGTGTGCAAAGGGAAAAACATCCAGTATGTGGCAGTCCTGTGGGCGAAAATGCCTTGTTGATGCTAGATGTCAGAGGAGAATGGGCCGACTGATTCAAGCTGATAGAAGAGCAACTTTGACTGAAATAATCACTCGTTACAACCGAGGTATGCAGCAAAGCATTTGTGAAGCCACAACACGCTCAACCTTGAGGCGGATGGGCTACAACAGCAGAAGACCCCACCGGGTACCACTCATCTCCACTACAAATAGGAAAAAGAGGCTACAATTTGCACGAGCTCACCAAAATTGGACAGTTGAAGACTGGAAAAATGTTGCCTGGTCTGCTGAGTCTCGATTTCTGTTGAGACATTCAAATGGTAGAGTCAGAATTTGGCGTAAACAGAATGAGAACATGGATCCATCATGCCTTGTTACCACTGTGCAGGCTGGTGGTGCTGGTGTAATGGTGTGGGGGATGTTTTCTTGGCACACTTTAGGCCCCTTAGTGCCAATTGGGCATCGTTTAAATGCCACGGCCTACCTGAGCATTGTTTCTGACCATGTCCATCCCTTTATGACCACCATGTACCCATCCTCTGATGGCTACTTCCAGCAGGATAATGCACCATGTCACAAAGCTCGAAACATTTAAAATTGGTTTCTTGAACATGACAACGAGTTCACTGTACTAAAATGGCCCCCACAGTCACCAGATCTCAACCTAATAGAGCATCTTTGGGATGTGGTGGAACGGGAGCTTCGTGCAATGGATGTGCATCCCACAAATCTCCATCAACTGCAAGATGCTATCCTATCAATATGGGCCAACATTTCTAAAGAATGCTTTCAGCACCTTGTTGAATCAATGCCACGTAGAATTAAGGCAGTTCTGAAGGCGAAAGGGGGTCAAACACCGTATTAGTATGGTGTTCCTAATAATCCTTTAGGTGAGTGTATGTACTGTATACTTTTTGCACTTTAAGACAATTTGATATCGAAATTACCCGCCTTAGTCGCACAGAAATTGCGATGCGTCCTGAACAGGCTGTACGCGCTCCCGCGGATCGTAATCCGTTTCTGGCAGACAGTCACTTTTTGGCACAACAACTGCACAAACGCGGCATATACGATTGAGACCAGTCTGGTTGAAATCTGAAACATATGGTGGGGCAACTTCGCGCAGGTTCATAACCTAGTGTAGAGGGGAAGTGCCCTAAGACCCCACCCTAAGGCTGGAATAAACTCAAAATAGGGAACAGCTGTTTGAAAGACTGATGTACATCTGTGGCAGCTTTTTGACATTATCTGTCAAATATTTCTCTGTCATTAAAATTTGTTGGAATGCTGAAATATATAGGTTCTGTTAAAATGATTTCATTTACATGAAAATTTCAACAGATAATTGTAATTTTTCCCTTTTTGTAAAAAGCTGAAATACTGTATATACAGGCAAAAATGGAAGTAACTAAAGATTAGTTGTAGTATGTGATCTATTTATATGTTAGAAATTTAGGGAAAGTAAGAGATTTGCTACTTCTCTTATTGGAGCTTGTCTTCAAGATACTAGCTAACCTCAATACAAAGTCAATCCTTTCATCATAATAGAGAAAGATACAAATCTGTAATTTTGTTAAATGCCTGAATGGAGAAACCATTCACAGGAATGGTTTGCAAGTTTGCTTAGAGTGTAATGAAATAGTTTTGTAATTTATTAATTATTAACAATTTCTATCATTCAACTTATTATGCATTTTAAAGTAAGAACTGCTTTTTTCTTTTTTAAATTCACCAATCTAAAACAGAGGTCTTCAGAAGCTTGTGATGAAGAATATCATGTACGGACTGGGGGAGATGTACAAGGGAATGTTTATCAATGCACAAGTCAAAATCTTACAGAAGTTCATTCCTGAACTTTCTCCCAGTGATGTACTCAGGTAATAAATAGAATTTTGGAAATGTTATTTACTTTACTATTTTTCCTGCTAACTGGGTTTCAGCCTACACGATGTTCTAATAGCAAGAGATTCCATGATTAACCTATTATTCTGCATCTAAAGATACTGTTGTGGCTTTTAGGGGTCCTGCAGGTGTGAGAGCTCAGGCTCTGGACCGCAATGGCAACCTAGTGGATGACTTTGTGTTTGATGCAGGCCTGGGTGAAGTGGGAAGCAGAGTTCTTCATGTGCGGAATGCACCCTCACCTGCTGCCACTTCTTCTCTGGCAATCGCTGAGATGATTGCTGATGAGGTTGAGAGACGATTCACTCTATAGTATTTCAGGTTTCCAGTACTCGCTTATTTTGTAATGAGAGGACTGTCAAATGAACAACTTCTGGCGATTCCTAAGTGGGAATCAAATTATGTAAATGATTAAATGTGAAATAATTGGATAAATGTAAAGTATATGTAGTTCTAAATGATTTTGAGATCGATGGCTGTACACTTCAGAATGTCTTCAGAATATATGTATATTTTTTTTGAGTGGATCTTCACACCTTTTGCAACATTGTGGGTTCAGTGGGCTTAAGAAGTTGATACTCAATTCATTTATATTAATTTAGTATCTCTGGAACAATGGGTTAGGAATTGTTTAGCAATCGTTTACAGTTTATCAAAGTTTTCATAAGATTATATACTGTTCTCCAGTTAATGTGTATTTGGGCTTTATAATATTTTCGTTTTTACATAAAACGTAATTGAATACTATTCAACCTAACTGGTTTGTGTAATTGTATGAAATACTTTATGTAATGTACTGTTTCATTTGAGATGCTAGAATGTTAATTGCATTACCACAATATGTAAAAATGACTTCCTAATGAGAATTGTTTATTATGTAGGTTATGGTGTGTGTTATGTACAGTAAATGACCATAATACATTTTCATGTTTCAAGGGTAGTCAAAGCTCTGAAAAATAAACTTTACTGTTCCTCCACACTATAATAAAATGCCACAGGAAGATGATCCCTGCAGGCTTCAAAGCTCTTTACAATCCATCAGTCTCTTGTTCTGTCCTTATAAGTTTTGAACTGTGCTTAACTGTTGACTTTGAATTCCAGTTTGCCATTCTCTGATACTTGGTTATTACCAGGTTGTTACAGCCAATATAGCTTATTGTACATTTTGTATATACAGTCATGCACCACATAATGGCTTTCCTCTTCTGGTGTTGTTTCTTCACTATAGGTATGCATGTTTGTATGTATGTCAGGGTTCTTGCAGGTTTCAGTAAGTTAAATTTAAGACCTTTTTAAGACCTTTTAAGACCATTATGAGTAAAATTTAAGACCAACACGATGCATTACTAGAAACATTCGAATGATACCAGAAATTCTCATATTTTATGTCACTCATATCCTTAGCCCAACATCCACACATCATATGTGTTTACAAAGTGCGTTTTAATAAGTTCACGTGTTTAAAGCATGTGGGAGTGGTATTTTAAGGCTTAAACTATAAAAAAAGTTTATGTATATGGTTTTTCTATATTGCGGATTTTCACCTATCGCTGATGGGTCTGGATCCCCCGCCTTTCGCGGAAGTTACGTTCCAGACCCATCAGCGATAGGTGAAAATCCGCGATATAGAAAGACCATATACATAAACTTTTTTATAGTATAACCCCTGTGTATGATAATAAAAACTTGCCTTGCCTTACCATAAGGAGACCGAGAAACGTTCTCCTCAAGACCACACGAACAACTAAAAACTATATGCTGGAAACTAAGACATTCACAAGGTAGGGCTAGTAGTTGCCTTTTAAATGAAAAAATTCACTCCAGTCATCAGAGAAAAAAGTTACTAACGCACTACATCAAAACATTTACATTGCAATAATGTATGGCATGAAATAAACTTGTAACTGTATCATTCAGTAATACAAATAATAAAACAACATACCGTTCCCCTGTACTTCCTGTTGTGGCTGAGCGTGCACCTGACGTCAATGGCTGAAAGTGCACGTTCTGCAGCCAGACCCTTCTCAAACTGTTTGTTTGCCTAGCTCAGTGGTTCCCAAACTGGGGGGTGCAGAGGTATTGCACCAATGGGATAGCCTCAGGGGCATGTGCCACCCTAAAATAATCTCTTCACAGACTGGACGATTAACCAAATAAAGCAACGCAACATTACAGTAACTAACAATAAATAAACCACTAACTTACATGTACTATTAGAGCATTTATGTAATTTATTTAAACTTTATTTTACCAGGTAAATTAACTGAAAACCAGTTCTCACTGCTTTACGTGATATTCGGGAGAAATAGCAGATAACGCATCGGAACTGCCTGGGATACAAACGTCATACAAACGTCACATTCTTCAGCCAGTAAGGGCAAAGTTGTGTCGTCACAGAGGCTGTTCCAGTTTGTTCAGCCGGCTGAGAGGTGCTGTACGATCTGTCTTAAGTCATCTTGCTCTTGCAAGGTTTTTGTACCGTGTGACATGGTGACGCGTGAGGACGTTTTGCAGCGCCGGACAAAAAATCTAACCATATCATGAAAAACGAGGATTAAAATTTTCTACATGAAGTGCAGGGAGACTATCAATTAATGGGTATGATTTAGTGTTGTCTTGTGCTATAGTATAGGCTGAAACCTGCGGCTATCATTAAAAACAAAATGCGGTAAACGTAAGACAATGAATATTAACAGGAATGTTAAATCTGCATTTGCATAATTTCAAACTTATGCTGGACTTTTATTTTTAATTGATTGCTCTTTTTCCCCCCATAGTGGTGAAATTGCACCATTTGTATTTTGTAATTGCATTTGTTTTGCTCAATTAGAAAAGGGAGTTGTATTTCAAATAAAGTTTGAATCTGAACCTGTGTAGTTTGAATGGGGGGGCTCAATAATGTTCCTATCTAGAAAAGGGGGGCCCTGCAGAGAAAGTTTGGGGACCACTGGCCTAGCTGCAGTGATCACGCAATGGGATTTGTAGTTTTATTACCAAGCAGACACCGGTGCAGACCAGAAAACACAACCAACAGATTAGTTTTACGTTTTACTATTTTATTTTCTGCGGACAACGATTTTTGGGAATGAACGGAGGTAAGAATTTTAAGACTTGGGTAAATTAAATTTAAGACATAGGATGAAAATCTGGGCATTTTAAAGACATTTTAAGGCCTTAAATTTAACTTTCTGAATTTTAGACTTTTTAAGACCCCGCGGGAACCCTGGTATGTATACCGATGAGCCAAAGCATTATGACCACCCTTATGAGAAGATCATAAAATTGGTACATGTCAGTGTTTGAAACAGTAAGGCCTGTAAGGTGCTTACAGTCAGCTTTGGTGAGTACCTATGGAGAATGGTCCAAGGAGAGAGAAACTATGAACCACCGATGGTATGTTGGGCAGCCAGGACCAATCAATGTAGGATGTGAACGACGGCTATCGCAACTGGTACAAACCATCAGAAAGGCTAATGGGGCACAAATGACAGATACTACTCACATGATCATTACCAAAGTTATGTCACAACACAAAGTGCATGATGCCCTGTTGCTTATGGGGTTGCGTATAGCTGCAGTGCCTATGCTAGCCCCTGTCCATCATATGTTTCTGAATACAATGGTAGGTTTTGTCTCCTTTGTTTATGTGTTCTGTGGTTAGGGACTGTATTTTCACAGGTTTGTCAGGAGTAGTCGTGTTTGGCTGGATGGGTGTTTCAGTGAAATTGTGACTTACAGCAATTGCTGTGTGGGAACAAAATTCTTTTATGTGCCACATAATTGGTCAATAAATTGTGATTCTAATTCTGATTGCTGTTTAGACTGAATTCAATGTGATGCATACAACAACTAGATATAACGATTACTAGAATTGGGCTGAATTTTGAATTGCACTAAATGTGACCCAAGGGTGGTGTTAGGGATGTTCTTATCTCCATTATCCCCCACCCCCAAAATAAATGTACTATAATTAGTTTACATGTGTGTTCTCATTCATCCATCCATCCATCCATCTCATTTTTGTTATTTTTTTTTATTAAAAGGTCTTTTCATCATTATTATTGTTAAACTCTAGTGATGCTTCTGTTGTAACCCATAGAAGAGGTCTTACAAAAAAAGTTGAGTTCCTTAATCAAGAAAATGATGTATACTGGGCATATTCAGGTCAAACAAAGGAGGTTCCTGGACTTCTGCTAAATACCACAATGTTTCAATTTCATACACAGTAAATTTGCCTGAGTAAAATTTACTCAATTTGAAGAAAATTTTACTCTGTGCCAGATAACATTTGGTCCCTCTCTGAAAAGAGTAAAAGTTACTCTTTTGATAGAATTGTTTTTCCAGAGTTAATTATGCTCAATGTAGTGTTAATATTTTACTCTCTCCTGCGATACTTGACTCTATTTAGTGTATTTTCAAATCAAATCTCGTCCTATTTTACTCAGTTTAGAGCTACAAGAAATTGACTCTTCTACTTTTTAACTCTGTTCAGGGGAAATTCAAGTTTGCTCTACCTTAATTTACCTCCCCTCCAGAGTTGTTTATCATCAATTACGAGTGAACTAAAAAGAATAACTAACTCTATTCAGAGTTATTCTTCTGAATCACTCTGAATTCATATTTTACCCTCAAAAAGCCTTAAAATGAAGAACTCAGACTGAAAATCAACAACAAACTGTTTACTCATTTCACAATTTTATTTTTCAAGCTCCTCTTTAAGCATTACGCTTACACTTAATTCACTTGTGATCGTGAATGTGCCATGTTGTTGTGATCGTAAAAAAAAATAAAATGAAAACAATACAAAAGGAATAAAAAATATAGTGATAATATCACAGAGGAGATGAAGAAAAATTACATGAAACTATATGGTACAATAACCAAATCTGAATCACAACCATAAGACATCAGAATGTCAAACAACTTGTGGTGCAAAATATCCTTAATCTCCAAAACATAAGGTGCTTCTATAGTATGTGCAACTTTGTAAGCATGGATATGTTCATCTAAACATAATGTTTTTAGTGCAGTTGTCATTAAAAGGACGTGCTCATCTTTAATAACAATATTCTGGATTACATGAAATACAGGTATGTCATTTTGAACTTGAACACAAGCCGCCAACCCTGACCGATAAGTATTTCCACAGTGCTTGACCCATTTCACATTTAGGACCTTAGTCCACATAGGCACATTAAGTGTCTCAGCCACCTTAGCGCCAACTTCCATTTCATTCAAAGGGACCATTTTCCCGGGGCCTAATTTTAAGTCATTTGGATCAAATGTTTGCCAAATATAAGCCATTTGGCACTGGTGTTTCTTTGCTAATGTTTTCGTTATGTTTTTAAAGCTTTTCAGCTGCTTTTTAAAAGCGTTATGCTTAGCTTCGTAGCGCACACACCAACAGTGTATCAGTGGTCCAATTTTCTGCATACAACTGGAGTAATGCACCATAAAATGATGCTTTGGCAACATGTTCTTATCAGGAAACAAATGCTTAAACAATCTGTGGTGCTCTACAATCAGATGTTTTAAATAAATGGTGATACCAGTGGATATAACTGAAGAAAACACAATATTAGGAGGTTTGTTGTTTTGTTCCATGGAGCCATAATTAAAACTCTGAATTCTTCTGTTCACTTCTGCTGATGTGGTGTAATTTTCAATCAGGTGCTGAAAAAGTAATTTAATCTCGTATTGAGCAACCCCCTCTAATATGTCGTGCATAATATCAACTGAAAAATTGGCAGTGGTGTGGAAATATTGCAACGAATTTAAAAGGCAAGACTTTTTTACTCCCATTACATAAGGTAGGCTGGGATTGCTCTGCATTGCCTGGCAGTGTTCAGCATGAAGTTCTTTAGTTCGCACTGACATCTTTGGACTATCTTCATTGAACACTGTCTGAAAGTCTTCTTTCTCTAGCAAGCAAAAGCGGCAACAGTACCTAGCATTAAATGATTCCACAAAACCAAACAAGGAATGGATACCAAGGTTGTCACCAGTAACTTGGACAATAGTTCCTTAAACTGTATGATCAAACAAAGGAACCTGAATTCCATTGGTTTCCAGTGTTGAGACATCTCGGACAAGCGGCTGTAGTATTTTATCAAACCCATATGTTTTGATATCTTGTGCATGAAATAAAGCGACTAAATGTATATTTCGCAAACTCGAGTTGTATTTAGGGGAAATATTTCTAAGGGTAAAATAGATAGCTCCTAACTTATGTATTCCTCGTTTTGATCCAAGAGGGTTTGCACATTCAAATTCACCAAAAAAAAGCTGGATTTGAAATGCATGTTTTTGTTTTGAGAAGAGTGCATGATTCTTAAAGAATTCTCCATCCTGTATGTCATAAAGACAATCTGGTCTTTGTTGTGAATCTCTTACCATCATATCTGTAATGTTAGGGTGCTTATAAATGGACTGTAATGTCTCAAGAATTGGTATATATACAAATTTATCCTTAACAATTGTTTGGGCAAAAGTTCCAGTTGTCCTGTTACGCCGTGTCGCAAATCTTGTTCCAAGAACATATTCAACAGGATCTATTTTGCCCCATTTCTCTGAAAAGTACTTCATTCTCTTGCTCTCAGTGTTTAATGCTGCAAAAGGATTTTGCATTTTTTCAAAACACTGATCAATTTGAGACTCAACAGTACTTTTTATGGGCTCCTCTAAAGATAGGCTGCTTTTCACAGATTCTTGAGTTTCACAATGAATGTCTTCAATCACTTCTTCTAGAGCACCAACAACATAGTTAATAGTGGTCTCTGCGACACCAGCAACTTTAAGTTCAGCTACCACTGTTGCACAACTATTTGCTATATTTTTTTTTAGGAGCTCAGATTCACAAGGTGAATTTTCGTTTGGTAAAACACCTACATCATCTAATGAAATGGAGTTGGCGGTGGATGAGCTTTCACCAGAATTGAAGCGTGAACTGTCAATTGCACAACACTTGTTGAGATGCTTTCGTAATCCAGAAAAACCATGGTAAACATGTAAACAACCTCTTTGAGCACATTTTAACTTGAGATTTTTTCCTGGACAAAGGCCATGAAATAACTTAAAGTGCTTTATAAGGGTATTGGCATTAGCATGCCCCTTTCTACAAATGAAACAAATCATCATCTGAGCATTCTAGCTCTCAACTCAGCCACTCTGGGATTCACTTTGGTGGTTTCAACATCTATATCATAGACAGTTGTTTGCAGAAAGCTATACACATTGATCAATTCCTGACAGTATGAGGTGCCAAAAACATAGTGAGCTTTGAAAAGCTCATCAACACAGGCCAGTGAATTAGAAGCCTTACAGGGTAGAGAATGTTGGTCAAATACAATAAACCAAGAATGGACCCTACTTCTCTTCGGCCCAACAGCAAGTAAATACGGCTGCAGACTCTCTCCAATGCTATCCAAGTGCCCTTGGATACTGGTGCCAGTCTGTGAAAGAATGAAAACACAATAGTTCCAATGTGACTTAACAGTTAAACTCAATATACAGCATGAATAAAGATACAGTGAGGTCTTCCACCAAAGTTTCTGTATTACGTACAGTATTTCCAAGAGCTTCCAAGATCATATTAAGTATGTGCTAAATAGAAAAGAGTAGCACAAGACCAACAATTTGAGGACAAGTGATCTTTAAGACAATTAAGCAAGTCTGAGAAATAAGCAAGTTCAAAGTAAGACAGTGACTGAACATTATGAAATGGTGTCATTTGATCTACTTAATCAGTAGCTTCACCTTGATGAATTTCACAAGGCGATCACATGCTTGTCTTGCTGAGATCTTTCCCGGTCTTTTGCGGCCTTGACTTGAGGGTGGCAAAAGGTGAACCAGCATCAGATTGGAAGACGTCACTGTCTCAACCTAGAGACACAGAAAAAAAAAAAAAAAAAACAGTTTTTGGTTTTTAGGTAAAAGGGGTTGAGCATAACCTCCTACTCACTTTAACTTGGCATAACTTCACTTGGAAGATGATCGGTATAAATACATTAACCACTCCAGTACTTTAGTTTATACTGCACACAGATTCAGTATTAAGAGCACATTCATGGCCTAGTCTTAATGACAACAGATGATGAATTTAGTGGATGAATTTAGGTGAAACCTCTACAGATATTGAACTCATTTTGAGGTCATACACTTAAACCTGATCTACAACATAGCAACCATGCCTTTGTTTTTCAGACTCCTAAATGAAAATTTCAAACTCTAAATCTGCAACTCCTGTATCCTAGGCACTTGTTAAAAGATCATAGTAGAAATGTTAGAGAAACAGGTAATTTTAAGTCTGTGTTGCATATGAATCATGCATGTCTAATGGGTAAATTTCTGAGCACAATTAACACTGTAGATCTGAATGCTTGTCATGAATGCATAACTTCCTCTTAAATAATTTAAGATATACCACAATATAGTTACCTTCTTCAACTTCAACAGTGGTTTCAGCATTTTGGATGAGGTCTTGGAGCTCACAAGTCTGTATAAGGCCACGGCTCTGTGCAATAACCTTTGGTTTTATGCTGGTAGACCACTTGTCCAACAACTTTGCAGAAGTCCCATCACCAAATAGAAGTCCAAAATCTTGATCAACCTGCCAAAGAAAATTCAAGTAGGAACCACAGTAGGAACTGATTGTTTATCTAATGAGTCTGTGTTACTGTAGAACAACAACAGCAATTTATTTCATATTTGTATGATTTATGATTAATGAATTTAAGTCTAACATACCAAGCCTGGTATATCCAGGAATCATGGGAAAATTGATAGAATATCAGTTGACTCTTCAGGGTCATGCAGCAGCTTCTGGCGATAGGCCAGTGTTAACCTCATCTTTTCCTTCACCACTGCCTCATCAGCTGTATGCTTCATCAGGGCAATTGCTTCCTGACACTGACGGTCATCAGTCAAGCAGCTGTCTTCTTTGTATGGATGTCTGTCAGCAGTTGGCCCACCTGAAAGTGTTTAAGACAATATGAAAACCACATTTGTAGTTCCTTTTTATTCCGAAGCACAATGCATTCAAACCAAAACTAAATTCAGGAAATAACATGTAAGACATACATATATCCCAGAGTGACATACTGTATAAATTTACCCAATTTAGAACAAAAGAATACTTCAAAGACAAGTCACAAATATTAAGATGAGTAAAATAAGCAAGTTTATTCATTTGTAAAATTAAAAAAGTTAATAGAGCCTAATAAATATTAGCCAAAGCTAATAAAAGTATTGAGTAAACATCTTTGCACCTGTTTGTGGTTCCCGTTGGTGCTTCATCCGTCCCTGAGATGCTTCTTTCTGCAGGGTTTTTATTCTCCATGCCAAATATCCACTTCCATCTGTTGCATTGTAATAATGCTCCTATGACCAGGACAATACACAGACCCAGTAGTTATACACCCGATTAAAGCAATAAATGCCATATCAATTATAATGTAGATAGTCTTCACTCTGCAATATCAAAAAGATTGAGAGGCAACAGCTACTTACATAACCAAGCTTGCTCCTGGGGTCAGCCAAGTTTGGGAATAGGGATACGATTCCCTTTGCATATTCTTCCTTCATACGCCGGGACGGGCTTGTTCTTCACACACACACAAACCAAAACCAATTATAACCCATGACATCATTAACATCAATTTACAAAGTACTGTATGAACAACCTACCCATGTTCATTTGTCAAATGTGCTACCAAGATTTTCACCATGTCACGTCTTCGAGCATCTGACAGACTTTTAGTGCAAGCATATTCGTTTATGACCCTTTCGCCTCCAGGGCTGTTCTTTAGAATATCTTCGATCATCTGCAGGGGGAATGATGCAATATTGAGCAGAGTTGAGAAATGAACAACTGACAGGTGTATATAGTTCCAAATATCTTTAATTTTTAAGTCATTTTATATAGATGTAATTCAGAGGCAAGATTGGTGATCCTTACTTGGGCAAGACGACGTTCCTCAGCTTCATTTTTTTCAGGAGGACTTCTAATCAACATTGCTACATCACCAAATTCTGATGTGCCCTCAGTATCTCCTAATGAGCTTGAGCTTAAAGAATCTTAAATATAAACCATATCAATTGTCTGATTATCTGTTCATGCCACTTTGATAGGATGCTATTCAGCTATTAAGAATTAGTCCAATAAACATATTAGCAAATCTACTATGCAAATAGGTAAATTGGTGAATATTGCTCAGAATAAACACAAAACTTGATAAGCATTTTAAACAACTTACCATTAAGGCTTGCTGTACCTGGGATGAAAATTTCTAGAACACCAAGATCTGGTCGCGTCATCAGATATTCGAATGCTTCCTCATCAACTTCTGTCTTTGTGTCATCAAAGACTTTAACATCCATTGTATGAAGATCAAATTTCTTGGCAACTGAAGGAAGATAAACCAATGGCAAAGGTTTATTGAAAAAGGCCAGGGATGCCAAAGGAACTACAACAGTTATGTTTTGACCCCATAAGATACAATCATGCACTTAATATATTACTATTAAAAATATTTTTCAGAGGGAAAAGTATTAATGATGTTAACAATGTTAAGGTTTATCTCTTACCACATTCCAAAAACGTCTGAAATGTAAATGGTTTTGAAGAAAAAATATATTTCTTGCTGTCTTTGAACTTCACCCTGACAACATTGTTGGTTTGCATCCTGAAGGAACCAAAAAGACAAAGTTAAACATAAGGATAACACTCACAGTCAGATGAAGAAAAGAACATTCATTAGTACTAGGCCTGTCACGATAACAAATTTTGCTGGACGATAAATTGTCTCAGGAATTATTGCGATAAACAATAACATCGCAGTGACGTCATATCCGCCAGTGTGAAATACGGCTCACTTGCTTCCGGTTTGAGTAACTGAGCGCAAGAAAGGATAAACTTGTGTTTCAGAAGCTAAAAAAAAAACAAAAAACAATAATAATAATTTCCTAAGTGCACCACATCCTCAAAATACAATTGAGTTTTAAGTTTCCACGCAAACCTCTGGGAAATTCGGCAAATCCAACATATTTATACTCACGTTTCATATAATTTATTGCCACATTTTACTTTACCGTTTATATTGAACACGTCTGCCTGGGCGAAATTGATAATTATAATCGGATGATCATCATAACCGATTTTTTCTTCTTCATGTCTCAGTCTAACTGACACGTGTATATTTCTTACATGAATAATAGGTAATAAAACGGACAGCGTCACTAATTTTGATTGCAAAATATAGTACAACCGTTTCAAACGCTTTTCAAATTACAGTGCTATACAAATTAAATTACTGGACTGTGTATAATTAAAATACGCTATATAATACAGTATAATACTGTACCTAAATATTCAATTTTATTTATACAGCGTATTTTCACAACATTGTCTGAAAGCGTTCGCTGCAGCATCTCCGTGGCTCGTTTTATGGCGGTTTATCATAAGCTTTGATGAGTCTATATAACACAAATCTGAATATTAAACAGCTTTAATTAGAACTCTGACAAAGTACCAGTGCTGTCATACTTTTACACTACGATGTTTGTCGTGCTTCTTCAAGGATCTGAAGCAGCTATATAGGCCTATACCTCTCCTGTTCCCGTTTGACACTAAGAATAGCAAACACAGATTAACGCAATGTGTACTTAAGCACATATAGAACATACTAAGTTAAACATTCTCCGCTAGAATGACTGGGGATGTTCATAGTTACTTAATTGCAACATGCATACACTATCAATGTCCGGGAGTAACGTCTATTAGCGTAAGCTACGGCTAACGCCAGCCACAAAAGTTGAACGAATGTATCCGTATCCGTGGATGTAAGACAAGGCAAACATCTTAAAGCTTCTAATTCTCTAATTTACTCGTTGGTACTTTGGAGAAGGATTTACAAAAGCGATGTACTGTATGTCGTTGATCATAAGTTTGGGCAAGTCCTGTAAACGGCATTAAATATAAACCATATCAATTGTCTGATTATCTGTTCATGCCACTTTGATAGGATGCTATTCAGCTATTGAGAATTTGTCCAATTAACATATTAGCAAATCTAATACAGACCGGAAATGAGCGAGCCGTATTTCCATGAACGCGGAAGCTGACGTGCAAAGAGCCCACTGACACGAGAGTTAACGCCTCATTACTAGTGATGTGTCGTTCGCGAACAAGACGGCTCTTTAAGCCGACTCTTTTTAGTGAACGATGGGAGCCGGCTCCTGTTAAAGAGCTGTTTTATTAATGTTTATAGAATTGTCTGGGTTTTTGAGCTGCCTAAACACTAAGAACGACTTTGACCAGAACACGTTGTCTTCCGAAAAACCCCGCCCACGAGACGGCGTCTTATTTTTAACAAGCTCAAATCAGGTCACGCTAATCAGCCTTAGGTTAAACGAAGAGAGTGGCGGGTTTTTTTTATAAAGAGCCGAAAGAGCCGGTTCTTCTTGGTGAGCTGAGACAAATGAGCCGGTTTGCTAAAAAGAGCCGATATTCCCATTTGTTAGAGACACGAAAACAAACAAGCATGCAAGTGAAAATGATCGCGCAGGAAAAATGATAGACCTCATTTTAATTATCGTGCAAGTAACTGATTTATCGTTTATCGCAACAGGCCTAATGAGTACTCTACACAACATGAATAATCTTTGTTCACTAATGTGTTTTTAAATATGTAATAACTGTCCAATAGTTATCTTAAGGCAGGGCGCTCAATAGCTATTTTCAGAGGTAACTGTTTCTCATGTGAATGTCTGTAAAAATTGAACTCTGAATTGAAACACCAACATTCTAGATTCAGAAAGATATAAAAATCACCGACTAGACCCTGTAACTGCTGAAAATAAATTGCGTCCCGAATATGGTCCGAATTGGGATAATATAAGCAGCAGCGGTAGATGGCCTTGACTAACAGCAGTGGCGGATAAACTAAACTTTGGGAGGAGAACAGTTAGTAGAGAAACAAGTTATCGTACGCTGCTCCGCGGTGGTCAAAAATGATTCTTAAACTGAATTTTGAATTGAAACATCGACATTGTAGAGTCTGACAGAAAAAAAAAACACCGAACTAGCCCCTGTAAATGCTGAAAATACCTTACGTCCCCACAGTTACAGTATGTTCGAACAGGGATAATGCACATCAAAATGGCCTCCAGCAATCCAATTATTTAACTCTATACCGAGTGAAGTACATGCGGTGCACAACTCGAGCCGCTCGTCACAATAGTTTTGTGGACAAGCATTTATAAGGCTGCTAATGTTAGCTAGTTTCACTGAGGTCAATTAACGTTTGTAATTTATATGGTAGCTATTTGCTTTAAAGATTACTAAGCCTAACTTAGTTCTAACCTGGCCTAATTTAATTAGTTCTCAAGTTAACATGAGAACGCGATCTCTGTAATATGCAAAAAACGTGTGCTCAAAACAGAGGTGAATATTATGAAAATGAATATTAAGACTTTGAAAATATACTTACTTTACTATCCAGTGCACGTTCTCTTTCAAATCCAAAGCAGAAAATGTCGGTCGTCGTCGTGACTAACGGTAAAGTCGGATCAAGGAAACCTTGCATCGAGAACAGTTAGGGGAGGAGTCACAGTTACTCTGTAATTTAGCTCTCACTCTACTGACACATTTTACTCTGTAGACTCAAAATAGAGCAAAAACAACTATTTTTGAGTAAAAAAATTTTAACTCTGGAAAAACGACTCTGCAGTTTTTCCTGTGTAACTGCGGCAGAATTTCTATATCAAAATCTCAACTAAAATTTAAACCTCACATGTAGACTGCATCTCCTGGAAGCGCAAATTCAAGAACCAAGCTTTGCACTTGTGAAAATATTTTGTTGTCTAGCCAAATTATTAAAATAAACTGGTTTCCTTTCACCAAAATCTACCCCAGACAGCAGACGAGTGATGGGAATTTTTAGTAATGATGGGCTCTTTTTAGTAAGCCAAAAAACTTAAAAGGTGTGAGGGTCAGCCCCTGTGGTCCTACTGTGTCCCTTCCCCATTTGGCCAGCAGGTGTTGCTGGTCATCCCGTCCTTCATTTTAGTCTTTGTGTTTCTCCTGTTTTCTGTTAGCCTCATAGCTCAACACATTGAGCATCCAGTTGTCTGTGAACCCTTCGGTCCTATGTTTGAATCCCACCTTCTCTGTTTTTGTATTTTGATCCCTAGTGTTTCATTTGAGTTTCTCTAGTTCTTGTGTCTGATTTTGTAGTTGGTTTTTGTTTTGTTCCTTGTGCCCCTGCTTGTGTCTTTACCTGTTTGTAATTCCTTAGTGTTGGTAATTCCTTAGTAGTTTCCCTGTTTTGTTCCTTTGAGTTTATTCGTTTCACTGGTGCCCTGTTTTCCTGGTCTCTGTTAATTAGTCTCACCTGTCCTGTGTTAGTCTTATTACCCAGTTTTGGTTTCTGTATTTAAGTCCCTGCTTCTGTTCTGTTCTCTAGTGGTTCGTTGTTTGTGTTTTTGATGGTTGTGATGTTAGATATTCTCAGTGTTAGATGTGTATCAGAGCATGTGAGCGTAGTGGAGCGGAGCGTGAGCGAGGAGCGGAGCGGGCGGAATTTGGTCAGAGCGCGGAGTGGTTTTTTAATTAAACTGGAGCAGTCGCTCTGTCTCGCTCCAATTTCGCTCCGATACCGCTCACACTATGATTCTGAGGCGTGCCCAAATTTATCTAGAATTCATCGGTACAATTATCAAGACTGTTACACAAATTGGCCGTGATGGAATTCGCAAAGTATTTCACAAAGGAAACTGATAAATCATACAAGTGTACTATTCTTATCAAACATATAGATGACAATAATGTAGAGCAAGAACAATAATGTGGTGAAACTGTTTCAGTGAGTAAAGACTCACTTTGGAATCACTTTTCTCAGAAACATGAGAGTGTGCTACGCGAACAGGCGGAAGCCAGAGCATATAAGTTTTATATGGTTGTAGCATATCAAGTCTATAAAGTAAATTAAAGTGTAAAAGCCTATAAAGTAAATATTGGTAATCAAATAAATTCGTTTAGTCATTCAAAGTAAGTCTAATAGGATTTTTTTTATTTCACGTAACGCTGTCAGTGAAATTTTATTTTATAGAGAGACGCAGCAGCAGCATGAACAGAAAAAAATTGAGGAATTTAAAACTTAGTTGCTTAGCCTGTATATTCTTTAAGCTATTAAGCCCACTGACTCCTTTATTTTTAAGCCTATTTTTGTGTGGAATGCCATTGCCAAACCTATCCGTTGTTGCCTATATGTTGCTTAAAAATAAATGTTTTCTGAGTGGCAATGTTGCTGTTGCTCATAATTCTTTATGATATAAGGCTTCGGTTTAAGGTGACATTAGTTAGAAATGCAGATTATTTGTCCCTCTTTTAAATTGGAGCGCGCGTGGAGCAATTTGACTGAAGCGGGAGGAAATTTTAGTGGAGCGAGGAGCGGTGTTGTGCGGAGCGGCTTAGTGCGAATTAGAGCGGAAGAGCAGGCGGAGCCAACATCGTGAGCGAGGAGCGGAAATTTGCACCGCTCCACTCCGCTCACATGCTCTGATTTGTATTTGGTTTTTGTTGTTTAGTCTTTGTTAATCCCCTTTAATTTTTCACCCCTCGTGGTCTTTTTGGTTTTGTTGTTTTCTGTTTTGTTTAATAAACCCCGTTTTTGTGTTCTTGGAGCCGCCAATGGGTCGTCCACCTTTTTCTTTGTGCACTATGCCACGTCCTCGTGTCCGAGCCGCCCGGAACCATGACAAAAAGGTATACAGTTGCAGGAAAACGTATGTGTACCCTTTAGAATTACGAGGTTTCCTGCATTATGTCATGAAATGTGATGTTCATCTAAATTACAGTAATGTACAATTTACTCTTCTAACTAATAACATATTATTGTATTGTTCTTCTGTGTATTGAACACATCATTCAAACATTCATAGTGTAGCTTGGAAAAAGTCTGTGAATCCCTAGGCTGGATTTATTGAATGACTTCAACTTCAAGGCTAAATGGAGTCAGGAGTTAGCAAACCTGGAATACAATCAATGAAATGTGATAAGATGTGTGAGTGTTGGAGTCTGAACTCCGCCGGGTCCGTTGATGAGAAGAGATTCACTGCACAGTCGAGGAGTAGTTGCAAGTCACCAGTTTATTCTGATTAATCAGGGAGCAACGATCTGACATACATTCAGCATGTACAGGAAGATGCTCAAACCATAGGTGTCGGCTCTAGGTCTTTATAGGCCTTTTGGGGTGTGGCCCCCCTTTTCTGTACTTTTCCATCTACGTAACTACAACATATTTTGACATTTGCTCTAGTTAGCCAGTGAGTACATGTCTCCCCCCCCTTTTTCCTATGTTGTACAAGAATTAGAAAAAGTATTAGTTCGACCTGTTCTCTGGCGCAGGTCATCTCGCTATCAATTCCTGATTTCTGCCAACTTCATGAAGTGAGATCGCCCCATCCCATATCAGTTCCCCTGTCCAGTGTCTGCATTATATTCAACACTGTGTTATTAGACATTAGTAAATTAGTATTGGCATTATTGTATAATTAACCCCTCAATTTCATCATGCCCTGCTTTAAGCTATATTCTCCTTTTCCTCTATTCATTGTATGTTCTTTATAATTCTATTGAATCCCACAAGTTATAGCTACCTCAACTTATAAATAACACTTTAAGATTTTGAGTTTGAAGTTCAAAAGAATCATCTCCTGATGTGAACCATGTCTTGCAAAAAACATCTGAGAAGGCATGTGATCAAGAATTGTTGATCAGCATAACCTCAAATAGTCTAGATATGCATTAGTCCACTGATAGATTGTCTATAAATGGAGACAGTTTACTCTCCTTAGAAGTGGGCACCCAACCAAGAAGACTCTAAAGACACAATGTAGAATGCTCAATGAGGTAAAAATAGAAGAATCCTACAGTAACAGCTAAAGGCTTGAAGGCATCATTGGAACAGTTAACATCTTTGTTCATGAGTCTAACATACATAAAACACTGAACAAGCATGGTGTCCATGGCACCATGGAGGAAGCCACTGCTCATCAAAAAATAATATTATTGTATACCTGAAGTTTGCCAAAGACCATCTTCTCACGCCACACTGCTACTGGGAAAATGTTCTGTGGACTAATGAAACTAAGAATGAATTGTTTGAGGAGAACTAAGAGCACTACATATGCAGTAAAAAGGGCACCACATACAAAGGTGAAAACATTGAAGTACATTGAAGTACTCATGATTTTGGGCTGCTTGGCTGCTTCAGGGCTTGGACAGCTTGCCGTCATCAAGGGGAAAATTAATTCTCAAGATTATCAAGGTATCCTACAGGATAATATCAGGGTGGCTGTAAGCCAGTTGAAGTTCAGTAGAAGTTGGGTGATGCAACAGGACAATGACCCTATACATTGAAGTAAATCTACTACCGAATGGTTTCAAGAAACAAAATCTGCCTTTTGCATTGGTCCAGTCAGAGCCCAGACCTTAACCCTAAAGACATGCTGTGGAATGATGTCAAGTGAGCCATTCTCACCTTTTTATAATTTAAATTTATTAGGTTTTTAACAAGAATATAACAATCACAAAACTAACTAGAAACTGCAGGCAGTTATGAACAGGTCCAAAGCCTCAGATGATCGGACAGGTGGAGGATACGAGATGTAGGATGGGTTTCAGTGAGATGGTCTAAGTAGTAGGCAGAAATTATAATGGAGATGCTTCTAGTGCAGGCGTAACAGGTCAGTCGACGTCAGAGAGTACGCTGTGCACATCGGGCTACCTAGCTGAAATACCCACTGAAGCTGGGTTTGCACCAGCGACCCTCTGATTATAGACACACAGGATTAGCACACTGAGCCACCTGCTGCTGTTGGAAAGACGGGTGAGATCGGTAGACACCTTCCTACCTGATCTGGTAACTCATTATAGCTGAATTAGACTAGGTGGGTCTTAGACATATATGGACAGTGGCTATAGCGCTCTGGTTTGACTGATCAACACGGAATTTGGAGGGTCTCTCTGCGGTACAGCCTTTCATCAGAGTTAGAAATTTGGTAATGATTGGATGAAGCGTGCCTGAGATGTAGCTCTCGGATTGAAATGGACGTGGCACCAGTACAGTCAGCGTGTGGCTGGTGGCCATACCTTACCAAAAGTTTCATTTTTTTCTCAAAATCTTTAAAAGGACTGTCTCCTGATTTGAAGGACAACAGATTTATGTAGGTTTGCTGAAAATCCTAGGAGGTTAACGAAAAAAGCTGTTTTCAGACAAATATAAATCATGCAAAAATGCAAAGATGGAGAACCAAGTTGTATATGTTACTGGATTTGGCACGACATAGTGAATTTGACTGGCAATAAAATTTAAGTGTAGGACAAGTAGTACAGGAGATATCGACCAAAACGTGTTGTGGGGCGCAACGGCGCCCCCCTCTGACTGACTGGGACGGGTCGGAGGGGCTGAGTAGTGGGTAGCAATAGGCATCTTACTGCCAAATTTGGTCAGCTTATGACTTACGGTTTAGGCTGGGCATTCAGTTTTAGGGAAGAAAAATAATTATAATTGAACCCTCTGGAGAAGTGCTTAAGCCAGTCTGAATGGCTGGTTTAATAATAATAGAAGCTTCATTGACCTTCATGGGGAAAACACCTTTACGTCTCTTCAGCTTGCTTTACGGAGAGTATGCTGTGCACATTGGGCTGCCTAGCTCAAGTACCCACCGAAGCTGGGTTTGAACCGGCGACCCTCTGATGACAAGCACACACGTTTAGCCCACTGAGCCACCCGCTGCTATTGGTATGATGGGTGAGATAGCTGGACATCTTCCTACCTCATCTTGTAACTCATTTGAGCTGAATTGGCCTAGGTTGGTCTTCATAATATATACAGTAAACAGTGGCCGTAGCGCTCCCGTTTGACTGATCGACACAAAATTTGGAGGGTCTCTCGGTGGTAGAGCCCTACATTAGTTAGAGAAATTTGGTAATGATTGATTGAAGCATGCCTGAGATATAGCTGTCTGATTGAAATGGACATGGCACCAGTAGGGTCATGGTGTGGCTTTTGGCCATACCTTATCGAAAGTAAAAAAATTTTTCTCTAAATCTTTAAAAGGACTGTCTCCTGATTTGAATGACACCAGACTTATGTAGGTGGGGCGAAAATCCTAGGAGGTTAAAGAAAAAGCCTGTTTAAAGACAAATATAAATCATGCAAAAACGCAAAGATGTAGAACCAAGTTCTATATGCAGTTGGATTCAGCAGGTCATAGTGAATTGGACTGGCCATAAAATTTAAGTGTAGGCTAGGCAGTTCTGGAGAAATAGGCAGAAATGCAGATGAGAAATGGCCTAATGAGATGTCCTTTAGAGCGAGGGCTGAGGGTCAGAGGGCAAATGTACCAGCTAAATTTGATTTGGATTGGTCATCATTAAACCAGTCAAATTGCTGCTTGATTTTGATTGATCGATGGCGGCCACTGTTTCAGGACTTATGACTGCCATTGTAGGTGACTGACCTCAGGCTGGGACCTAGTACATATCTGCACAGTTGGATTGGCCAAGGCAGTCAGGAAATATTGGCAGTTTTTAGTTTAGATGGGATTTCAAATTTGGTCGAGGTAGGCCAAGGCACGGCCAAGTTATAGCAGTCAGACCAAAACTGGCCAAATTTGGGCATTGTTTGGGCGTGGCTAATGGCCGTATGATAGAGAAATGTCCGAATTTTTCAACTAATTATTGATCAGCTCTTAGTTCTGATTCGTTTGACACCTCATTTGTCTGATTTGGTAGGACAAGCTAGGAGGTTAAGGAAAAAGTAGGATTTGCAAATTATGCAAATTAGCCAAAAATCTAAGTAGGCGCATTTTCATAGTCCCATAGGTCATGGCTGTCTGCATCAGGAGAAAAAAGAATTTAGATTGTCGGACAAACAGGACAGGAGATATCGACTGAAACGTGTTGGGGGGCGCTACTGTTGTGGGATACATATAGGTGTCATATACATATAGGTATCATTCCTGTTAAATAATTAATCTTTGGGGATATATGTCACGCCCTGCTCCGTCCGCTCCTGATGTGTGCCACGCCCCCTCATTATCCACGTGTGCTTTCCCGATCGTGCCCAGCTGTTCCTTGTTAGTTTGGCTTGTCTGCTGTATTTAGTCCGCGTCTGAGTCTGTTACCCCAGATCCGTCATTGATGTTTATTGGTGTCCATGTCCTGTCGTCCCGAATAAACCCCGATTGCCTGCATCCTCGGCTTGCCTCGCCTGTTTCCCGGCTCGCTCGCTCACCGGTCACAACAGAATGACGGATC
Source organism: Paramormyrops kingsleyae (assembly GCF_048594095.1). Classification (NCBI taxonomy): domain Eukaryota; kingdom Metazoa; phylum Chordata; class Actinopteri; order Osteoglossiformes; family Mormyridae; genus Paramormyrops; species Paramormyrops kingsleyae. Next base: position 26,342,376 of record NC_132810.1, on the reverse strand, counting down.
TCCCCAACGAACCTCCGCGGATCGAGGACCAACGCCTCGATCTGCTTCAGGAGGTCATCTACTGGCTCCACCAGCCGGAGGTCCGGGAGGACTCCGGACTACTGGCCTTAGCCAGCAAAAGCGGGACCCTCCTTCAGGAGGTAACCCCACTCACGGCGGCGCCTGTCATGGCGGAGGTTCGCGAAAACCTCCGGCAGCTGGTCGACAGGGTTACGGAGAAGCGGCTTCAACCGCTCACCCTCTCCGAGGTTACCCCGCCGCAAGCGTCATGCCCCAGCCGCAAGAAGAAAAAGAAGCGGAAGGGGAAAGGAGAAGCAGCCGCCCCGACGCTCTTCTTGGGGGCTTGCTCCTTACTCCCCGCCTGGGATGACACCGCCGCTGCACCGCCTGCAGCAACAGCGCCTGCTGATGCTGCCGCCTCTCTGCCCGCGGTTGCGCTGCCTGCTGCAGCTGCCGCCTCTCTGCCCGCGGCTGCGCTGCCTGCTGCAGCTGCCGCCTCTCTGCCCGCGGCTGCGCTGCCTGCTGCAGCTGCCGCCTCTCTGCCCGCGGCTGCCGCCTCTCTGCCCGCGGCTGCGCTGCCTGCAGCTGCCGCCTCTCTGCCCGCGGCTGCGCTGCCTGCAGCTGCCGCCTCTCTGCCCACGGCTGCGCTGCCTGCTGCCGCCGCCGATCTGCCCACGGCTGCGCTGCCAGCTGCCGCCCCCGATCTGCCCGTGGCTGCACTGCCTGCTGCCGCCGCCGATCTGCCTGCAGCACCCCTTGACCCGCCTGTCCAGCCCGACCCGCCTGTCCTGCCTGCTCTACCTGCAGTCCCTGCAGCTGCCACCACTCTGGCTGCGGCACCCGCCACGGTGCCCCCTGCTGGCCGCGTGCTGGCGGCGCCTGCTGCGGCGCCCCCTGCTGGCCAAATGACTGCAGTGCCTGACGAGGCGCCCCCTGCTGGCCGCACACCCAAGGTGCCCCCTGCTGGCCACGTGATGGCAGCGCCCGCTGCGGCGCCCCCTGCTGGCCGCGTGACGGCGGCGCCCCTTGTAGCGCCCCTTGCTGGCCGCACGCCCGAGGTGCCCGCAGAGGCGCCCCTTGCTGGCCGCACGCCCGAGGTGCCCGCAGAGGCGCCCCTTGCTGGCCGCACGCCCGAGGTGCCCGCAGAGGCGCCCCTTGCTGGCCGCACGCCCGTCTCGCCTGACCTGCCCGTCCAGTCCGGCCAGCCATGCTCGCCCACAGCGCCCCTTGCTGTCCACTCGCCTGTCCTGTCCGGCCAGCCCTGCTCGCCGGTCCTGCCCGTCTCGCCTGTCCTGTCCGGCCAGCCCTGCTCGCCGGTCCTGCCCGTCTCGCCTGTCCTGTCCGGCCAGCCCTGCTCGCCGGTCCTGCCCGTCTCGTCCGTCCAGCCGGCTCCTGAACTGCCTGTCCTGCCCTGCTTGCCTGACCTGCCCGTCCTGCCCTGCTCGCCTGACCTGCCCATCCTGCCCTGCTCACCAGCAGCCACGCCCGCTGCGGCGCCCCCTGCTGGCCGCGTGATGGCGGCGCCCGCTGCGGCGCCCCCTACTGACCGCATGCTCGAGGCGCCTGCAGTGGCCCCTGCTCTGCCTGCGGTGCCCCCGGCTGACCGCTCGCCCGTCTCGCCTGACCCGCCCGTCTCGTCTGTCTTGCCTCCGGCTGGATCGCCGGCTGCTGCCGCTGCTCTGCCCGCGGCAACCCCTGTTGGCCGCTCGCCGGTCCAGCCCTGCTTGCCTGTCCAGCCCTGCTCGCCTGTGGCTCCGCCGGCTGCAACGGCCACGCCCGGGGTCCCGCCTGAGACTCTGACTCCTGTCCCCGTGGGGGACCTTGAGTGGGACCCCTCGGGGATCCAATTGCTGGGTTCCCCCGACCCAGGTGGGCACCGGTCTCCTACACCGGTGCCCCTGAGAGGAGAAGCCCGGCAGGCCCGCCTGTCTGTGTCCAGCAAAGGGAGGGGACACAAACGTCGGGTCCGGGTCCCGCCCTCCCTGCCCCCTGGCTCGCCCTTGCGCCCCCTGGCCGTGGCTCGGTGGCTGCCTGCGGGTCCTGCGGCTCCGGCTCGGCTGTCGCCTCCGGGTCCCCCTCCGGTGCCTCGTCGCCCGCCTGCGGTCCCTCCGTCGGCGCCTCGTCGGCTGCCTCCGGGCCCCCCCGCTTCGGCTGGGCGTCGGACGGCGCCTTCCCTGGCTCCGGCTGCGCCTCCGCCTGCTGCGGCTTCCCCCTTCTGCCTGCCTGCACCGGGGTTCCCTCCTGCTCCCTCCTCGTTTCCTTTGTCGGTCCCTCCGTCTGTCTCCTTGTCCCCTGTGTGGTCCCCTCCTGCTCTGGCCTCCCTTCCGCCTGCGGCCCCTGCGGCTGCCTTCCCTCGCCCGCCTGGGTTCCCTTGGGCTCCCCTGCTTCCTCCTCCCTTTCCTTCCGTCCCGCCTGTTTCTGCTCCTCGTCCCTCTGTGTCTCCTCCGTTCCCTTCTGGTCCCTTTGTCCCGCCTGTCTTTGCTCCTCGTCCCTCGGTGTCTCCTGTGTTCACTCCTCGCCCTGTTGTTCCTCCGTTTTCTGTCCCCTCTGGGTCTCCTTTCTCTGTCTGCCTGTCCGCGTTTCCTGTTCTTTGTCGGGTCCTGTCTTTCGTTTCGTCCTTGTTTTTGTTCTGTGTTTCGGTCTTGTTCCCTGTTCTTCGTTGATGGTTTTTGGTTTTGTCTTTCAGGTCCTGTTCCCCGGTCTCGTCTCGTCCGTCGCCTCCTCTCTGGCGCGCCCGGAGTGCGCGCCTTTGGGGGGGGGTTCTGTCACGCCCTGCTCCGTCCGCTCCTGATGTGTGCCACGCCCCCTCATTATCCACGTGTGCTTTCCCGATCGTGCCCAGCTGTTCCTTGTTAGTTTGGCTTGTCTGCTGTATTTAGTCCGCGTCTGAGTCTGTTACCCCAGATCCGTCATTGATGTTTATTGGTGTCCATGTCCTGTCGTCCCGAATAAACCCCGATTGCCTGCATCCTCGGCTTGCCTCGCCTGTTTCCCGGCTCGCTCGCTCACCGGTCACAACAATATAATCATGTTTAATTGTGTTCAGCTTCCCCCAGAAAGTCAACTGTAAACTGCTACAATTATACAAGTTGTATAATTTTGCTTTAATTGTAATTTTGCTTACATTTGCTAAATTAGTAAGGATAATTTCTTTGATGTCTGGGTTCAGTTCTATCCCAAAGTATATCATACATTTTAAAAACCATTTAAATTTACAGATAGATAGTAAGTTAGAGGAGTAAGTTTGAGTCACCGACATAGCTTCTGATTTATGCCATTTAATAAAGTAACCAGATACTGTAGATTCCCAAACTTTTTCCAGCCACGTACCCCTTGAGACATGTCAGCCTCAGCCGCGTACCCCCTGCTACCAACGACTCTTAATTAGTGTCTATAAATAGATTGCAATACCGCATGCATAAAAATAAATACTGAACAGTCGATTATTTCTCACCACCAAATGAATTTATTAATATATTTTAGTAACAGATTGTTGCTATCCGGTGGGAGAATTTCACAGTAGGGATGGGCACGGAAAAGGTTTTTGGTTCCCATCCCATTCGCGTTGGAGGGTTTCCGTTCCCATCCAATTTAACCGCCAAATTTTCAAAACCCATTCCCATCCCGTTCAGTCCCGTGGGATGTCATTCCCGTACCGTCCCATTCCCGTCAAATTTCAAAAAATCTTCTGCCGCTCCCGTGTTTTTCATATATTTCCGTTAGCGCTTGTTTTCCGCGACCAGAGTGGCAGATATTTTTGACTAGGGTCCTGGGAAAGTTGCACCAGCATCATACTGGTGCATGCCATGGCAGAATTTCAGAATAGAAAAATACGCAGGACTTTCAGTCCTGTCATTGTATTGTAATTCTGCTTTACTGCTAGTGTGTGTTCCTTTTGCTCATTAATTAAACCCCGCATTTCCCCGATCCTATGTCTTCTCGCCTCTGCTTCCCCGGTCAGCGTTGTGACAGTGAACCTACTTCCATGCTGCAATGTGAACATTTGCCATGTTCCTAAAAATTCTGTTTATTGCACAGTGTCTGACCACACAGACCTAGATCATACTGGACATATCAACTGGACATATTTTCCACTATTACAGATTGATGTCTTGCATATACTGATTTTATCGATTACTCAAGAACATACAATATAATTAATACCAATTGTTTTCACTGTAAAAATAATTCCCATGGTTGTTCATATTCTCATTCTTACTTAATATTTACTTTTTAATAATATATATAACGAACCGAATCAGGCTTAATCAAGATAGCTAGGTGATCTATCACTTTAACGATCCCCAAAATTAACCTCCTGGACCGGACAAATACAAATTAACGAATGATTAAACATTATATGCGTCTCTTTTTGTATGTTTTCTAAATAAGACCGCGTGCCCATACCCAACTGCACTGAAAAAAATAACCCATTGGATGAACTCAATTAAATTGTGGGCAGGATTTCCACCCAATAAATATATATAGCTCCAACTCAAATGAAATACATCCATGAACTATAATTTAATTGAGTTAGTCCAACTAAGTTTTATCAAATGCAGCTACAATAAAATAATTACAATCAATAAGTTAAAATTATTTGTTTGTCCAACTCAAACTAATACTATTAATAGGAAATAAAGTTATTAAGTTATGTTTTCCATTTTTATTTCCAATTAAGACATGAGACAAAACCTATTTGAGGTGATTTTATTGATAACCAGTAAAACGAAAGGTGCTGCTTACACTGTAGTTTTAAATGTTAGAACAACCTGGAAATCACTTACAAGGCTCATTAAAAAAAAATTTTAAAAGGGATTTAAGAGCAGTGAACTGAAACAGTATGTAAAAGCTTCATAACTGGTGAAAAATGAATTCCCAGTTATTCCGAATCCCTGAGCAAAAAAAAAAAAAAGGCTCTTTGTATAGATGGAGAGCTTTGCACTGCTTTACAAACAGGGGATACCAATGTCTGGTTTTAATAAAACAACCATCAATGAGGCAAAACAACTTGTCATGACCTGCTCGTCCGATCCTCGTGTGTGCCACACCCCCTCATTATCCACGTGTGCTTCCCCGATTGTGCCCAGCTGTTCCCTGTTGTTTCGGCTCGTTTCATGTATATTAGTCCACGTCTTCCTTAGTTCGGTGTCCGTCATTGATGTTGTTTACCGTGTTGGTCCTGTCAGTGCCCATTAAAACCCCGTTTGCCTGCACTTTCGGCTTGGCTTGCCTGCTTGCTCGCTCGCCCGCACACACGAACATAACAGAATGACGGATCTCGAACTAAGGAAGACGTGGACTAATATACACGAAACGAGCCAAAATAACAGGGAACAGCTGGGCACAATCGGGGAAGCACACATGGATAATGAGGGGGTGTGGCACACACGAGGATCGGACGAGCAGGTCATGACAACTTCTATAAAATTTTCTTAATACCAACTGAAGAACAGTTTAAACATCAATTATAAAACATTCTAAATATACAGCAACTGTATATGTAATAAAAGCTGAACATCAAGGCTATAGAAAATATTTGCAGGAATTACTTTTACCCCTGAGAAATTTTAAATCTAACAGGCTTACATCTTATGTTAACATGCAGATAAGTGCAAATGAAAAAGAAAAATATTTTACTAATCCTGAAAAATGAAAACCTATAAATAATAATAAAAATAAATAAATTAAAAAAATACACCGTGAAGCCAAACTCTTCCATGTAGGTCATGTACAAACAATATGGCAAAAGCAAAATTCCCTCTACTTTGTTCAGTCCAGAGATATACAGTCCTGTACCTTGTTTTCTTCCCCATAGTACAAACAGTTCAATACTCATAACCTGAAAAACAGTTTTTGGTGTAGTATCCTAGGGGCTAACAGAAACTGGTTGCATCGACCACTAACCCATCTAATAACTAATATGGATACCCATATTCATTTAAATGTAACAAACTGTAAAGTTTGACTTGTTACACAAAAAAGGTTCTGGCCATTCACAATCAAAGGGAATTACAGTTTTGTTGTAATCTGTTTAGATCCATTTCAACTTGAGTTGTGGGGGAAAAAAAATGGATGCGTGAAAAAAATGGATGCACCAGCTGACACTGCCATCAGCTTTATGGCAAGTTGAAAAGAGTGGAGGGTAGAGTCAGACTTCAGTTAGCATGTGGAGGCGAAGCAGGCTAACTTGAGGTGAAGACCATGGAATTCCAAACTTAAACCCAATCAACCCTTAGTTTGTCTGGGAAGTGCAAAATCACTCTACTTCCCATGGTTGTATATCCTTCATCATTACTGTTAAACAGCTTGCAGTCATATGTTAAAGTCCAGTGAATAACTTCCATAGTCTGCCTCTGATAGTCATTGGCTGTTGACTGAGCCAAAAATTAAAATGAAAAACCAAAACAAACAAAAGTGTACTTTGTCTCCTGGTGTTTACCTGTTATGCAAACAACTTGATTTTTAGCTGCTGTATCTTTGTATTCAGCTTGTGCCCATCCAAATCCATTATAACCTTCTGGAAAAACTCGAAGGTATACTTAAGGTTTTCCGGAAAGCTTAAATCAAGGGCATAAATGAGCCCAAACAGCATGATGAACCCCATGATGACACTGCCTACGTTGCTCAGGACTTTAATGCCTTCAATCACAATTCCCACATCCTCTGACTCCTCAGCACCATCTCTTCGGATCGTGTAAATCCCCATGACTGTGTTTGTGATGTCCCTCTCTGCATCCTCAGCGGCGGAGGCCTGAACAGCAACACATACACACAACACTTGCGTTAAGAAGAATGCTGAACAGTAAAAACCATAAACTAAAAACACTTCAAATGTGAAGTTGGAGTCACACAGTGTTAAGTGGTGAAGGACTTGCAGACATGACCTATCCCATAGCTTGAAATATTTTACCTAAAACATCTAGCCATGGGTATGGATGGTGGTGTGCCATAGAATTTTCCTCCTTACAGTGTATGGAATCAGATAGATAGTGGTGCTTGATCACAGAGCAAAGACAACAGCTGACAGACATGTAGGTCTGGATGTTCAGTACTTGCGTGAGAAGGAGGAAAAAGTGTAAGACCTGGGACTGCATATGTACAAACCCGACAGCCAGCTTGATCTGTCTCAGATCTAATAACAGCAGGGAAGTCTAAAAATCCCAATATATACTGGAAAGTTTCTCAAGCATTTGGTAAATGCTGGTCCAGCATTTATATAAATATAATATTGTATGTGTTTGATGAAAATTGCTAATACTTTTAAACATATACTGTATATAGTATTGTGTACAGTAAAAACTACTTTGTGGAGAAAATCATTTATATTTAAAACACAAAACACATTTGTGAATTTTTCTTTGCATTATGACACATGTAATTTAATAATAATGTGCCATGGAAGAAGTAACTGTGTAATGCCATATGGGAGGCATATTGTGATATACTTACCAGATATTCCTTGAAAAAAGAGTCTGGATCCTCATTGAGGTAGATCACAAGGCTCCTCAGGATGCACTCCCTCCTGATGTCGATGTCACACTAAAGCAGCGGGAAGAATCAAGATAGAATTTAGCCAAATGTGGGTGCAACAGCTGAACAGGGAGGAGAGCAGGTTGTCTAAAGAATGCCATTGGTTAGCGTGCGAGTTGGGTGAATTAAATGTAAATGCAATTAAGTGCTTTGGATAAAAACACCATATAAACAGGCCATTTACCATTTCTTAATGAGCAGCTAAGGACAAAAAACCTTGCAATAAATCACCTCAATACAGTGTAAGCATTTCCCATGGGTTTTTACTTACAGAATCTTTGATTGCCAGGACGGCCTTAATCTTTTGCCCCTTCACTCCTCCTTTCTTGTTAAAGATCTGTATTAGTTTTTCTGAAAAATGGTCCAGCTGCGCCAGTAACTTCGATCGCAGTGGCTTGGTGGTGATCCGCAAGAACTCTGCATTTATCTGAAATTTTTAAATAATATACAATGTACTGTAAAAAAATTCTAATTGCAATTGGGCAGCCATTAAACACCATGAACAATAATTAACATTACTTACTTCACTCTCGAGAAACAGGGCGGGCCATCTGTTTTTGAATTCCCCTATCATAAGCCTTTGTTCCACAATCTCCCAGCGTCTGTAGGAGAAGGTTTTTTCCATTTTTGCTTTAATCACCACTGCATTGTCACGCTTTTTTAGTTCTGACAATAGAGCAATTCTCTCATTCTCCAAGCTTTCTGTGGATTCGCCTTTTGGGTGCAGAGGAATGTAGTTAACTTCCGCCTTCCTTGGTTTCTTAATATTAGCTGCAGCCTTTCCTTGGCCTTCTCGTTTGTGCTTCAAGGAGTTTACACGGATCTCAGGATGTCCAAGTCGTCCAAGCTTTGTTCGATAGTTTTGCATTTTATACTTAAGTGACTGTTTCCAACCCCCAAACCCTGTCTCAGATCCCAGCTGCCCCAAACAAGGGTGGGCCCTGGTCAAAGCTGCAGCTACCTCCTCACATTGATAGTCTTTCGGGTATTTAGTGTATTTCATCATTTCTTGAGCTAGGCCATCAAGAATGACTCCTTTCAGCTTAGGGCCAGGGTTGAAGTATGTTCCGTTGGTCTCAAACTCTATATTCTTTTGGTGTAGCTCAAACTCAGCATCGTACGTGAACTTAGGTACCACAAAAATTTTTGGCCAGGAAGATAATCCTGAGAGCTGCGTTTCTGGGGATGAATGCGGGGTTGACGTGAACAGTGTATCATCACTGCAGGATGAGGCTAGTGATGAAGCTGGGGTTTGAGGGTCTGGGCACATGGTATTTGAGGTCTCAGCAGATGAGTCTACTGTGTCCAAAATGATGTAGGGCTCCACAGGTGACAGTATAGGAGAGTATATTACTTTCAGCGTGCTTTTATTTTGAATTTCTGACACTGAAGTTAGGTTCATGAACTCATTAAAGTCAGCATCCATGTACTGCAATCGGAAGTCCTCTTGCAATTGAAAGAATGTCTTTATCAATGTTTCCAGTTCTTCCACTGTTGCTGGAATTCCAGAAGCCAGAGTCAATTTTCTTGAATCAGACTCATCACCAAAGATTATCCGCAGAACAGTTTGACTCGCCATTATGGAACACTTTTAATCTGAGCATAAACAAGGGAGAAGGAGAATAATACATGAGCATTATGTGAAAATGTGTAAAATAATAAGACTTAGAAATTTGAGGTACATAGGCTTAACAATGACACTAACCTTTAACGATGATGAATCTTTTCAACATTACCATGCGCAAACCCCCAATTGTGTACTCCACAAGGGGATATGAGTCTTCCAATTCAGCAACCTCAATCAGGGCAACCTCTCTAGTGGGTGAGGCAGTTAGCTCAAATCCACCATAATGCTCCCTATACCAAGGACATAAATCTTTGACTAGAAAAAACAACTTCTCCTTAATAATGCACATTTGAATGATCTCATTAAATTTAGGCAGTCCATCTACAGAGCCATGCACAATAAGCATCCCCTCACTGTAACGTATACCACTGCAAGACACATTTTTTGCCATATAAACCTCAGTAATATCTGGGTATCTCTGCCTCAGTGCAGACACTACTCCCTCATTAAGAACATCAACAGGCATGATTGAAACATTTGTGACCTCTAATGATGACTTTTTGAGACTGGAGGAGTGTGTGTGGTAGGCAAGCATGAACTGGTGTTTAATAGCTAGTGAACGAGGTATATTTTTAAAGCAATTTGTATGACGAACAACCTTCTTGAAAAAGCTGTGTTTAGCCTCAAATCTCATTGTCCACAGTGCTATCAGAGGTCCGAAGCAACGAATCATCTGCGGATAGTGCTCTAAATAGTGATGTTTTGGTTGGAGCTTGATTTGTGGAAAAAGTTCAAGATACCGCTGTCTGTGATCATAAATCTTGGCCTCAAGATATGCAATTGTCTCATCTGTATGAAAAGGAGCCACAACCAACTCAACTACATCCTTAAGGTCAAGAATCACCTGCCATGCTGGCTCACCTTCTGGAACAATTTGCCCAATTATAAAAGGAAGCAATCTTAGCAAAGTCCAATTTTCATGTGCATTGCCACCAATACTGTTGCTTGATGTGAAAGTGCGTGGTATGGCATGGGGCCTATTGGTTTTGTCCGCCCATTTGTACGGAAATGTCTGGATTAAGCTGTTAAGATCATTAAGAGTGAAGTATTTTTTGGAGATCAATAAACTAATGCAGCGTGCAAGCTCAACTGGAACAACACCCTCAAAGAGATCATGCACAATGTCAGGAGGATAACCAGTGTTAACATGAAAATATGAAAGGTGTTCTGTTAAAACACACTGTTTTTTGACACCACAGCAAATAGTTGAGTTCTCCTGAGCAGTCTGGACATGAACATCATGGATGTTTCTGGTTCTAAGTTGGAAAGCACCTGACTTGACATCCTTAGTCTGAAATTCTGATTTATCACCCGTACAAAATCTGCATATTGACCCAGCAGAAAAACTCTCAACAAATCCACTTATCCCATGAGCGGCAAGATTGTCGGCTATTACACACTGGACAGAACCTTTAGCAAACTGACCAAGCTGAGAAATAAATACACCATGATTTTCTAAAATGCACAAGTCTTGCAAAAGTGGCTGCAACACTTTTTCATAGCCATAAGCCTTGACATCATCAGACTTGCAGAGAACAGCTAAATAGATCGAGGCTAGTGTTGAATGTGAACCTGGTGGAACATTACCTAAAACCCAATAGACACCACAGAGTTTGTGCTTCTTACGAGATGTTCCAAGAGGGTTACATATCTCAAAATCGTCAACATAAAGATTAATTGCTATTCTCAAACCTTCACCAGACAGAAAATTATTTTGTTTATAGTACTCACCGTCTCTTACAGTTCTGTATTCATGGACACCAGTTGATAGCTGGTCTATTTTTGGAGTTTCAAGATGTTCAAGGACACCTTTATGAGAGAGCAACTGTTGCAAAGATTGTAAAACAGGGATATATTGATATGTTCTATTTCTGTGGACATCTAGTATGTACTCAACCGGCTCTATAACACCAAAATGAGAAGTGTAGTACTGTGTACGTTTATATGCAGTAGCAAGAGGCCCATGTTTTGCAATAGCTATGCCCAACGGGTTAGATTTGCACAGAAGAGTAGAAAGTTCATCAACTACTGACTCCTCAATTTGCAGTTTATGGCTCTGGAATATATCTGATACAATACTTCTCGTCACAGGCAAAGATACTGTACTTAATATGTAGTGAAGTTCTGAAAGGATCTCGTCAATAACTGCCTTTGGAGTGTGAACAATATTTTCCAACTTCAATAAAAGGCAAGCAATTTTCTCTTCAATTAAATTTGGCAGGTGTAATTCTACAGCATCACCACTACCTAGTGTTTCATTTTCATAATCTCCATCCACAGACTCTGTTGATCCATCTTCAATGTCTGACTGATGTAACTGACTGCTTGTCCTGATGATATTAGCTTTAAAGTCTTTTAATGAATGTTGGTTGTGTTTCCTGTTTTTGTGCGTGTTGAATGTACTGTAGATATTAGTTTTAAATGTGCATCCTACAAACACACACTGAACTGTTTCATAATGCCTGAGATGTCTATTGATGTGTTGAAAAAAGTCCCTTTCTGTTGCTAGTTCTCTGCATGAGCACACATGGCACTGGAATGAAGATACTTCCACCTGCTTTGAAGTTTGCTGCTTAGCATGAGTTTTATATGTGTGATTTAGTAGCTTATTCCAAGTGTTAAACGTACACAGGCAATCTGTGTATGGACATGGATATCGATAACTGCCCCTAAAATGCCCGTGAGTCTGCCTAAAATGCTGCAACAGTAAATACCTGCTAGCTAGTTCCAAACTGCATTCTTTGCACTGCCACATGTATTATTCTGAAAAGGAGAACAAAGACAATAAGCATATTTTACACCAAACAAATGACCATAATACAGATCAGCTTGTGCCAATTACTCACTATCAGTAGGAGGCTGCCCCAAGAAGCTTTGTAATGCTGATCAAACTGCAAAAGATGAAATAAATACATTAGAGGTGCAAATTCACTTGCTGGAATTCTGAAAAGGTGACAATGACAACTTTGCATTTGACCACTCAGCAATGTAAAGGACAAACTAACATTTTTATTAGATTAGCAATGATTTTACAGCAGCACTGAAAGTATATATAATAAAACAAGCATGTAAAAAAATAAACTGCCAATTTTATTTAAAGAAAACAACAATAATAATAATAAAGATAACTGCAAGCAGTGACAATCGGGTCCAAAGCTAATGGAAAGAAGCAATGAAGAGGAATGAAGTGAATGGCATAAAATTAGAAGTTCACTAATTATTGGAAATGAAGTACAGACTTTAATTGATGAGCAATGCATTCAAATTGGCAGAAAATAGGAAATGCTTCTAAGAGATGATACCTAACATTTGAACATTACCGTGGAAATGTTTATCAAGGTACGATGAAGGGAAAAGGGTAGATGAGAAACCGAAGGGAAATGTGGTGACTAGCTGTTTGAGAAATATTGCAATTGCTGCAGTGTACACAGGATGAAGTAACATTGAAGTTTGATAGATTTCTAAAAGTCAAATGGCAGTAACATATAAGCAGATTAAAAATATGGACTTAGATGAAGGGAAAGGTGATTAATATTTAAATGTCTAAATAAACAATAAGGAGATGTCAGCTGCATTAACCAAGGTTGGTCTTAAATATATTAGGACAGTGGCTTAATTGGAAATGAAGTACAGACTGTAACTGATAGCCAATGCATTTAAATAGTCAGAAAATAGGAAATGCTACAATGAACATGCAGCTTCCTGGTTTTACTCTCTTTTCCAGTGCCTTATCTTCATATCAGTGACACCATACTCACCACATCAAGTTTCCCTGCACCCATTTTTTCGACAACCAAAGCGTTCTCTAAAGAACTCAGAGACTGCACACAGACAGTATGAACTACAAACAGATACCTGAAGTGAAATGCACCAGAAATCATCTCCACACACTATAGTCTGACAGCAAAGGTACTTTGAGTAAAATGTGCTGTTGCTTGTGGATCTTTATTGCTGTGATGTCACACAATTTTTTTTGTATTATTTATTAAGTTATTTTCAGTTTTACTCTGCAATAACAAAACATTAATGATGTGTTGTAACAGTTCTGCACTACATAATATGTTACGGAATTTACAGTCATGATGCCATGGTTAAATTGATGTCAAAATAATGGTCCAGCTTTGTTTGTGATGCCTGTGTTGACTTACACTAAATTGTATATTCAAAAGAATATTGCCATGTTGGGACTTTTGTAGTATATATATATATGAGTGCTACTATCACACTTTGTGGTCTTTATACACTGTTTATGTAAGAATGGTATGCACATCATATGCGAAATATTATGTCAATTGTGCTGGCTCAACTATTGTGGTCTCAATGTACTTTTTCAGCCTCCTCAAACAATGACACAAACCTAAATGTTTGGCTAAGACAGATGTATTTAATTGCAATTTTACAATGTGTATAATGTGTTTTCCATTATGTCTCTAATGAATAATAATAAATATTATAATCATTAATACAGTCATCATTCTTAAGCATGTTAAATACACATGTAAATGTCAGAATAAATTTCAAATACGGTAGGTGAAACAGGCAGTAAAGGAAATATACATACAAAAAGTATTACAATGTCCTGAGCAACATTTAAGGAAAAACATACTACACTATAATGACATTATATAGTAAATGGCCATAATGTATAACATTAGCCTGCTGTATGCATGCAGTCCCTGGTGTGGCAGTTTGACTACTGCCATTAGCAGAAGCAGCCTTAGTACACCAATATAGGATAGAATATAGAACCCTTTGGTGAAGTGCCTCAGCCCAAGACAATGTATGGTTTGTGTCAGATGGTCTAAGTAGTCGGTAGAAATAGGCACCTGCATACCTAATATTTTAAGTCTGGATCATACAAGTTAAGCTTACTTTATACTACCTCAGTGAACACATGCCGTCTTGTATATTGAAAACAACAGTGGCTTACTCCATTTGTAAAGTATTCTTCAAGACATGAGAAGCCCTGAAAGAAATGAATGGCATTAATGAAATAGAGGATGAACTCCACCTGCTGGCTAGTCTATAAAAAAAAAATCCAAAAAATTGCAATATAAATAGAGCACCATCTCCACCTACTGGCCAATTTAATACAAAAAAGAGAAAAATCTGCAATATATAATGCCTGGCTTATAAATAAAATCTGATAATTTTCTATAAGTCAAATAGCAGAAAAATGAAAGGAGCTTAAAAATATGGACTGAGGTGAAGGGAAAGTTAATTCCTTGAAAGTATTATGAAGGATATTTCAGCTGAATTAGCCAAGGTAGGTATTAGACATACTAGGACAGTGGCTGTACTGCTCCAGATTGACTGATCGCCACCAAACTTGAAAGATCTGTCTGTAGTCCAGTCATACAGAAGTGAATCAAATTTTGTAAGGATCTGATGAAGCATGCCTGAGATTTAGCTGTTTGAATGAAATGGGAATGGAAATGTTGTGGCCAGCAGGTGGAGTCAGCGCTCCATTTTAGAAATGATATTAAATGCTTTCTGACATTCTCATTTGTAAATGAAGTCTGATAATGTTGTATAAGGCAAATTGGTGAAAAATGAAAGGAACTTAAAAATATGGACTAAGGTGTAGGGAAAGGTAAAAATTCTTTGAAGGATTTATGAGAAAGAAGGACATTTCAGCTGAATTTGCTAAGGTGGGTCTTAGACATATATGGACAGTAGCTGTAGCACCCCCATTTGACCAATTGGCACCAAATTTGGAGGGTCTGTCTGAGGTGCAGTGGTACATTAGTGGGTCAAATTTGGTGATGATCAGATAAAGTATGCCTTAGATTTATCTGTTTGATTGAAATGAGCATTTAAATGTTGCAGGTTAGGTGTAGCTGGTGGCCATAGCATACAGGTAGGTCAAGTTATTTTTATAAATTATCCATAAAGGCCATCTCCTGATTGATCTACTACCAGAATGATGTACTTCAGCTGGATATTGTAGTAGTTATAGCAATATGTAATTTTTAAAGTTTTTAAATATCACAAGGGAATGGAAATGACTATCATTAGGCATTGCATATATCTTGATTTGGAATGACACACAGAACTTGCAGGACAAATGATTTTTATCAGTAATATGTGACTGGAACAGAAATAAGAACAATGTAAATTGAACTGATTTTCCAGGTTTATACAGACATGTTATATTGCTGTAGCGCCCCCGTTTGACCGATCGGCACAAAATTTGGAGGGCCCTTTCCGAGTAATGTCCTACATTATATATTTAAGTTTGGTGATGATTGGTTGAGGCACGCCTAAGATATAGCTGTCTGATTGAATTGGCCATGGCACCGATATGGTTTGGGTGTGGCTGGTGGCCGATCCTCATTGAAAGTTTAGGTTTTTTTGGATAATTATATATAAGGACTGTCTCCTGATTTAAATGATACCAGATTTGTGTAGGTTTGGTGAAAATCCTAGGAGGCTAACGAAATGTCTTGTTTTCAGACCAATATTAATTATGCAAAAATGCTAAGGTGCAGAAGCAAGTTCTACATGTTGTTTGATTTGGCATGTCGTACTGAATTGACCTGGCAGTAAATGTTGATTGTAGGCTTCACCATTCTCGAGAAATAGGCAGAAACGCAAAAGTTGTCACTGTAGCGCCCCCATCTGGCCGAGTGAGGTGTCCTTTACAGCGTAGGCAGAGGGTGAGAGCACAAATGTATCACCCAAATTTGATTTAGATTGGTCATTGATAAGCCTGTCAAATGGCTGCTTGATTTTGATTGGACGATGGCGGCCACTCTTTAAGGACAAATTACTGCCATTGTATGTGACTGACCACAGGCTGCGTCCAAGTACATATCTGCCAAATTTCAGTTAGATTGGCCAAGGCAGTCAGGAGATACTGCCAGTTTTTAGTTGTAGCACCCCCTATTGACGAAATGCGGCCCGCCTTGGACCGTGTCCCCAGGATGGTGTTGCGAGGTAGGATTTCAAATTTGGTCAAGGTAGGCCAAGGAATTGCCAAGTTATAGCCGTCAGACCAAAATGGGCGAAATTTGGCCATTGTTTGGGCGTGGCTAATGGCCGTAGGATATAAAAATGTCAAAATTTTGTTGATGATTCTTGATCAGCTCAGAGTTCTGATTCGTTTGACACCTCATTTGTCTGATTTGGTAGAACAAGCTAGGACTTGAAGGGAAAAGTAGGATTTGCAAATTATGCAAATTAGCAAAAAATCTAAGTAGGCGGAGCTTCATAGTCCAAATGGCAAGTTGGTAGGGAATGGCTGTCTGTATCAGCAGAAAAAAGAATTTCAATTGTAGGACTAATAGGACAGGAGATATGGACTGAAACGCGTTGGGGGGCGCTAGAGCGCCCCCATCTGGCTGACAAGACTGGGTCAGAGAATCTGAGTAGCGGGTAAGAATTGACATCATCTTACCAAGTTTGGTTGGTCTAGCTCTTACGGTTTAGGCTGTACATTCAGTTTTACGGCAGGAAAAAAATAATAATAACTAGAAACTGCAGGCAGTTACTGAAGGGTCCAAAGGGTATGACAAGTAGGACAGGTAGGACAGGTAGGACAAGTAATAGAGCAATAATGGCAGGGGACTGGTGACCAGGAAAGTAGAAAGTCATACAGAATTAGACTGCCATAACAGGATGGAGATTTAACGTAGCTCTAATGTGACAGGAGATGTAGAGCAAACCGTAGAGGAGGGTACTAACAAGTCAGACAGAAATACAGGTCAGCAGATGTCAGACAGAACAGAACTTGTTTGGGTCAGATGGTTTGAGTAGAAGGTAGAAATCAGGATGGAGATTGTTGAGTGTTGGTCTAACAGGTCAAGAAATGTAGGACAGAATGTAGAACCCTGTGGTGTAGTGCCTGAACCTGACTGAATGCATTGTTTTGGTCAGATGGTCTGAGTAGTAGGTAGAAATCAGGATATAGATTAGTTAGTATCGGTCTAACAGGTCAGCAAATGTAGGACAGAATGTAGAACCCTGTGGTGTAGTGCCTGAACCTGACTGAATGCATTGTTTTGGTCAGATGGTCTCGGTAGTAGGTAGAAATCAGGATATAGATTAGTTAATATCGGTCTAACAGATCAGCAAATGTAGGACATAATGTAGAACCCTGTGGTGGAGTGCCTTAGCCTGACTGAATGCATTGTTTTGGTCAGATGGTCTCGGTAGTAGGTAGAAATCAGGATATAGATTAGTTAGTATCGGTCTAACAGGTCAGCAAATGTAGGACAGAATGTAGAACCCTGTGGTGGAGTGCCTGAACCTGACTGAATGCATGGTTTGGGTCAGATGGCCTGACTAGTTGGTAGATTTAGGGACCTTCATACCTGGTCTGGTAAGTCTAGATATTACAGAGTTGCTTTTTTATACTGCCTGTGTAAACATAGGCTGTGTTGCATATTCTTAACAAAGTGCTGAGTTGCGTAGTGTCACATGTAACAGCAGTAATATCATGCTGTATCGTATTCTAGGTTATACATTTAGACAGGAGAAAGGCTAAAAGTATTGAAGGCATTATTGAAATGGAGCGCTGACTCCACCTGCTGGCCAATTTATTATAAAATTGTAATTGCTGCAGTGTACACAGCCTGAAGAAAGATTGAAGTTTGAAAGATTTGTAAAAGTCAAATGGCAGGAAAATATAAGCAGATTAAAAATATGGACTTAGATGAAGGGAAAGGTGATTAATATTTTAATTTTTAAATAAACAATAAGCAGATTTCAGCTGCATTAACAAAGGTTAGTCTTAGACAGATTAAGACAGTGGCTGTAGGGCCCCCGTTTGACCTATTGCCTCCAAACTTGGAAGGTCTTTCTGAAGTCTAGTAACACAGATGTGCGTCAAATTTTGTGAGGATTGGATGAAGCATGCCAGAGATATAGCTATTTGAATGAAATGGGCATGGAAATGGTGTGGCCAGCAGGTGGAGTCAGCGCTCCATTTTAGAAATTATATTGAATACTTTCAGGCCTTCTTATGTGTAAATTAAGTCTGATAATGTTCTATGAGGCAAATGGGTGAAAAATGAAAGTGAATAAAAAATATGGACTAAGGTGAAGGGAAAGGTAAGAATTCTTTCAAGGTTTTATGAGAAATAAGGACATTTCAGCTGAATTTGCTAAGGTGGGTCTTAGACATATATGGACAGTGGCTGTAGCGCCCCCGTTTGACCGATTGGCACCAAAATTGGAGGGTCTGTCTGAGGTCCCTTACTACATTAGCCGGTCAAATTTGATGAGGATTGGATGAAGAATGCCTCAGATTTAGCTGTTTGATTGAAATGAGCATGGAAATGCTGTAGGTTCAGTGTGGCTGGTGGCCATACTGTACAGGCAGGTGAAGTTATCTTTATAAATTATACATAAGGGCAGTGTCCTGATTGATCTACTACCAGAATGACCTACTTCGGCTGGACATTGCAGTAGTGATAGTAATATGTTATTTATTAAGTTTTTAAATATGACAAGGGAATGCAAATGACTATCATGCGACATTGCATATATCTTGATTTGGCATGAATCACTGAAATTGCTGGACAAATGATTTTAACCAGTGAAATGTCACTGGATCAACAATTAGATAAATGTAAGATGAACTGATTTTGCAGGTTTACACAGACATGTTATGTTGCTGTAGCGCCCCTGTTTGACCGATCGGCACAAAATTTGGAGGGCCCTTCCGCAGTAATGTCTTACATTATGGATTTAAGTTTGGTGATGATTTGGTGAGACATGCCTGAGATATAGCTGTCTGATTGAAATGGGCGAGGCACCAGTACAGTCAGGGTGTCCCTGGTGGCCATACCTTACCGAAAGTTTATGTTTTTTCTGTAAATCTTTAAAAGGACTGTCTCCTGATTATAATGACAACAGACTTATGTTGATTGGCCGAAAATCCTAGGAGATGAATGAAAAAGCCTGTTTTTATAAAAATATAAATTGTGCAAAAACGCAAAGATGAAGAGAAAAGCTCTATATGTTGTTTGATTTGTCATGACATAGTGGATTAGACTGGCAATAAATTTCAACTGTAGGCATGACAGTTCTGCAGATATAGGCAGAAATGTAAATCAGGGCACTGTAGCGCCCCCATGTGGCTCAGTGAGGTGTCCTTTGTATAGTGGGCTGCGGGTCATAGGCCAAATATACCACCAAAAGTTGGTCTTGATTGGTCATTGATAAGCCTGTCAAATGGCTGCTCGATTTTGATTGGCTGATGGCGGCCACTCTTTAAGCAATAATGACTGCCATTGTATGTGACTGACCTCAGGCTGGGCCGTAGTACATATCTGCCAAATTTCAGTTTGATTGGCCAAGGCAGTCAGGAGATATTGCCAGTTTTTAGTTGTAGCGCCCCCTATGGACGAAATGCAGCCCGCCTTGGACCGTGTCCCCAGAATGGTGTAGGGAGGTAGCATTTCAAATTTGGTCAAGGTAGGCCAAGGCACGGCCAAGTTATAGCCGTTAGACCAAAACGGGCCAAATTTGGATATTGTTTGGGCATGGCTAATGGCCGTAGGATATAAAAATGTCTGAATTTTGTTAATGATTCTTGATCAGCTGAGAATTCTGATTCGTCTGACACCTCATTTGTCTGATTTGGTAGGACAAGCTTTGACTGTAAGGAAAAAGTATGATTAGCAAATTATGCAAATTAGCAAAAAATCTAAGTAGGCGGAGCTTCATGGTCCCATTGACTTTTTGGTAGGGCATGGCTGTCTGCATCAGTAGAAAAAAGAATTTCGAACGTAGGACAAACAGGACAGGAGATATCGTCCAAAACGCGTTGGGGGGCGCTACGGCGCCCCCCTTTGGCTGAGTCGGACAGGTCGGACACGCTGAGTAGTGGGTAGGAATTGCAATCATCCTACCAAATTTGGTCGGCCTAGGACTTACGGTTTAGGCTGGGCATTCAGTTTTACGGCAGAAAAATAATAATAATAAAAGAGAAAAATCCTAAGAAAAACAATAATGGTCCATAAGGACTTCGTCCTTTGGACCCTTAACTAGAAACTGCAAGCAGTTACTAAAGGGTCCAAAGCGTAGGACAATCGGACTGGTAGGACAGTAGAGGAATAAGGGCAGAGATCTGGCGGCCAGGGTAGTAGAAAGTCAGACAGAATTAGTCAGCCATAACTTGATGGAAATTTTGGCATAGGTCTAATGCGATATGACTATATATGTTCCTGGATTTGGTACGACATAGTAAATTTGACTGCCAATAAAATTTAAGTGTAGGACAAGTAGGACAGGAGATATCGACCAAAACGTGTTGTGGGGCGCAACGGTGCCCCCCTCTGACTGACTGGGATGGGTCAGAGAGGCTCAGTAGTGGATAGCAATAGGAATCTTACTGCCAAATTTGGACGGCCTAGGACTTACGGTTTAGGCTGGGCATTCAGTTTTAGGGAAGAAAAATAATTATAATCGAACCCTCCGGAGGAGTGCCTAAGCCCGTCTGAATGGCTCGGTTAATAACAAAAATAGAAGCTTCATTGACCATCATGGGGAAAATGCCTATATGTCTCCCCAGCTTGCTTTACAGAGAGCATGCTGTGCACATCGGGTTGCCTAGCTCAAGTACCAACCGAAGCTGGGTTCGAACCGGTGACCCTCTGATTACAAGCACACAGGTTTAGCCCACTGAGCCACCCGCTTCTGATGGTAAGATGGGTGAGATCAGTAGACACTTTCATAACTGATCTGCTAACTCAGTATAGCTAAATTGGCCTAGGTTGGTCTTAGTAACATATAAACAGTGGCCGTAGCGCTCCCGTTTGACTGATCGACACAAAATTTGGAGGGTCGCTCGGTGGTATAGCACTACATTAGTGAGAGAAATTTGGTAATGATTGGCTGAAGCATGCCTGAGATATAGCTGTCTGATTGAAATGTACGTGGCACCAGTATGGTCATGGTTTGGCTTTTGGCCGTACCTTACTGAAAGCATAAGATTTTTTCTGTAAATCATTAAATGGACTGTCTCCTGATTTTAATGACAGCAGATTTAAGTAGGTGTGGCAAAAATTATAGGAGGGCAACGAAAAAGCCTGTTTACAGACAATTATAAATTATGCAAAAATGCAACAATATATAACCAAGTTACATATGTGTTTAGATTTGCCATGACATATTGAATTAGACTGGCAATCAATTTTAACTGTAGGCTTGACAGTTTTGTAGAAATAGGCAGAAATGCAAATGGGGCCACTGTAGCGCCCCCATCTGGCCTAGTGAGTTGTCCTTTACAGGGTTTGCAGAGGGTCAGAAGGTGAATGTAGCAGCCAAATTTTGGTTTGATTGGTCATTGTTAAGCCTGTCAAATGGCTGCTTGATATTGATTGGCTAATAGCAGCCAAGCTTTTATGATTGATGACTGGCATTGTATGTGACTGTCCTCAGGCTAGGTCGTAGTATATGTCAGCAAAATTTCAGTTGGATTGGCCAAGGCAGTCAGGAGATATTGGCAGTTTTTAGTTGTAGCGCCCCCTATGGACGAAATGCAGCCCGCCTTGGACCGTGTCCCCAGAATGGTGTCGGAAGTAAGGATTTCAAATTTGGTCTAGGTAGGCCAAGGCACGGCCAAGTTATAGCCATCAGACCAAAACGGGCCAAATTTGGACATTGTTTGGGCATGGCTAATGGCCGTAGGATATAAAAATGTCTCAATTTTGTTAATGTTTCTTGATCAGCTGAGAATTCTGATTCGTCTGACACCTCATTTGTCTGATTTGGTAGGACAAGCCAGGACTTTAAGGAAAAAGTATGATTTGCAAATTATGCAAATTAGCAAAAAATCTAAGTAGGCGGAGCTTCATGGTCCCATTGACTTTTTGGTAGGGCAAGGCTGTCTGCATCAGGAGAAAAAAGAATTTCGATTGTCGGACAAACAGGACAGGAGATATCGACTGAAACGTGTTGGGGGGCACTACGGCGCCCCCCTCTGGCTCAGTCGGACGGGTCGGACAACCTGAGTAGTGGGTAGGAATTGCAAGCATCTTACCAAGTTTGGTCAGCCTAGGACTTACGGTTTAGGCTGGGCATTCAGTTTTAGGGCAGAAAAATAATAATAATAATCCTAAGAAAAACAATAATGGTCCATAAGGACTTCGTCCTTTGGACCCTTAATAAAGATAACTGCAAGCAGTGACAATCGGGTCCAAAGCAAATGGACAGAAGCAATGAATAGTAATGAAGTGAATGGCATAAAATTAAAAGTTTACTAATTATTGTAAATGAAGTATAGACTGTAATTGATGAGCAATGCATTTAAAGTCAGAAAATAGGAAATGATACTATGAGATGATGATACGTAACATTTTGAACATTACCGTAGAAATGTTTATCAAGGTACGATAAAGGGAAAAAGGTAGATGAGAAACAGAAGGGAAATGTGGTGACTAGCTGTTGGAGAAATATTGCAATTGCTGCAGTGTACACAGGCTGAAGTAACATTGAAGTTTGATAGATTTCTAAAACTTAAATGGCAGAAATATATAAGCAGATTAAAAATATGGACTTAGATGAAGGGAAAGGTGATTAATATTTAAATGCTTAAATAAACAATGAGATGTCAGCTGCATTAACCAAGGTTGGTCTTTGACATATTAGGACAGTGGCTAAATTGGAAATGAAGTGCAGACTGTAACTGATGGCCAATACATTGAAATAGTCAGAAAGTATGAAAATGGTAGATAAGAAACAGAAGGGAAATGTGGTGACTAGCTGTTGGAAAAAATTGAAATTGCTGCAGTGTACATCACTGAACTTTGATACATTTCTAAAAGTCAAATGGCAGAAATTTATAAGCAGATTAAAAATATGGACTTAGATGAAGGGAAAGGTGATTAATATTTAAATGTTTATATAAACAATAAGGAGATGTCAGCTGCATTAACCAAGGTTGTTGTTAGACATATTAGGACAGTGGCTAAATTGGAAATGAAGTGCAGACTGTAACTGATAGCCAATGCATTGAAATAGTCAGAAAGTATGAAAATGGTAGATAAGAAACAGAAGGGAAATGTGGTGACTAGCTGTTGGAAAAAATTGAAATTGCTGCAGTGTACATCACTGAAGTTTGATACATTTCTAAAAGTCAAATGGCAGGATAATGAAACCAATTTATTAATATTGACTGAGGTGAAGGGAATGGTGATTAATATTTCAATATTTGATGAGAAATAAGCTAATTTCAGTTGCATTAACCAAGGTTGGTCTTAGAAATATTATGACAGTGGCTAAATTGTAAATGAAGTACAAACTGTAACTGATGCCCAATGCATTTAAATGGTCAGAAAGTAGGAAATGCTACTATAAGATGATACCTGACATTTGAACATTACCGTAGAAATGTTGATTAAGGTACAATAAATGGAAATCGGTAGATGAGAAACAGAAGGGAAATGTGGTGACTAGCTGTTCAAAGAAATTGCAATTGCTGCAATGTACAGAGCCTGAAATATCACTGAAGTTTGATACATTTCTAAAAGTCTAATGGCAGGAAAATTAAAGCAATTTAAAAATATTAACTGAGATCAAGGTAATGGTGATTAATCTTTAAATATTTGATGAGAAATAAGGTAATTTCAGCTGCATTAGCCAATGTTGGTCTTAGACATATTTAGAGAGTAGCTGTAGCGCCCCCCTTTGACCAATCAGCACAATAGGTGGAGGGTCTGTCTGTGGGCCAGAGATAAATCAGTCGGTCAATTTTTGAGAGGATTGGATGAAGCATGCCAGAGATATAACTGTTTGATTGAAATGGGCATGGAAATGGTTTGGCCAGCAGGTTGAGTCAGCACTTCATTTTAGAAATACTATTTAATAATTTCAGGCCTTCTCATGTGTAAATGAAGTCTCATAATGTTGTATGAGGCAAATTGGTGAAAAATGAAAGGAAATTAAAAATATGGACTAAGGTGAAGGGAAAGGTAACAATTCTTTGAAGGTTTTATGAGAAAGAAGGACATTTCAGCTGAATCTGCTAAGGTGGCTCTTAGACATAATACAACATTGGCTGTAGTGCCCCCGTTTGACTGATCACCACCAAACTTAGAAGGTCTGTCTGTAGTCCAGTGCTGCAGGAGTGAGTCAAATTTTGTGAGGATTGCGTGAAGCATGCCTGAGATTTAGCTATTTGAATGAAATGGAAATGGAAATGGTGTGGCCAGCAGGTGGAGTCAACGCTCCATTTTAGAAAGGCTATTTAATACTTTTAGGCCTTCTCATGTGTAAATGAATTCTGATAATGTTCTATGAGGCAAATCGGTGGAAAATGAAAGGAACTTTAAAATATGGACCTAGGTAAAGTGAATGGGAACAACTGATTTAATGTTTGATGAGAAATAAGTACATTTCAGCTGAAAATGCTAAGGTGGGTCTTAGAAATATATGGACAGTGGCTGTAGTGCCCCCATTTGACCGTTTGGCACTAAAGTTGGAGGGTCTCTCTGGGGTGCAGTGCTATATTAAGCGGTCAAATTTAGTGAGGATTGGTTGAAGCACGGCTGAGATTTAGATGGTTGATTGAAATGAACATGGAAATGGTGCAGGTTAGGTGTAGCTGGTGGCCATAGCATACAGGTAGGTCAAGATATTTTTATGAATCATACATAAGGGCAGTGTGCTGATTGATCTACTACCAGAATGAGCTACTTGGGCTGGACATTGTAGGAGTTACAGTAATATGTCATTTATTAGGTTTTTAAACATCACAAGTCAATGCAAATGACTATCATTGAGCATTGCATATATCTTGATTTGACATGACAAAAAGAAATTGCAGCACAAATGATTTTAACCAGTAATATGTCAATTGATCAAAAATGAGATAATTGTAAGTTGAATTGATTTTTCAGGTTTATACAGACATGTTATATTGCTGTAGCGCCCCCGTTTGACTGATTGGCACCAAATTTGGAGGGGCCTTCTGGAGTACTATCCTACACAACATATTAAAGTTTGGTGATGATTGGCTGAGGCATGCCTGAGATATAGCTGTCTGACTGAAATGGCCATGGCACCTGTATGGTTTGGGTGTGGCTGGTGGCCGAACCTCATGGAAAGTTTAGGATTTTTTTAATATTTATTTATTATGACTGTCTCCTGATTTAAATGATACCAGATTTGTGTAGGTTTGGTGAAAATCCTAGGAGGCTAACGAAATGTCTTGTTTTCAGACCAATATGAATTATGCAAAAATGCTAAGGTGCAGAAGCAAGTTCTACATGTTGTTTGATTTGGCATGTCGTACTGAATTGACCTGGCAGTAAATGTTGATTGTAGGCTTCACCATTCTCGAGAAATAGGCAGAAACGCAAAAGTTGTCACTGTAGCGCCCCCATCTGGCCGAGTGAGGTGTCCTTTACAGGGTAGGCAGAGGGTGAGAGCACAAATGTATCACCGAAATTTGATTTAGATTGGTCATTGATAAGCCTGTCAAATGGCTGCTTGATTTTGATTGGACGATGGTGGCCACTCTTTAAGGACGAATTACTGCCATTGTATGTGACTGACCACAGGCTGCGTCCTAGTACATATCTGCCAAATTTCAGTTAGATTGGCCAAGGCAGTCAGGAGATACTGCCAGTTTTTAGTTGTAGCGCCCCCTATTGACGAAATGCGGCCCGCCTTGGACCGTGTCCCCAGGATGGTGTTGCGAGGTAGGATTTCAAATTTGGTCAAGGTAGGCCAAGGAATAGCCAAGTTATAGCCGTCAGACCAAAATGGGCGAAATTTGGCCATTGTTTGGGCGTGGCTAATGGCCGTAGGATATAAAAATGTCGGAATTTTGTTGATGATTCTTGATCAGCTCAGAGTTCTGATTCGTTTGACACCTCATTTGTCTGATTTGGTAGAACAAGCTAGGACTTGAAGGGAAAACTAGGATTTGCAAATTATGCAAATTAGCAAAAAATCTAAGTAGGCGGAGCTTCATAGTCCAAATGGCAAGTTGGTAGGGAATGGCTGTCTGTATCAGCAGAAAAAAGAATTTCAATTGTAGGACTAATAGGACAGGAGATATGGACTGAAACGCGTTGGGGGGCGCTAGAGCGCCCCCATCTGGCTGACAATACTGGGTCAGAGAATCTGAGTAGCGGGTAAGAATTGACATCATCTTACCAAGTTTGGTTGGTCTAGCTCTTACGGTTTAGG
This sequence comes from Paramormyrops kingsleyae, assembly GCF_048594095.1. Lineage (NCBI taxonomy): Eukaryota > Metazoa > Chordata > Actinopteri > Osteoglossiformes > Mormyridae > Paramormyrops > Paramormyrops kingsleyae. Next base: position 26,316,071 of record NC_132810.1, on the reverse strand, counting down.
CTGTACATTCAGTTTTACGGCAGGAAAAAAATAATAATAATAATAAAGATAACTGCAAGCAGTGACAATCGGGTCCAAAGCTAATGTAAAGAAGCAATGAAGAGGAATGAAGTGAATGGCATAAAATTAGATGTTTACTAATTATTGGAAATGAAGTACAGACTGTAATTGATGAGCAATGCATTTAAATTGGCAGAAAATAGAAAATGCTTCTATGAGATGATAACTAACATTTGAACATTACCGTGGAAATGTTTATCAAGGTACGATGAAGGGAAAAGGGTAGATGAGAAACCGAAGGGAAATGTGGTGACTAGCTGTTTGAGAAATATTGCAATTGCTGCAGTGTACACAGCATGAAGTAACATTGAAGTTTGATAGATTTCTAAAAGTCAAATGGCAGTAACATATAAGCAGATTAAAAATATGGACATAGATGAAGGGAAAGGTGATTAATATTTAAATGTCTAAATAAACAATAAGGAGATGTCAGCTGCATTAACCAAGGTTGGTCTTAAATATATTAGGACAGTGGCTAAATTGGAAATGAAGTACAGACTGTAACTGATAGCCAATGCATTTAAATAGTCATAAAATAGGAAATGCTACTATGAACATGCAGCTTTCTGGTTTTACTCTCTTTTCCAGTGCCTTATCTTCATATCAGTGACACCATACTCACCACATCAAGTTTCCCTGCGCCCAATTTATCGACAACCAAAGCGTTCTCTAAAGAACTCAGAGACTGCACACAGACAGTATGAACTACAAACAGATACCTGAAGTGAAATGCACCAGAAATCATCTCCACGCACTATAGTCTGACAGCAAAGGTACTTTGAGTAAAATGTGCTGTTGCTTGTGGATATTTATTGCTGTGATGTCTCACAATTTTTTTTGTAGTATTTATTAAGTTATTTTCAGTTTTACTCTGCAATAACAAAACATTAATGATGTGTTGTAACAGTTCTGTACTACATATGTTATGTAATTTACAGTCATGATTCCATGGTTAAATTGATGTCAAAATAACGGTCCAGCTTTGTTTGTGATGCCTGTGTTGACTTACACTAAATTGTATATTCAAAAGAATATTGCCATGTTGGCAGTTTTGTAGTATATATATATCAGTGGTACTATCACACTTTGTGGTCTTTAACACTGTTTATGTAAGAATGCTATGCACATCATATGCGAAATATTATGTCAATTGTGCTGGCTCAACTATTGTGGTCTCAATGTACTTTTTCAGCCTCCTCAAACAATGACACAAACCTAAATGTTTGGCTAAGACAGATGTATTTAATTGCAATTTTACAATGTGTATAATGTGTTTTCCATTATGTCTATAATGAATAATAATAAATATTATAATCATTAATACAGTCATCATTCTTAAGCATGTTAAATACCAATGTAAATGTCAGAATAAATTTCAATTATGGTAGGTGAAACAGGCAGTAAAGGAAATATACATACAAAAAGTATTACAATGTCCTGAGCAACATTTAAGGAAAAACATACTACACTATAATGACATTATATAGTAAATGGCCATAATGTATAACATTAGCCTGCTGTATGCATGCAGTCCCTGGTGTGGCAGTTTGACTACTACCATTAGCAGAAGCAGCCTTAGTACACCAATATAGGATAGATTGTAGAACCCTTTGGTGAAGTGCCTCAGCCCAAGACAATGTATGGTTTGTGTCAGATGGTCTAAGTAGTCAGTAGAAATAGGCACCTGCACACCTAATTTTTTAAGTCTAGATCATACAAGTTAAGCTTACTTTATACTACCTCAGTGAACACATGCCGTCTTGTATATTGAAAACAACAGTGGCTTACTCCATTTGTAAAGTATTCTTCTAGACATAAGAAGCCCTAAAATAATTTAACGGCATTAATGAAATAGAGGATGAACTGCACCTGCTGGCTAATCTATAAAAAAAAATAAAAAAAAGTGCAATATAAATAGAGCACCATCTCCACCTACTGGCCAATTTAATACATAAAAGCGAAAAATCTGTAATGTATACTGCCTGGCTTATAAATAAAATCTGATAATTTTCTATAAGTCAAATAGCAGAAAAATGAAAGGACCTTAAAAATACGGACTGAGGTGAAGGGAAAGTTAATTCCTTGAAAGTATTATGAAGGATGTTTCAGCTGAATTAGCCAAGGTAGATATTAGACATACTAGGACAGTGGCTGTACTGCTCCAGATTGACTGACCGCCACCAAACTTGGAAGATCTGTCTGTAGTCCAGTCATACAGAAGTGAATCAAATTTTGTAAGGATCGGATGAAGCATGCCTGAGATTTAGCTGTTTGAATGAAATGGGAATGGAAATGTTGTGGCCAGCAGGTGGAGTCAGCGCTCCATTTTAGAAATGATATTAAATGCTTTCTGACCTTCTCATTTGTAAATGAAGTCTGATAATGTTGTATAAGGCAAATTGGTGAAAAATGAAAGGAACTTAAAAATATGGACTAAGGTGTAGGGAAAGTTAACAATTCTTTGAAGGATTTATGAGAAAGAAGGACATTTCAGCTGAATTTGCTAAGGTGGGTCTTACACATATATGCACATTAGCTGTAGCGCCCCCATTTGACTGATCGGCACCAATTTTGGAGGGTCTGTCTGAGGTGCAGTGCTACATTAGTGGGTCAAATTTGGTGATGATCAGATGAAGTATGCCTCTGATTTAGCTGTTTGATTGAAATGATCATGGAAATGCTGTAGGTTCAGTGTGGCTGGTGGCTATACTGTACAGGCAAGTGAAGTTATCTTTATAAATTATACATCTGGGCAGTGTCCTGATTTTTCTACTACCAGATTGACCTACTTAGGCTGGACATTGCAGTAGTTACAGTAATATGTTATTAATTAAGTTTTTAAATATGACAAGGGAATGCAAATGACTATCATGGGACATTGCATATTTCTTGATTTGACATGACTCACAGAACTTGCAGGGCAAAAGATTTTAACCAGTAATATGTCACTGGATCAAAAATAAGATAAATGTAAGTTGAGCTGATTTTGCAGTTTATACAGTGATGTTATATTGCTGTAGCACCCCCGTTTGACTGATCGGCACCAAATTTGGAGGGCCCTTCTCCAGTAATATCCTACATTATATATTTAAGTTTGATGATGATTGGTTGAGGCAGGCCTGAGATATAGCTGTCTGATTGAAATGGGTGTGGCACCACTATGGTTTGGGTGTGGCTGGTGGCCATACCTCATGGAAAGTTTATGATTTTTTTAATAATTTTATATAGGGACTGTCTCCTGATTTAAATGATACCAGATTTGTGTAGGTTTGGTGAAAATCCTAGTAGGATAAGAAAAAGTACTGTTTTAAGACTTTTACAAAATAGGCAAAAATGGCAAGAGATATGATGAAGTTCTTTATACCATTAAATTTGTCATGAGCTAGTGGATAGCTTAAGCAACAATTGTCAATTTTATAATTAACAGTCCAGGAGAAATAGGCAGAAATGTGCTGTAGCGCCCCCATATGGCAGACTGACATGTCCTTTACAGGGTGGGCTCAGGGTCAGAATACAAATGTATAACCCAAATTTGGTTTGGATTGCTCATTGTTTAGCTGGTCAAATGGCTGCTTGATTTTGATTGGCTAATGGTGGCCAGGATTTTACAGCTAATGACTGCCATTTTACTTCTCTGACCTCAGGCTTGGACGTAGTACATATCTGCCAAATTTCAATTAGATTGGTCAAGGCAGTCAGGAGATATTGCTAGTTTTTAGTTGTAGCGCCCCCTATTGACGAAATGTGGGCCGCATTGTATGGTGACCCCATAATAGAGCAGGGAGGTTGGATTGTAAGTTTGGTTCAGGTAGGCTAAGGTATGGAGAAGTTATAGCATTCAGACTGAAATAGGCCAAATTTAGGTGGGATTTGGGCATGGCTAGTGGCCATAAAATAGACAAATGTCAGACTTTCTTGAATATATTTTGATCAGCTCAGTGGACTGATCGGTTTGACACCTCATTTGTCTGATTTGGTTCAATATTGTAGGACTTGAAGGCAGATGTCAGTCTCACAAATTATGCAAATTAGCAAAAAATCTAAGTAGGCGGAGCTTCATAGTCCAAATAGCCAGTTGGTAGAGCAAAGCTGTCTGTATCAGCAGAAAAAATAATTTCAATTATAGGACTAATAGGACAGGAGATATGGACTGAAACGCGTTGGGGGGCGCTAGAGCGCCCCCATCTGGCTGACAGGCCTGGGTCGGAGAATCTGAGTAGCGGGTAGGAATTGACATCATATTACCAAGTTTGGTTGGTCTAGCTCTTACGGTTTAGGCTGTACATTCAGTTTTAGGGCGCGAAAAATAATAATAATAATAAAGATAACTGCAAGCAGTGACAATCGGGTCCAAAGCAAATGGAAAGAAGTAATGAACTGAAATGAAGTGAATGGCATAAAATTACAAGTTCACTAATTATTGGAAATGAAGTACAGACTGTAATTGATGAGCAATGCATTTAAATTGGTAGAAAATATGAAATGCTACTATGAGATGATATCTAACATTTAAACATTACCTTTGGAAATGTTTATCAAGGTACGATAAAGGGAAAAAGGTAGATGAGAAACAGAAGGGAAATGTGGTGACAAGCTGTTGGAGAAATATTGCAATTGCTGCAGTGTACACAGGCTGAAGTAACATTGAAGTTTGATAGATTTCTAAAAGTCAAATGGCAGGAATTTATAAGCAGATTTAAAATATGGACTTAGATGAAGGGAAAGGTGATTAATATTTAAATGTTTAAATAAACAATAAGGAGATGTCAGCTGCATTAACCAAGGTTGTTGTTAGACATATTATGACAGTGGCTAAATTGTAAATGAAATATAACCTGTAACTGATGGCCAATGCATTTAAATAGTCAGAAAATAAGAAATGCTACTATGAGATGATAGCTAACATTTAAACATTATTGTGGAAGTGTTTATCAAGGTATGATAAAGGAAAATGGTAGATGAGAAACGGAAGGGAAATGTGGTGACTAGCTGTTGGAGAAAGATTGCAATTGCTGCAGTGTACACAGGCTGAAGTAACATTGAAGTTTGATAGATTTCTAAAAGTCAAACGGCAGGAATTTATAAGCATATTAAAAATATGGACTTTGAAGAAGGGAAAGGTGAATAATATTTAAATGTTTAAATAAACAATAAGGAGATGTCAGCTGCATTAACCAAGGTTGATCTTAGACATATTTTGACAGTGGCTAAATTTGAAATGAAGTACAGACTGTAACTGATGGCCAATGCATTTAAATAGTCAGAAAAAGTAGGAAATGCTTCTATGATAAGATAATACCTGACATTTTGAACATTGACTTTGATATGTTGATTAAGGTACGATAAAGGGAAGAGGGTAGATGAGAAACAGAAGGGACATGTGGTGACTAGCTGTTGGAAGAAATTGCAATTGTTGCACTGTACACAGCCTGAAGTATCTCTGAACTTTGATACATTTCTAAAAGTGAAATGAAATGAAAATGTCAATAATCTTTGAAGGTTTGATGAAAAATAAAGAAATTTCAGCTGCATTAACTATGAGAATATTTTGACAGTGGCAGAAGCGCCCCCGTTTAACCGAATGTCACCAAAGTTAGATGGTCTATTCATAGTCCAGTGCTACAGAAGTGAGTCAAATTTTGTGAGAATTCGATGAAGTATGAATGAGGTTTAGCAGACTTAATGAATACGGTATGGAAATAGTGAGGCCAGCAGGTGGAGTTAGCGCTACATTTGATAATTGGTAGTATGCAGTCCCTGGTGTGGCAGTTTGACTACTGCCATTAGCAGAAGCAGCCTTAGTACAACAATATAAGATACAATATATAACCATTTGCTGAAGTGCCTCAGCCCAAAAGAATTTGTTTTTTGTGTCAGATGGTCTAAGTAGACGGTAGAAATAGGCACCTGCATAACTAATATTTTAAGTCTAGATCATACAAGTTAAGCTTACTTTACAGTACCTCAGTGAACACATGCCGTCTTGTATATTAAAAAAAACAACTGGCTTACTGCATTTGTAAAGTATTCTTCTAGGCATGAGAAGCCCTGAAAGAATTTAATGCCATTAATGAAATACAGGACGAACTACACCTGCTGGCTAATGTATAAAAAAAAATCCAAAAAAACTGCAATATAAATAGAGCACCATCTCCACCTACTGGCCAATTTAATACAAAAAAGCAAAAAATCTGCAATATATACTGCCTGGCTTATAATTAAAATCTGATAATTTTCTATAAGTCAAATAGCAGAAAAATGAAAGGAGCTTAAAAATATGGACTGAGGAGAAGGGAAAGTTAATTACTTGAAAGTATTATGAAAGATATTTCAGCTGAATTAGCCAAGGTAGGTATTAGACATACTAGGACAGTGGCTGTATCGCTCCAGATTGACTGATCGCCACCAAACTTGGAAGATTTGTCTGTAGTCCAGTCATACAGAAGTGAATCAAATTTTGTAAGGATCAGATGAAGCATGCCAGAGATTTAGCTGTTTGAATGAAATGGGAATGGAAATGGTGTGGCCAGAAGGTGTAGTCAGCGCTCCATTTTAGAAATGATATTAAATGCTTTCTGACTTTCTCATTTGTAAATGAAGTCTGATAATGTTGTATAAGGCAAATTGGTGAAAAATGAAAGGAAATTAAAAATATGGACTAAGGTGAAGGGAAAGGTAACAATTCTTTGAAGGTTTCATGAGGAATAAGGGCATTTCAGCTGAATCTGTTAAGGTGGCTCTTAGACATAATACAACATTGGCTGTAGTGCCCCCATTTGCCCGATCACCACCAAACATAGATGGTCTGTCTGTAGTCCACTCCTGCAGGAGACAGTCAAATTTTGTGAAGATTGGGAGAAGCATGCCTGAGATTTAGCTGTTTGAATGAAATGGAAATGGTGTGGCCAGCAGGTGGAGTCAACGCTCCATTTTAGAAATGCTATTTAATACTTTTAGGCCTTCTCATGTTTAAATTAATTCTGATAATGTTCTGAGGCAAATGGGTGAAAAATGAACAGAAATTAAAATATGGACCTAGTTGAAGGGAAAGCAAACAATTCTTTGAATGTTTGAAGAGAAATAAGGACATTCCAACTGAATTTGCTAAGGTGGGTCTTAGAAATATATAGACAGTGGCTGTAGCTCCCCCATTTGACCGATCGGCACTAAAGTTGGAAGGTCTGTCTGTGGTCTATGGTTACATTAGCTGGTCAAATTTTATGAGGATTGGATGAAGAATGCCTCAGATTTAGCTGTTTGATTGAAATGAGCATGGAAATGGTGCAGGTTTGGTGTAGTTGGTGGCCATAGCATACAGGTAGGTCAAGTTATTTTTATAAATTATCCATAAGGGCCGTGTCATGATTGATCTACTACCAGAATGACCTTCTTGGGCTGGACATTGTAGTAGTTATAGCAATATGTTATTTATTAAGTTTTTAAATGTCACAAGGGAATGCAAATGACAATCATTAGGCATTGCATATTTCTTGATTTGGCATAACTAAGAGAACTTGCAATACAAAAGATTTCAACCAGTCATATGTCACTGGAACAGAAATGAGATAAATGTAAGTTGTACTGATTTTGCAGGTTTATAAAGACATGTTATATTGCTGTAGCGCCCCCGTTTGACTGATCGGCACCAAATTTGGAAGGTCTGTCTGTAGTCCACTGATACAGAAGGGAATCAAATTTTGTTAGGATTGGATGAAGCATGCCAGAGATATAACTGTTTGATTGAAATGGGCATGGAAATCATTTGGCCAGCAGGTGGAGTCAACACTCCATTTTAGAAATGCTATTTAAAACTTTTAGGCCTTCTCATGTGTAAATGAAGTCTGATAATGTTCTATGAGGCAAATGGGTGAAAAATGAACAAAAATTAAAAATATGGACCTAGTTGAAGGGAAAGGGAACAAATCTTTGAATATTTGATGAGAAATAAGGACATTTCAGCTGAATTTGCTAAGGTGGGTCTTACACATATATGCACATTAGCTGTAGCGCCCCCATTTGACCGATCGGCACCAAATTTGGAGGGTCTGTCTGAGGTGCAGTGGTACATTAGTGGGTCAAATTTCGTGAAGATCATATAAAGTATACCTCATATTTAGCTGTTTGATTGAAATGAGCATGGAAATGTGGTAGGTTCAGTGTGGCTGGTGGCCATACTGTACAGGCAGGTGAAGCTATCTTTATAAATTATACATAAGGGCAGTGTCCTGATTGATCTACTACCAGAAAGACCTACTTTGGCTAGACATTGTAGTAGTTATAGTAATATGTTATTTATTAAGTTTTTAAATATCACAAGGTAATTCAAATGACTATTATGGACTATCTTGATTTAGCATGACTAACAGAACTTGCAGGACAAAAGATTTTAACGAGTAATATGTCACTTTATCAAAAATGACAACAATGCAACTTGAACTGATTTTGCAGGTTTATACAGACATGTTATATTGCTGTAGTGCCCCTGTTTGACTGATTGGCATGAAAATTGGAGGGCCCTTCCCCAGTAATGTCCTACAATATATATTTAAGTTTTGTGATGATTGGCTGAGGCACGCCTCAGATATAGCTGTCTGATTGAAATGGGTGTGGCACCAGTATGGTGTGGGTGTGGCTGGTGGCCATACCACATGGAAAGTTTCAGATTTTTTTAATATTTCTTTATAAGGACTGTCTCCTGATTAAAATGATCACAGAAATATGAAGGTTTGGTGAAAATCCAAGGAGGTTAAGAAAAAGTACTGTTTTAAGACTTTTACAAAATAGGCAAAAATGGCAAGAGATATGATGAAGTTCTTTATGCCATTAAATTTGTCATGAGCTAGTGGATAGCGTAAACAACAATTGTCAATTTTATAATTAACAGTTCAGGAGAAATAGGCAGAAATGTGCTGTAGCGCCCCCATATGGCAGACTGACATGTCCATTACAGGGTGGGTTCAGGGTCAGAGTACAAATGTAGAACCCAAATTTGGTTTGGATTGCTCATTGTTTAGCCAGTCAAATGGCTGGTTGATTTTGATTGGCTAATGGTGGCCAGGATTTTACAACTAATGACTGCCATGATACTTGTCTGACCTCAGGCTTGTACGTAGTACATATCTGCCAAATTTCAATTAGATTGGTCAAAGCAGTCAGGAGATATCAGCAGTTTTTAGTTGTAGCGCCCCCTATTGACGAAATGTGGGCTGCATTGTATGGTCACCCCATAATAGAGCAGGGAGGTTGGATTCTAAGTTTGGTTCAGGTAGGCAAAGGTATGGAGAAGTTATAGCAGTCAGACTGAAATAGGCCAAATTTAGGTGTGATTTGGGCGTGGCTAGTGGCCATAAAATAGACAAATGTCAGACTTTCTTGAACAGCTTTTGATCAGGTCAGTGGACTGATCGGTTTGACACCTCATTTGTCTGATTTGGTCCAACAGTGTAGGACTTGAAGGCAGAAGCCAGTTTCACAAATTATGCAAATTAGCAAAAAATCTAAGTAGGTGGAGCTTCATAGTCCAAATGGCAAGTTGGTAGAGCAAAGCTGTCTGTATCAGCAGAAAATATAAATTCAATTGTAGGACTAATAGGACAGGAGATATGGACTGAAACGCGTTGAGGGGCGCTAGAGCGCCCCCATCTGGCTGACAGGACTGGGTCAGAGAATCTGAGTAGCGGGTAGGAATTGACATCATCTTACCAAGTTTGGTTGGTCTAGCTCTTACGGTTTAGGCTGTACATTCAGTTTTAGGGCAGGAAAAAAATAATAATAATAATAATAATAATAATAATAATAATAATAATAATAATAATCCTAAGAAAAACAATAATGGTCCATAAGCATTTCATGCTTTGGACCCTTAATAATCCTAAGAAAAACAATAATGGTCCATAAGCATTTCATGCTTTGGACCCTTAATAACTAGAAACTGCAGGCAGTTACGAAAGGGTCCAAAGCGTAGGATGATAGGACAGGTAGGACAAGTAGAGGATAGGAGGTTGGGATAGGACATGTAGGACTGGTTTCGGTGAGATGGTCTAAGTAATAGGCAGAAATTGTGATGGAGATGCTTTTAGTGCAGGTGTGACATGTCAGTCGACGTCGGATAGTACGCTGTGCGCATCGGGCTACCTAGCTCAAATACCCACTGAAGCTGGGTTCGAACCGACAACCCTCTGATTACAGGCACACAGGATTAGCACACTGAGCCACCCATTGCTGTTGGTAAGATGTGTGAGATCGGTAGACACCTTCCTACTTGATCTGGTAACTAATTATAGCTCAGACTAGGTTGGTTATAAACATATATGGACAGTGGCAATAGCGCTCCCGTTTGACCTATTGACATGAAATTTGGAGGGTCTCTCTGTGGTACAGCCTTTCATCAGAGATAGATATTTGGAAATGATTGGCTGAAGCGTGCATGAGATTTAGCTGTCTGATTGAAATGGACGTGGTACCAGTAGAGTCAGGGTATGGCTGGTGGCCATACCTTACCAAAAGTTTAATTTTTTTCTCTAAATCTTTAAAAGGACTATATTCTGATTTGAAGGACAACAGATGTATGTAGGTTTGCTGAAAATCAAAGGAGGTTAACAAGAAAAGCTGTTTTCAGACAAATATAATTTATGTAAAAACAGAAAGAGGTAGAACCAAATTATATATGTTGTAAGATTAGTCATGACATAGTGAATTGTAATCGCAATAAATTTCAACTGTAGGCTTGACAGTTCTGTAGATATAGGCATAAATGCAAATCGGGGTGCTGTAGCGCCCCCATCTGACTGACTGGGATGGGTCAGTGGGACTGAGTAGTGGGTAGGAATAGGAATCTTGCTGCCAAATTTGGTCAGTCTAGGACTTACGGTTTAGGCTGGGCATTCAGTTTTAGGGAAGAAAAATAATTATTGTTCAACCCTCTGGAGTAGTGCCTGAGCAGGTCTTAATTAACAATAATATAAGTTTCATTGACCAGCGTGGGGAAAACGCCTTCACGTCTCCCCAGCTCACTTCACAGAGGGTATGCTGTGCACATCGGGCTGCCTAGCTGGAGTACCCACTGAAGCTGGGTTCGAACCTGCGACCCTCTGATTACAAGCATACAAGTTTAGCCCACTGAGCCACCCGCTGCTGTTAGTAAAACGGGAGAGATCGCTGGACACCTTCCCACCTGATCTGGAAACTCATTTTACCTCAATGAGCCTAGGTGGGTCTTAGATGTATATGGACAGTGGCGTAGCGCTCCTGATTGACCGATTGACATGAAATTTGGACGGTCTCTCTGTGGTACAGTCCTACATCAGTCAGCCAAATTTTGTAATGATTGGCTGAAGCATCCCTGAGATATAGCTGTCTGATTGAAATGGGCAAGACATCAGTACAGTCAGGGTGTGGCTGGTGGCTGTATCTTACCGAAAGTTTAAGTTTTTTCTGTAAATCTTTAAAAGGACTGTCTCCTGATTTGAATGACACCCGATTTATGGATGTTAGGCGAAAATCCTAGGAGGTTAACAAAAAACCTGTTTTCAAAACATCTATAAATCATGCAAGAAGGCAAAGATGTAGAACCAAGATCTATATGCAGTTTGATTCATCAGGACATAGTGAATTGGCCTGGCAATAAATTTCAACTGTAGGCTTGACAGGTCTGGAGATATAGGCAGAAATGCAAATCGGGGTGCTGTAGCGCCCCCATCTGACTGACTGGGACGGGTCAGTGGGACTGAGTAGTGGGTAGGAATAGCAATCTTGTTGCCAAATTTGGTCAGTCTAGGACTTACGGTTTAGGCTGGGCATTCAGTTTTAGGGAAGAAAAATAATTATTGTTTAACCATCTGAAGTAGTGCCTGAGCACGTCTAAATTAACAATAATATAAGCTTCATTCATCATCGTGGGGAAAACGCCTTCACGTCTTCCCAGCTCACTTCACGGAGGGTATGCTGTGCACATCGGGCTGCCTAGCTCGAGTACCCACCGAAGCTGGGTTCGAACCTGCGACCCTCTGATTACAAGCATACAAGTTTAGCCCACTGAGCCACCCGTTGCTGTGGTTAAAGCAGGTGAGATCAGTAGACACCTTCCTACCTGATCTGGTAACTCATTTGAGCTGAATTGGCCTAGGTTGGTCTTAGTAATATATAAACAGTGGCCGTAGCCACTGTTTACACGGTAGGCTGAGGGTCAGAGGACAAATGTACCAGCTAAATTTGATTTAGATTGGTCATCATTAAGCCAGTCAAATTGCTGCTTGATTTTGATTGGCCGATGGCGGCCACTGATTCAGGACTCATGACTGCCACTGTACGTGACTGACCTCAGGCTGCGTCCTAGTACATACCTTCCAAATTTCAGTTGGATTGGCCGAGGCAGTCAGAAGACATTGGCAGTTTTTAGTTGTAGCGCCCCCTATGGATGAAATGCGGCCCGCCTTGGATCGTGTCCCCAGAATGGTGTATGGAGGTAAGATTTCAAATTTGGTCAAGGTAGGCCAAGGCACGGCCAAGTTATAGCAGTCAGACCACAACTGGTCAAATTTGGAGATTGTTTGGGCGTGGCTAGTGGCCGTAGGACATAGAAAAGTCTGAAATTTGTGGATGATTCTTGATCAGCTCAGAGTTCTGATTCGTTTGACACCTCATATGTCTGATTTGGTAGGACAAGCTAAGACTTTAAGAGACAAGTAGTATTTGCAAAATATGCAAATTAGCAAAAAATCTAAGTAGGCGGAGCTTCATGGTCCCACTGACTTTTTGGTAGGGCATGGCCGTCTGTATCAGCAGAAAAAAGAATTTCGGTTGTAGGACAAACAGGACAGGAGATATCGACCGAAACATGTTGGGAGGCGCTACGGCGCCCCCCATTGGCTGAGTCGGACGGGCCGGACAACCTGAGTAGTGGGTAGGAATTCCAATCATCCTACCAAATTTGGTCAGCCTAGGACTAACGGTTTAGGCTGGGCATTCAGTTTTAGGGAAGAAAAATAATAATAAACTAGAAACTGCAGGCAGTTACGAAAGGGTCCAAAGCGCAGGACGATCGGACTGGTCGGACAGTAGAGGAATAACGGCAGTGAACCGGCAGGCAGGGTAGTAGAAAGTCAGACAGAATTAGACTGCCATAACAGGATAGGAGATGTAGGACAGAGCTGGACGGTCTCAGCAGTAGGCAGACATTAGGATGGAGATGCTTTTAGTGCAGGTGTAACAGGCCAGTCAACATCAGAGAGTACACTGTGCACATCAGGATACCTAGCTGAAATACCAACCTAAGCTGGGTTCGAACCAGCGACCTTCTGATTACAGGCACACAGGATTAGCACACTGAGCCACCTGCTGCTGTGGGTAAGATGAGTGAGATCAGTAGACACCTTCCTACCTGATCTGGTAACTCATTATACAGTAGCTTAATTAGACTAGGTCGGTTTTAGACATATATGGACAGTGGCTATAGCGCTCCCGTTTGACCTATTGACACAAAATTTCAAGGGTCTCTCTGCGGTACAGTCCTACATCAGTGAGCCAAATTTTGTAATGATTGGCTGAAGCATCCTTGAGATATAGCTGTCTGATTGAAATGGGCAAGACAACAGTACAGTCAGGGTGTGGCTGGTGGCTGTATCTTACTGAAAGTTTAAGTTTTTTCTCTAAATCTTTAAAAGGACTGTCTCCTGGTTTTAATGACAGCAGATTTATGTATGTTGGGCGAAAATCCTACGAGGTTAACAAAATAACCTATTTTCAAACAACTATAAATCATGCAAAAAGGCAAAGATGTAGAACTAAGTTCTATATGCAGTTGAAATTCATCATGACATAGTAAATTGGACTGGCAATAAATTTCAACTGTAGGCTTGACAGTTCTGTAGATATAGGCATAAATGCAAATCGGGGTGCTGTAGCGCCCCCCTCTGACTGACTGTGACGAGTCAGTGGGACTGAGTAGTGGGTAGGAATAGGAATCTTGTTGCCAAATTTGGTCAGTCTAGGACTTACGGTTTAGGCTGGGCATTCAGTTGTAGGGAAGAAAAATAATTATTGTTCAACCCTATGAAGGAGTCCCTGAGCCCGTCTAAATTATAATAAAAGAAGCTTCATTAATCCTCATCTCACTTTATGGAGGGTATGCTGTGCACATCGGGATGCGTAGCTCGAGTACCCACCGAAGCTGGGTTCGAACCTGCAACCCTCTGATTACAAGCATACAAGTTTAGCCCACTGAGCCACCCACTGCCGTGGGCAAAATGGGTGAGATCGGTAGACACCTTCCTACCTGATCTGGTAACTCATTTTAGCTCAATGAGCCTAGGTGGGTCTTAGACACATACAGACAGTGGCCGTAGCATTACCGTTTGACCGATCGACACAAAATTTGTATGGTATCTCTGCGGTACAGCCATACATTTGCGAGAGAAATTTTGTAATGATTGGCTGAAGCATCCCTGAGATATAGCTGTCTGATTGAAATGGGCGAGGTACCAGTACAGTCAGGGTGTGGCTGTTGGCTGTACCTTGCCGAAAGTTTAAGTTTTTTTCTGTAAGTCTTTAAAAGGACTGTTTCCTGATTATAAAGACAGCAGATTTATGTAGGTTCGGTGAAAATCCTTGCAGTTTAATGAAATAACCTGTTTTCAAAGAACTATAAATCATGCAAAAACACAAAGATGCAGAACTAAGTTCTATACGTTGTCAGGTTTGACATGACGTTGTGAATTCGATTGGCAATAAATTTCAACTGTAGGCTTGACAGTTCTGTAGATATAGGCAGAAATGCAAATCAGACTGCTGTAGCGCCCCCATCTGACTGACTGGGACGGGTCAGAGGGGCTGAGTAGTGGGTAGGAATAGGCATCTTGGTGCCAAATTTGGTCAGCCTAGGTCTTATGGTTTAGGCTGGGCATTCAGTTTTAGGGAAGAAAAATAATTATAATCTAACCGTTTGGAAGAGAGCCTGAGCCCATCTGAATGGCTGGTTTAATAAAATTTTGTGTATTTTTTTTCCCTCATGTGGAAAACACCTTTACGTCTCCCCAGCTTGCTTTACGGAGAGCATGCTGCGCACATCGGGCTGCCTAGCTCAAGTACCCACCGAAGCTGGGTTCGAACCGGCGACCCTCTGATTACAAGCATGCAAGTTTAGCCCACTGAGCCACCCGCTGCTGTTGGTAAAATGGGTGAGATCGCTGGACACCTTCCTACCTGATCTGGTAACTCATTTTAGCTGAATTGGCCTAGGTTGGTCTTAGTAACATATGAACAGTGGCCGTAGCGCTCCCATTTGACCAATCGACACAAAATTTGGAGGGTCTCTCCGTGGTAGAGCCCTACAATAGTGAGAGAAATTTGGCAATGATTTGATGAAGTATGCCTTAGATATAGCTGTCTGATTGAAATGGACATGGCATAAGTATGGTCATGGTGTGGCTTTTGGCAGTACCTTACCGAAAGTTTAATTTTTTTTCTCTCAATATTTAAAAGGACTGTCTCCTGATTTTAAAGACAACAGACTTATGCAGGTGAGGTGATAATCCTAGGAGGATAATGAAAAAGCCTGTTTTCAGAGAAATATAAATCATGCAAAAATGCAAAGATGTAGAACCAAGTGCTATATGCAGTTGCATTCAGCTGGACATAGTGAATTGGACTGGCAATAAAATTAAAGTGTAAGCTTGGCAGTTCTGGAGAAATAGGCAGAAATGCAGATGGGGGTGCTGTCACGCCCCCATCTGGCCTAATGAGATGTCCTTAACAGGGTGGGCTGAGGGTCAGAGCACAAATGTACCAGCTAAATTTGATTTGGATTGGTCATCATTAAGCCAGTCAAATTGCTGCTTGATATTGATTGGCTGATGACGGCCACTGTTTCAGGACTTATGACTGTCATTGTAGGTGACTGACCTCAGGCTGGGACCTAGTACATATGGGCCAAATTTCACTTGGATTGGCCAAGGCAGTCAGGAGATATTGGCAGTTTTTAGTTGTAGCGCCCCCTATGGACGAAATGCGGACCGCTTTGGACGTTGTCCCCAGAATGCTGTACGGAGCTGGCATTTCAAATTTGGTCAACGTAGGCCAAGGCACGGCCAAGTTATAGCCATCAGACCAAAACAGGACAAATTTGGACATTGTTTCGGCGTGGCGAATGGCCGTACAATACAAAAATGTCTCAATTTTTTTAGAAATTCTTGATTAGCTCACAGTTCTGATTCGTTTGACAACTCATTTGTCTGATTTGGTAGGACAAGCTAGGACTTTAAGAGATAAGTAGTATTTGCAAAATATGCAAATTAGCAAAAAATCTAAGTAGGCGGAGCTTCATGGTCCCATTGACTTTTTGGTAGGGCATGGCTGTCTGTATAAGCAGAAAAAAGAATTTCGGTTGTAGGACAAACAGGACAGGAGATATCGACCAAAACGTGTTGGGGGGCGCTACGGCGCCCCCCTCTGGCTGAGTCGGACGGGTCGGACAACCTGAGTAGTGGGTAGGAATTCCAATCATCGTACCAAGTTTGGTCAGCCTAGGACTTACGGTTTAGGCTGGGCATTCAGTTTTAGGGAAGAAAAATAATAAAAATAAAAATAAAAATAATAATAATCCTAACAAAAACAATAAGGTTCCATAGCACTACGTGCTTTGGACCCTTAAAAAGATAACTGCAAGCAGTGACAATCGGGTCCAAAGCTAATGGAAAGAAGCAATGAAGAGCAATGAAGTGAATGCCATAAAATTAGAAGTTCACTAATTATTGAAAATGAAGTACAGACTGTAATTGATTAGCAATGCATTTAAATTGGCAGAAAATAGGAAATGCTTCTATGAGATGATACCTAACATTTAAACATTACCGTGGAAATGTTTATCAAGGTACGATGAAGGGAAAAGGGTAGATGAGAAACCAAAGGGAAATGTGGTGACTAGCTGTTTGAGAAATATTGCAATTGCTGTAGTGTACACAGGATGAAGTAACATTGAAGTTTGATAGATTTCTAAAAGTCAAATGGCAGTAACATATAAGCAGATTAAAAATATGGACTGAGATGAAGGGAAAGGTGATTAATATTTAAATGTCTAAATAAACAATAAGGAGATGTCAGCTGCATTAACCAAGGTTGGTCTTAAATATATTAGGACAGTGGCTAAATTGGAAATGAAGTACAGACTGTAACTGATGGCCAATGCATTTAAATAGTCATAAAATAGGAAATGCTACTATGAACATGCAGCTTTCTGGTTTTACTCTCTTTTCCAGTGCCTTATCTTCATATCAGTGACACCATACTCACCACATCAAGTTTCCCTGCGCCCATTTTTTCGACAACCAAAGCGTTCTCTAAAGAACTCAGAGACTGCACACAGACAGTATGAACTACAAACAGATACCTGAAGTGAAATGCACCAGAAATCATCTCCACGCACTATAGTCTGACAGCAAAGGTACTTTGAGTAAAATGTGCTGTTGCTTGTGGATATTTATTGCTGTGATGGCTCACAATTTTTTTTGTAGTATTTATGAAGTTATTTTCAGTTTTACTCTGCAATAAAAAAACATTAATGACTTGTAACAGTTCTGTACTACATATCTTATGTAATTTACAGTCATGATTCCATGGTTAAATTGATGTCAAAATAACGGTCCAGCTTTGTTTGTGATGCCTGTGTTGACTTACAATAAATTTTATATTCAAAAGAATATTGCCATGTTGGCAGTTTTGTAGTATATATATGAGTGGTACTATCACACTTTGTGGTCTTTATACACTGTTTATGTAAGAATGCTATGCACATCATATGCGAAATATGTCAATTGTGCTGGCTCAACTATTGTGGTCTCAATGTACTTTTTCAGCCTTCTCAAACAATGACACAAACCTAAATGTTTGGCTAAGACAGATGTATTTAATTGCAATTTTACAATGTGTATAATGTGTTTTCCATTATGTGTCTAATGCGAAATAATAAATATTATAATCATTAATACAGTCATCATTCTTAAGCATGTTAAATACACATGTAAATGACAGAATAAATTTCAATTACGGTAGGTGAAAGAGGCAGTAAAGGAAATATACATACAAAAAGTATGACAATGTCCTGAGCAACATTTAAGGAAAAACATATTACAATATAATGACATTATATAGTAAATGGCCATAATGTATAACATTAGCCTGCTGTATGCATGCAGTCCCTGGTGTGGCAGTTTGACTACTGCCATTAGCAGAAGCAGCCTTAGTATGCCAATATAGGATAGAATATAGAACCCTTTGGTGAAGTGCCTCAGCCCAAGACAATGTATGGTTTGTGTCAGATGGTCTAAGTAGTCGGTAGAAATAGGCACCTGCATACCTAATATTTTAAGTCTAGATCATACAAGTTAAGCTTACTTTATACTACCTCAGTGAACACATGCCATCTTGTATATTCAAAACAACAGTGGCTTACTCCATTTGTAAAGTATTCTTCTAGACATAAGAAGCCCTAAAAGAATTTAATGGCATTAATGAAATAGAGGACGAACTCCACCTGCTGGCGAATCTATAAAAAAAAATCCAAAAAAGTGCAATATAAATAGAGCACCATCTCCACCTTCTGGCCAATTTAATACAAAAAATAGAAAAATCTGCAATATATACTGCCTGGCTTATAAATTAAATTAGATAATTTTCTATAAGTCAAATAGCAGAAAAATGAAAGGAGCTTAAAAATATGGACTGAGGTGAAGGGAAAGTTAATTACTTGAAAGTATTATGAAGGATATTTCAGCTGAATTAGCCAAGGTAGGTATTAGAAATACTAGGACAGTGGCTGTACCGCTCCAGATTGACTGATCGCCACCAAACTTGAAAGATCTGTGTGTAGTCCAGTCATACAGAAGTGAATCAAATTTTGTTAGGATCGGATGAAGCATGCCTGAGATTTAGCTGTTTGAATGAAATGGGAATGGAAATGTTGTGGCCAGCAGATGGAGTCAGCGCTCCATTTTAGAAATGATATTAAATGCTTTCTGACCTTCCCATTTGTAAATGAAGTCTGATAATGTTGTATAAGGCAAATTGGTGAAAAATGAAAGGAACTTAAAAATATGGACTAAGTTGTAGGGAAAGGTAAAAATTCTTTGAAGGATTTATGAGAAAGAAGGACATTTCAGCTGAATTTGCTAAGGTGGGTCTTAGACATATATGGAAAGTAGCTGTAGCGCCCCCATTTGACCGATCGGCACCAAATTTGCAGGGTCTGTCTGAGGTGCAGTGCTACATTAGTGGGTCAAATTTGGTGATGATCAGATGAAGTATGCCTCTGATTTAGCTGTTTCATTGAAATGATCATGGAAATGCTGTAGGTTCAGTGTGGCTGGTGGCTATACTGTACAGGCAAGTGAAGTTATCTTTATAAATTATACATATGGGCAGTGTCCTGATTTTTCTACTACCAGAATGACCTTCTTGGGCTGGACATTGTAGTAGTTATAGCAATATGTTATTTATTAAGTTTTTAAATGTCACAAGGGAATGCAAATGACAATCATTAGGCATTGCATATTTCTTGATTTGGCATAACTAAGAGAACTTGCAATACAAAAGATTTCAACCAGTCATATGTCACTGGAACAGAAATGAGATAAATGTAAGTTGTACTGATTTTGCAGGTTTATAAAGACATGTTATATTGCTGTAGCGCCCCCGTTTGACTGATCGGCACCAAATTTGGAGGGCCCTTCTCCAGTAATATCCTACATTACATATTTAAGTTTGGTGATGATTGGTTGAGGCACGCCTGAGATATAGCTGTCTGATTGAAATGGGTGTGGCACCACTATGGTTTGGGTGTGGCTGGTGGCCGTACCTAATGGAAAGTATATGATTTTTTTAATAATTTTATATAGGGACTGTCTCCTGATTTAAATGATACCAGATTTGTGTAGGTTTGGTGAAAATCCTAAGAGGATAAGAAAAAACCCTGTTTTCAGACTATTACAAAATAAGCAAAAACGGCAAGAGATATGATGAAGTTCTTTATACAATTAAATTTTCCATGAGCGAGTGGATAGGATGAGCAACAATTCTAAATTCTATCTTTATCAGTTCAAGAGAAATAGACAGAAATGCAAAACTTGTTGCTGTAGCGCCCCCATCTGGCTGATTGCGGTGTCCTTAACATGGTATGCTAAGGGTAGGGAATCAAATGTGACAGCCTGTTTTGGTTGAGATTCGGTATTGTTTAGCCTGTTAAATGGCTGCTTCATTTTGATTGGCTGATGATGACCATGATTTTATGATCAATGACTGCTATGATATATGTCTGATCTCAGAATTGGTTGTAGTACATATCTGCCAAATTTCAATTAGATTGGTCAATGCAGTCAGGAGATATTGGCAGTTTTTAGTTGTAGTGCCCCCTATTGATGAAATGGGGCCAGCTTTATAACTAGTCCCCAGAATGGCGCTGGGAGGAAGGATTTCAAATTTGGTTAAGATTGGTTAAAGCAGAGCCAAGTTATAGCAATCAGACTGAAACTGGCCAAATTTATGCAAAGTATGGGCGTGGCTGAAGACCGTATGATACAGAAATTTCATGATTATTTTTGTAAGTCTTGATCAGCTCAGAGAACTGATCGGTTTGACACCTCATTTGTCTGATTTGGTCCAATAGTGTAGGACTTGAAGGCAGAAGTCAGATTCACAAATTATGCAAATTAGCAAAAAATCTAAGTAGGCGGAGCTTCATAGTCCAAATGGCAAGTTGGTAGAGCAAAGCTGTCTGTATCAGCAGAAAAAATAATTTCAATTGTAGGACTAATAGGACAGGAGATATGGACTGAAACGCGTTGGGGGGCGCTAGAGCGCCCCCATCTGGCTGACAGGCCTGGGTCAGAGAATCTGAGTAGCGGGTAGGAATTGACATCATCTTACCAAGTTTGGTTGGTCTAGCTCTTACGGTTTAGGCTGTACATTCAGTTTTAGGGCAGGAAAAAAATAATAATAATAATAATAATAATAATAATAACTAGAAACTGCAAGCAGTTACGAAAGGGTCCAAAGAGCAGGACAATCGGACTGGTCGGACAGTAGAGGAATAACGGCAGAGAACCGGCAGCCAGGGTAGTAGAAAGTGAGACAGAATTAGACTGCCATAACAGGATAGGAGATGTAGGACAGAGCAGGACGGTCTCAGTAGTAGGCAGACATTATGATGGAGATGCATTTAGTGCAGGTGTAACAGGCCAGTCAACATCAGAGAGTACACTGTGCACATCAGGATACCTAGCTGAAATACCAAAATACTAAGCTGGGTTCGATCCGGCGACCCTCTGATTACAGGAACACAGGATTAGCACACTGAGCCACCCGCTGCTGTGGTTAGAACTGGTCAGATCGGTAGACACCTTCCAACCTGATCTGGTAACTCGTTTTAGCTAAATGAGCCTAGGTTGGTCTTAGATGTATATAGACAGTGGCGTAGCGCTCCCGATTGACCGATTGACACGAAATTTGCAAGGTATCTCTGTGGTACAGTCCTACATCAGTGAGCCATATTTTGTAATGATTCGCTGAAGCAGCCCTGACATATATCTGTCTGATTGAAATGGGCGAGGCACCAGTACAGTCAGGGTGTGGCTGGTGGCTGTATCTTACCGAAAGTTTAAGTTTTTTCTCTAAATCTTTAAAAGGACTGTCTCCTGGTTTGAATGACATCAGATTTATGGATGTTGGGCGAAAATCGGAGGAGGTTAACAAAATAACCTGTTTTCAAACAACTATAAATCATGCAAAAAGGCAAAGATGGAGAACCAAGTTCTATATGCAGTTGAAATTCGTCATGACATAGTGAACTGGACTGGCAATAAATTTCAACTGTTGGCTTGACAGGTCTGTAGATATAGGCAGAAATGCAAATCGGGGTGCTGTAGCGCCCCCATCTGACTGACTGGGACGGGTCAGTGAGACTCAGTAGTGGGTAGGAATAGTAATCTTGTTGCCAAATTTGGTCAGTCTAAGACTTACGGTTTAGGCTGGGCATTAAGTTTTAGGGAAGAAAAATAATTATTGTTAAACCCTCTGTAGTAGTGCCTGAGCACGTCTAAATTAACAATAATAGAAGTTTCATTGATCCTTGTGGGGAAAACGCCTTCACGTCTCCCCAGCTCACTTCACGGAGAGTATGCTGCGCACATCGGGCTGCCTAGCTTGAGTACCCACCGAAGCCGGGTTCGAACCTGCGACCCTCTGATTACAAGCATACAAGTTTAGCCCACTGAGCCACCCGCTGCTGTGAGTAAAATGGGTGCGATCAGTAGACACCTTCCTACCTGATCTGGTAACTCATTTTACCTCAATGAGCCTAGGTGGGTCTTAGATGTATATAGACAGTGGCGTAGCGCTCCCGATTGACCGATCGACACGAAATTAGGAGGTTCTCTCTGAGGTACAGTCCTACATCAGTGAGCCATATTTTGTAATGATTGGCTGAAGCATTCCTGAGATATAGCTGTCTGATTGAAATGGGCAAGACAACAGTACAGTCAGGGTGTGGCTGGTGGCTGTATCTTACCGAAAGTTTAAGTTTTTTCTCTAAATCTTTAAAAGTACTGTCTCCTGGTTTGAATGACATCAGATTTATGGATGTTGGGCGAAAATCGGAGGAGGTTTACAAAATAACCTGTTTTCAAACAACTATAAATCATGCAAAAAGGCAAAGATGTAGAACCAAGGTCTATATGCAGTTGAAATTCGTCATGACATAGTGAATTGGACTGGCAATAAATTTCAACTGTTGGCTTGACAGGTCTGTAGATATAGGCAGAAATGCAAATCGGGGTGCTGTAGCGCCCCCATCTGACTGACTGGGACGGGTCAGTGGGACTGAGTAGTGGGTAGTAATAGGAATCTTGTTGCCAAATTTGGTCAGTCTAGGACTTACGGTTTAGGCTGGGCATTCAGTTTTAGGGAAGAAAAATAATTATTGTTCAACCCCCTGGAGTAGTGCCTGAGCACGTCTGAATTAACAATAATAGAAGTTTCATTGATCCTCGTGGGGAAAATGCCTTTACGTCTCCACAGCTCACTTCACGGAGGGTATGCTGTGCACATCGGGCTGCCTAGCTCGAGTACCCACCGAAGCTGGGTTCGAACCTGCGACCCTCTGATTACAAGCATACAAGTTTAGCCCACTGAGCCACCCATTGCTGTGGTTAAAACGGGTGAAATTGGTAGACACCTTCCAACCTGATCTGGTAACTCGTTTTAGCTCAATGAGCCTAGGTGGGTCTTAGAAGTATATAGACAGTGGCGTAGCGCTCCCAATTGACCGATCGACACGAAATTTGGAGGGTCTCTCTGTGGTACAGTCCTACATCAGTTAGCCAAATTTTGTAATGATTGGCTGAAGCATTCCTGAGATATAGCTGTCTGATTGAAATGGGCAAGACAACAGTACAGTCAGGGTGTGGCTGGTGGCTGTATCTTACCGAAAGTTTAAGTTTTTTCTCTAAATCTTTAAAAAGACTGTCTCCTGGTTTGAATGACACCAGATTTATGTATGTTGGGCGAAAATCCGAGGAGGTTAACAAAATAACCTGTTTTCAAACAACTATAAATCATGAAAAAAGGCAAAGATGTAGAACCAAGTTCTATATGCAGTTGAAATTCGTCATGACATAGTGAATTGGACTGGCAATAAATTTCAACTGTTGGCTTGACAGGTCTGTAGATATAGGCATAAATGCAAATCGGGGTGCTGTAGCGCCCCCATCTGACTGACTGGGACGGGTCAGTGAGACTGAGTAGTGGGTAGGAATTGTAATCATGTTGCCAAATTTGGTCAGTCTAGGACTTACGGTTTAGGCTGGGCATTCAGTTTTAGGGAAGAAAAATAATTATTGTTCAACCCTCTGTAGTAGTGCCTGAGCACGTCTAAATTAACAATAATGGAAGTTTCATTGATCCTTGTGGGGAAAACGCCTTCACGTCTCCCCAGCTCACTTCACGGAGAGTATGCTGTGCACATCGGGCTGCCTAGCTCGAGTACCCACCGAAGCTGGGTTCGAACCTGCGACCCTCTGATTACAAGCATACAAGTTTAGCCCACTGAGCCACCCGCTGCTGTGAGTAAAATGGGTGTGATCAGTAGACACCTTCCTACCTGATCTGGTAACTCATTTTACCTCAATGAGCCTAGGTGGGTCTTAGATGTATATAGACAGTGGCGTAGCGCTCCTGATTGACCGATCGACACGAAATTTGGAGGGTCTCTCTGTGGTACAGTCCTACATCAGTGAGCCAAATTTTGTAATGATTGGCTGAAGAATTCCTGAGATATAGCTGTCTGATTGAAATGGGCAAGACATCAGTACAGTCAGGGTGTGGCTGGTGGCTGTATCTTACCGAAAGTTTAAGTTTTTTCTGTAAATCTTTAAAAGGACTGTCTCCTGATTTGAATGACATCAGATTTATGGATGTTAGGCGAAAATCCTAGGAGGTTAACAAAAAAACCTGTTTTCAAAACATCTGTAAATCATGCAAGAAGGCAAAGATGTAGAACCAAGATCTATATGCAGTTTGATTTGTCAGGACATAGTGAATTGGACTGGCAATAAATTTCAACTGTAGGCTTGACAGGTCTGTAGATATAGGCAGAAATGCAAATCGGGGTGCTGTAGCGCCCCCATCTGACTGACTGGGATGGGTCAGTGGGACTTAGTAGTGGGTAGGAATAGGAATCTTGTTGCCAAATTTGGTCAGTCTAGGACTTACGGTTTAGGCTGGGCATTCAGTTTTAAGGAAGAAAAATAATTATTGTTCAACCCTCTGAAGTAGTGCCTGAGCATGTCTAACTTAAGAATAATATAAGCTTCATTGATCATCGTGGGGAAAACGCCTTCACGTCTCCCCAGCTCACTTCACGGAGGGTATGCTGTGCACATCGGGCTGCCTAGCTCGAGTACCCACCGAAGCTGGGTTCGAACCTGCGACCCTCTGATTACAAGCATACAAGTTTAGCCCACTGAGCCACCCGTTGCTGTGGTTAAAGCAGGTGAGATCGGTAGACACCTTCCTACCTGATCTGGTAACTCATTTGAGCTGAATTGGCCTAGGTTGGTCTTAGTAATATAAAAACAGTGGCCATAGCCACTGTTTACAGGGTAGGCTGATGGTCAGAGGACAAATGTACCAGCTAAATTTGATTTAGATTGGTCATCATTAAGCCAGTCAAATTGCTGCTTGATTTTGATTGGCCGATGGCGGCCACTGTTTCAGGACTCATGACTGCCATTGTATGTGACTGACCTCAGGCTGCGTCCTAGTACATACCTTCCAAATTTCAGTTGGATTGGCCGAGGCAGTCAGAAGATATTGGCAGTTTTTAGTTGTAGCGCCCCCTATGGACGAAATGCGGCCCGCCTTGCACCGTGCCCCCAAAATGGTGTACGGAGGTAGGATTTCAAATTTGGTCAAGGTAGGCCAAGGCACGGCCAAGTTATAGTAGTCAGACCACAATGTGTCAAATTTAGATATTGTTTGGGCTAGGCTAATGGCTGTAGGACATAGAAATGTCTGAAATTTGTGGATGATTCTTGATCAGCTCAGAGTTCTGATTCGTTTGACACCTCATTTGTCTGATTTGGTAGGACAAGCTAGGACTGTAAGAAAAAAGTATGATTTGCAAAATATGCAAATTAGCAAAAAATCTAAGTAGGCGAAGCTTCATGGTCCCATTGACTTTTTGGTAGGGCATGGCTGTCTGTATCAGCAGAAAAAAGAATTTCGGTTGTAGGACAAACAGGACAGGAGATATCGACGGAAACATGTTGGGGGGCGCTACGGCGCCCCCCATTGGCTGAGTCGGATGGGTCGGACAACCTAAGTAGTGGGTAGGAATTCCAATCATCCTACCAAATTTGGTCGGCCTAGGACTTACGGTTTAGGCTGGGCATTCAGTTTTAGGGAAGAAAAATAATAATAATAATAATAATAATAATAATAATAATAATAATCTTAACAAAAACAATAAGGTTCCATAGCACTACGTGCTTTGGACCCTTAATAATAATAATAATAATCCTAAGAAAAACAATAATGGTCCATAAGCATTTCATGCTTTGGACCCTTAATAATAATAACTAGAAACTGCAAGCAGTTACGAAAGGGTCCAAAGCGTAGGATGATCGGACTGGTAGGACAGTAGAGGAATAAGGGCAGAGATCCGGCGGCCATGGTAGTAGACAGTCAGAAAGAATTAGTCAGCCATAACATGATGGAGATTCAGCGTAGGTCTAATGAGATATGACTATATATGTTCCTGGATTTGGCATGACATTGTGAATTTGACTGACAATAAAATTTAAGTGTAGAACAAGTAGGTCAGGAGATATCGACCAAAACATGTTGTGGGGCGCAACGGCGCCCCCCTCTGACTGACTGGGATGGGTCGGAGAGGCTAAGTAGTGGGTAGGAATAGGAATCTTATTGCCAAATTTGGTCGGCCTAGGACTTACGGTTTAGGCTGGGCATTCAGTTTTAGGGAAGAAAAATAATTATAATCGAACCCTCCGGAGTAGTGCATAAGCCTGTCTTAATGGCTGGGTTAATAACAAAAATAGAAGCTTCATTGACCTTCATGTGGAAAACGCCTTTACATCTCCACAGCTTGCTTTACGGAGAGCATGCTGTGCACATCGGGCTGCCTAGCTCAAGTACCCACCGAAGCTGGGTTCGAACCGGCGACCCTCTGATTACAAGCATACAAGTTTAGCCCACTGAGCCACCCACTGCTGTGAGTAAAACGGGTGGGATCAGTAGACACCTTCCTACCTGATCTGGAAACTGATTTTACCTCAATGAGCCTAGGTGGGTCTTAGATGTATATAGACAGTGGCGTAGCGCTCCTGATTGACCGATTGACACGAAATTTGGACGGTCTCTCTGTGGTACAGTCCTACATCAGTGAGCCAACTGTTGTAATGATTGGCTGAAGCATCCCTAAGATATAGCTGTCTGATTGAAATGGGCAAGACACCAGTACAGTCAAGGTGTGGCTGGTGGCTGTATCTTACCGAAAGTTTAAGATTTTTCAGTAAATCTTTAAAAGGACTGTCTCCTGATTTGAATGACACCAGATTTATGGATGTTAGTCGAAAATCCTAGGAGGTTAACAAAAAAACCTGTTTTCAAAACATCTGTAAATCATGCAAGAAGGCAAAGATGTAGAACCAAGATCTATATGCAGTTTGATTCGTCAGGACATAGTGAATTGGACTGGCAATAAATTTCAACTGTAGGCTTGACAGGTCTGGAGATATAGGCAGAAATGCAAATCGGGGTGCTGTAGCGCCCCCATCTGACTGACTGGGACGGGTCAGTGGGACTGAGTAGTGGGTAGGAATAGGAATCTTGTTGCCAAATTTGGTCAGTCTAGGACTTAAGGTTTAGGCTGGGCATTCAGTTTTAGGGAAGAAAAATAATCATTGTTCAACCCTCTGGAGTAGTGCCTGAGCACGTCTAAATTAACAATAATATAAGCTTCATTGATCATCGTGGGGAAAACGCCTTCACATATCCCCAGCTCACTTCACGGAGGGTATGCTGTGCACATCGGGCTGCCTAGCTCAAGGACCCACCTAAGCTGGGTTCGAACCTGCGACCATCTGATTACAAGCATACAAGTTTAGCCCACTGAGCCACCCGCTGCTGTTGGTAAAACTGGAGAGATCGCTGGACACCTTCCTACCTGATCTGGAAACTCATTGTACCTCAATGAGCCTAGGTGGGTCTTAGATGTATATAGACAGTGGCTTAGCGCTCCTGATTGACCGATTGACACGAAGTTTGGAGGGTCTCTCTGTGGTTCAGTCCTACATCAGTGAGCCAAATTTTGTAATGATTGGCTGAAGCATCCCTGAGATATAGCTGGCTGATTGAAATGGGCGAGGCACCAGTACAGTCAGGGTGTGGCTGGTGGCTGTATCTTACCGAAAGTTTAAGATTTTTCTGTAAATCTTTAAAAGGACTGTCTCCTGATTTGAATGACACCAGATTTATGGATGTTAGTCGAAAATCCTAGGAGGTTAACAAAAAAACCTGTTTTCAAAACATCTGTAAATCATGCAAGAAGGCAAAGATGTAGAACCAAGATCTATATGCAGTTTGATTCGTCAGGACATAGTGAATTGGACTGGCAATAAATTTCAACTGTAGGCTTGACAGGTCTGGAGATATAGGCAGAAATGCAAATCGGGGTGCTGTAGCGCCCCCATCTGACTGACTGGGACGGGTCAGTGGGACTGAGTAGTGGGTAGTAATAGGAATCTTGTTGCCAAATTTGGTCAGTCTAGGACTTACGGTTTAGGCTGGGCATTCAGTTTTAGGGAAGAAAAATAATTATTGTTCAACCCTCTGGAGTAGTGCCTGAGCAGGTCTTAATTAACAATAATATAAGCTTCATTGACCAGCATGGGGAAAACACCTTCACGTCTCCCCAGCTGACTTCACGGAGGGTATGCTGTGCACATCGGGCTGCCTAGCTCGAGTACCCACCGAAGCTGGGTTCGAACCTGCGACCCTCTGATTACAAGCATACAAGTTTAGCCCACTGAGCCACCCGCTGCTGTTGGTAAAACTGGAGAGATCGCTGGACACCTTCCTACCTGATCTGGTAACTCATTTTAGCTCAATGAGCATAGGTGAGTCTTAGACACATATAGACAGTGGATGTAGCACACCCATTTGACCAATCGACACGAAATTTGGAGGGTATCTCTGAGGTCCAGTCCTGCATCAGTTAGCCAAATTTGGTAATGATTCGCTGAAGCAGCCCTGAGATATATCTGTCTGATTGAAATGGGCAAGACACCAGTACAGTCAGGGTGTGGCTGGTGGCTGTATCTTACCGAAAGTTTAAGTTTTTTCTCTAAATCTTTAAAAGGACTGTCTCCTGATTTGAATGGCACCAGATTTATGTATGTTGGGCAAAAATCCTAAGAGGTTAACAAAATAACCTGTTTTCAAACAAGTATAAATCATGCAAGAAGCCAAAGATGGAGAACCAAGTTCTATATGCAGTTGGATTCGTCATGACATAGTGAATTGGACTGGCAATAAATTTCAACTGTCGGCTTGACTGGTCTGGAGATATAGGCAGAAATGCAAATCGGGGTGCTGTAGCGCCCCCATCTGACTGACTGGGACAGGTCAGTGGGACTGAGTAGTGGGTAGGAATAGGAATCTTGTTGCCAAATTTGGTCAGTCTAGGACTTACGGTTTAGGCTGGGCATTCAGTTTTAGGGAAGAAAAATAATTATTGTTCAACCCTCTGGAGTAGTGCCTGAGCACGTCTGAAATAACAATAATAGAAGCTACATTGATGCTCATGGGGAAAACGCCTTCACGTCTTCCCAGCTCACTTCACGGAGGGTATGCTGTGCACATCAGGCTGCCTAGCTCGAGTACCCACCAAAGCTGGGTTCGAACCTGCGACCCTCTGATTACAAGCATACAAGTTTAGCCCACTGAGCCACCCGTTGCTGTGGTTAAAGCTGGTGAGATCGGTAGACACCTTCCTACCTGATCTGTTAACTCATTTGAGCTGAATTGGCCTAGGTTGGTCTTAGTAATATATAAACAGTGGCCGTAGCCACTGTTTACAGGGTAGGCTGAGGGTCAGAGGACAAATGTACCAGCTAAATTTGATTTAGATTGGTCATCATTTAGCCAGTCAAATTGCTGCTTGATTTTGATTGGCCGATGGCGGCCACTGTTTCAGGACTCATGACTGCCATTGTACATGACTGACCTCAGGCTGCGTCCTAGTACATACCTTCCAAATTTCAGTTGGATTGGCCAAGGCAGTCAGAAGATATTGGCAGTTTTTAGTTGTAGCGCCCCCTATGGACGAAATGCGGCCCGCCTTGGACCGTGTCCCCAGAATGGTGTAGGGAGGTAAGATTTCAAATTTGATCAAGGTAGGCCAAGGCACAGGCAATTTATAGCAGTCAGACCACAACGAGTAAAATTTGGATATTGTTTGGGCTTGGCTAATGGCCGTAGGACATAGAAATGTCTGAAATTTGTGGATGATTCTTGAACATCTCAGAGTTCTGATTCGTTTGACACCTCATTTGTCTGATTTGGTAGGACAAGCTAGGACTGTAAGGAAAAAGTAGGATTTGGAAATTATGCAAATTAGCAAAAAATCTAAGTAGGCGGAGCTTCATGGTCCCAATGAATTTTTGGTAGGGCATGGCTGTCTCTATCAGCAGAAAAAAGAATTTCGGTTGTAGGACAAACAGGACAGGATATATCGACCGAAACGTGTTGGAGGGCGCTACGGCGCCCCCCATTGGCTGAGTCGGACGGGTCGGACAACCTGAGTAGTGGGTAGGAATTCCAATCATCCTACCAAATTTGGTCAGCGTAGGACTTACGGTTTAGGCTGGGCATTCAGTTTTAGGGAATAATAATAATAATAATAATAATCTTAACAAAAACAATAAGGTTCCATAGCACTACGTGCTTTGGACCCTTAATAATCCTAACAAAAACAATAAGGTTCCATAGCACTACGTGCTTTGGACCCTTAATAATCCTAAGAAAAACAATAATGGTCCATAAGCATTTCATGCTTTGGACCCTTAATAATAATACGTTATAGTACACTTATTTCATCAAATGTTTGTTAAGGCACAGTGAGCATTTGTCTCTCTGGACAACTTCAGAACAACAGAGGAGAATAAAACTCAGTATGATAAACTCAGTCTGTCCTGCCTGCACATGAGGGGAGAGGGAAAAGCGCAGTGGAGGTGCTGCTGTTGAGCCGCACGCATGAGAAAAGTTACAATATACTAGACTTGTGCGCATTCTCTCTTTCCTCTGGATAGTATAAATAAGTAACATTACGGTGATTTTCTTTAGTTGCTTTTTAGAGGTGTTACGCTAACTGTTAAAGTTGATACCAAAGCATAACCTAAACTACCGTTCAACTTGAGGTAGCAACGGTTGCGACATGGATTTCGCGGTTGTAAAAGTTAGAAGAGTCAGAATATAACCCTGTTTAACGTAACCACAGTTCACTCCCACTCCTACAACAAGCGGTCTTCTGGCCTGCCTGAGATACTTAAGCACAGCAGCAGGAGAGGCTAACGTAACCTTATTAGCAAAAAAAAAAAAACGCCAACTCCAGCTTTAATCACGTTATAACCAAGCAAAATTCACCTTGCTTTAGGGCTGCACGATACATCAATTCAGCATCGTCATCGCGATGTACGCATGCGTGGTAGTCACATCGCGGCAGTCACGATGCAGGGCAAAATAAAAAAAAAATTGTGTGTGTCTGATTTAAAAATGTACTTTCTATATTTCTAAACTTTCTACTCAGGGATCTATATTTGTCTAATATAAAGTAACTCATATTTAAGGGCTCTTTAAAAACTACAAAGCACACGTTGCTTCACCTACTTCATGCATGCAGTCTCTGCGTGCGCATGGCGAAATGAGCGCGGGACGGGAGAAAAGCGCCGAAATGGAAGATTTGGTCGCAAAAAGAAACGCAAAGTCGGTCATATACAGTATGGACTTATTACAATTTATTTACCACTCTGGTTTTTTTTTTTTCAAATTTTGTGACAAAATATATTTACTAATCTGTTTTCAAAAAAGAAGTTGTTGAATAAATGTTAAATTACTTATTTTGTCACTCATGTTAATTCCTTAATGTGATATTGAAGTGTCCTCTTTTCATTCACAAAATGAGTTCCCTTTCATCAGGGTAAAAGCAACATTCATTATTAATTATTAATTTGCCTGAATTGACAGTGAATAAGGTGAGTCAAACTGTTTATGAAACAACCCAAAAATATGCTTAAAGTATTTTATTTCAGGGTTTTGATTATACTTTTACATTTTTTTATTCTTTGAAAATGCTTACAAAATTACCCCAATTATTCTTGAATTATTATTTGATTTTTAAGCAGTTCAAAACACCTGATGAACATAAATAAATTTGTACACATCGCAATATATATCGAAGGGAAAAAATATATCGCAATGTAATTTTTTCCCAATATCGTGCAGCCCTACCTTGCTTAATATAAAACATACTTTGGTAAATAGCAAAGTAAAATACACAAAAATACTTACCGAGGAATGAACGTCAAGTTAAAGTCAGTAACGTACATGTAAATGTATCATCCTCCCCACCGGTGTTGCAGCCCTAATGAGAAAATGCCTTTTTCAAAATGGTAGACAAAGATTAGTAAAGCGTGTTCTCGCACGTGCTCAGTGGGTGGTTCCCTAAACGAACTAATTTACTTTACGTTAATGAATCTCATATGTGAAACTATTAAAACTTTTTGTGTTACAGCTATTAAACATACATGTATATTTTTAAAATTGATATATTTAAACAAAGCAAACTATATTTAAATATGTCATATTTAAGAGGGGCTTGAATCATTTTTTTGAGTGTGTAATAGCGATTAAAGCGATCTATTCTTTTAGTATTTATGTTAAAGCAAGACATTTATTTTATTACTGTTGTGGGATTAATCTTTGGAAACACTTAAATTTAATAAGCACAAAAACATATGACATAAACACGACTGTATTTTGTGTTTTACGGCTTTTTTGGAGGTCACCGACTCCGCTGTTGTGAGAATTACTGACTGTCTCGTTGTTCGAATTCGTGATTCCCCCCGCTCCCTCGCGTACCCCCTACAGCCTCTTGCGTACCCCAGAGGGTACGCGTACCCTAGTTTGGGAACCGCTGCTGTAGAATATCTTTTAATAACAACAACAGCACTGGTAAAGAGTTGGCTGGATCCCGATGCAACACCAAAATGGCATTAGCATAGAGAAATAATAATTTATGTTTGCTGCCACCTCCAGTAACTCGTTTAATTCTTGGCTCCTCACTGAGCAATATGGTTAATGGGTCAAGGAAATTGTAAACAAGAGTGGACTGAGGCAACAGCCCAGGTAAGTTGATCTGGGTATATTATCCAGTTGGTAAAAATTACAGCCTTAGGGGATGAATACTGCACTTTTATCCATCTATAGAAATCATCACCAAACCCAAACCTTGACTGTGCAGCAAATAAAAGGCCCATTCCACCCTATCTAGTTTTTGGGTGTCAAGTGTTATGGCTGATTTTGGTTTGTTTTATTCATCTGTATTAGGTGGAATAGTCTTCTTATGTTATTGGTTGCAGATCTGCTCTTTAATGTGTATTACCTTTCCTCAAAATATCTATTAAGCCTAATTATTCCATTATACTAGATATTGAGTTGTGAAAGATCTTCCCGACCTAGTCACACTTTATTTTTACAGCTTTCTCTTCCTTTCTGAAATGCATTTCCTGAATAAATGCAATATCTGTGTTATTATATTTAGGATAAGTGAGGACCACCTTCCATTTAATTGGTGTGTTCCATGGTTCTGTTAATGAAACCACTACCCATTATTGCTGTGAAATGTATACTTGCGTGGCTGTACCTAACTTAACAAAGCCTGGCATTGCCCTATTCCTGCCAACATAAAGATAAAAATGAAAAACAAACTAGTGCCACAAAACAGAACACTTCCCAACAACACCCAAGGGCAACAATAATTCAAAAAGCACTGTTAGCAAAACCAGCATAACAGTGTAGCAAGCCTCTCTAGCTTAATCTCATTTCGGTCTATGTGAGTCCTTTAGATGGCTAGCTTTCCTCTTCCACCAGCCATCTGGTTGTACCTTTCAAAATAAAACTCCTCTCTCCTTTATGCAAGTGTCATTCAGTCTCTCATCTAGCTCCATCTATTCTCCTACCATATAGATCTTAGGTTGGCTGGGTGCAAATGCGTGTGTTTCAACTGGTGTTCCCACAGAGTTTTCGTTATCGGTGAAACCCTACTCTGCAGGTCAGCACATTCTTTGGCCAGGTCCTTGTAGAAAGAAAGAATTCAATCTTCCCACTGTATTCCCCCTCTTTATCTTCACAGCTGTTGGTACTTTCTGCCAAGTTGTGTAACATAGAAACTTCACCAATATCATGCAGGGTGGCTGGTCACCATCAGGTCGCAGCCCCCAACTTCTGTGGATACTGTCAATTTCGTATTCATCCCCCTGTAACGCTAAAGCTGGCACAGTTACCATCCTTAATGTCTACATTCTTAAGATGAGTGAGCCAGGCCTGGTTCCTAGCAAAGGTCAAACAGGTACTACGTTTGCCTTTGTGGCTGAGTGAAAGTATCAACTATGTGTGGCAACCGGGTTTACAAACCGCACAGATCCGCCTTTCGATCTCCCGGCCCATGGTCCCCTCACTCGTGAACAAGACCCCGAGATACTTAAATTCCTCCACTTGGGGGAGGACCCCCATCCCCAACCCGGAGAGAGCATTCTACCCTTTTCCGGCTGAGGACCATGGTCTTGGATTTGGAGGTGCTGATTCTCATCCCAGCCGCTTCACACTCGGCTGCAAACTGTCCCAGTGAGAGCTGAAGGTCACGGTCCAATGAGGCTAACAGAACCACATGATCTGCAAAAAGTAGAGACCTAATCCTGAGGTCACCAAACTGGACACCCTCAACGCCCTGGCTGCACCTAGAAATTCTGTCCATAAAAACTATAAATAGAATCGGTGACAAAGGGCAGCCCTGACGGAGTCCAACCCTCACTGGAAACAAGTCCGACTTATTGCCGCCCATGCAGACCAGGCTCTGGCATCGGTCACACAGGGACGGAACAGCCCTTAAAAGGAAGCCCGGCACCCCATACTCCCGGAGCACCCCCCACCGGACTCCCCGAGGGACATGGTCGAATGCCTTCTCCAAGTACACAAAACACATGTAGACTGGTTAGGCAAACTCCCATGAACCCTCCAAAACCCTGCGGAGAGTATAGAGTTGGTCCACTGTTCCACAGCCAGGGCAAAAACCACACTGCTCCTCCTGAATCCGAGGTTTGACAATCTGGTGGACCCTCCTCTCTAGAACCCCCGAATAGACCTTACCAGGGAGGCTGAGGAGTGTGATCCCCCTATAGTTGGAGCACACCCTCCGGTCCCCCTTCTTAAAGAGGGGGACCACCACCACGGCCTGCCAGTCCAGAGGCACTGCCCCCGATGTGCACGCGATGCTGCAGATGCATGTCAAGCAGGACAGCCCCACAGCATCCAGAGCCTTAAGGAACTCCGGGAGGATCTCATCCACCCCCGGGGACCGGCCACTGAGGAGCTTTTTAACCACCTCAGCAACCTCCGCCCCAGAGATAGGGGAGTCCACACCCAAGTCCCTGTACTCTGCTTCCACATTTAAAGGCGTGTCGGTGGGATCGAGGAGGTCTTCGAAGTACTCCCCCCACCGACCCAAAACATCCCGAGTTGAGGTCAGCAGCACTCCATCCCCACCATAATGTTGATGTTGCACCGCTTTCCTGCTCGGAGCCGCCGGATAAGAACATAAGAACATAAGAAATTTACAAACGAGAGGAGGCCATTCGGCCCATCAAGCTCGTTTGGGGAGAACTTAACTAATAGCTCAGAGTTGTTAAAATCTTATCTAGCTCTGATTTAAAGGAACCCATAGTTTTAGCTTCCACTACACTAGCAGGAAGACTATTCCATACTCTAACTACACGCTGTGTAAAGAAGTGCTTCCTCAAATTTGTTTTAAAATGTTCTCCCGCTAATTTCCACTTATGGCCACGAGTTCTAGTATTTAGACTAATATTGAAATAGTAATTTGGATGAACAGCATCCAGACCCGTTAGAATCTTATAGACCTGAATCATATCCCCCCTTAGTCTCCTTTGCTCAAGGCTAAACAGATTCAGTTCCGCTAACCTCTCCTCATAAGACATTCCTCTAAGACCAGGAATCATTCTCGTAGCTCTTCGTTGCACCTTTTCTAAAGCAGAAATGTCCTTCTTGAGGTATGGTACCAAACCTGCACACAGTATTCTAGGTGGGGTCTTACCAAGGAATTATATATCACCTCCCTTGACTTAAACTCCACACACCTAGAGATATAACCCAACATTCTATTGGCCTTTTTTATTGCTTCCCCACACTGGCGAGAGTGGGACATGGAAGCATCAACATACATACCTAGATCTTTCTCGTAATCAGCTACCTTTATTTCAGTGGAACCCATAAAATATCTGTACTTTATATTTCTGCTCCCTGCATGGATTACCTTACATTTATCTGTGTTAAATTTCATCTGCCAAGTATCAGCCCATTCGCTAATTAAATCCAGATCCCGTTGAAGCCTCTCTGCTGCTAGATCAGTATCTGCTACACCGCCCACCTTGGTGTCGTCTGCAAATTTAACCAATTTACTGTATGTATTTGTGTCAATATCATTAATGTAAATTAGGAACAATAGTGGTCCTAAAATTGAACCCTGCGGTATCCCACTATGAACGGAGGCCCACTGTGACATTGTGCCTCTAATAACTACTCGCTGCTTCCTGTCAGTTAGCCAGTTTTTGATCCAAACTGCCACAGTTCCTAAAATCCCTGCAGCTTTAAGCTTTAGCAAGAGCCGTTTGTGGGGGACAACATCAAAGGCCTTCTGGAAATCTAAGTAAATCACATCATAGGCCTTTTTGTGATAGTGGACCAGAATCGCCTCAAAGCCGTCCGGAAGTCGTTTTCCATGGCCTCGCCAAACTCCTCCCAAACCCGAGTTTTTGCCTCAACGACCGCCAAAGCCGCATCCTGCTTGGCCTGCCGGTACCTGTCAGCTGCCTCTGGAGTCCCAGAGTCTAAAAAGACCTGATAGGACTCCTTCTTCAGCTTGACGGCATCCCTCACCACTGGTGTCCACGAGCGGGTTCGGGGATTGCCGCCGCGACAGGCACCAACCACCTTACGGCCACAGCTCCGGTCAGCTACCTCCACAATGGTCGATCATCGAACTGCGGCCTAGGGTGTCCTCATGCCAAGTGCACATATGGACACCCTTATGCCTGAACATGGTGTTCATTATGGACAATCCGTGACGAGCACAGAAGTCCAACAACAAAGCACCACTCGGGGGGGCCGTTCCTCCCAATCACGCCACTCCAGGTCTCACTGTCATTGCCCACGTGAGCATTGAAGTCCCCCAGCAGAACAAGAGAGTCCCCAGGAGGAGTGCTCTCAAACCCCCTTTCCAAGGACTACAAAAAGGGTGGGTATTCTGAACTGCCGCTTGGCGCATAAGCGCAAACAACAGTCAGGACCCATCCCCCTACCCGAAGGCTAAAGGAGGCTACCCTCTCGTCCACTGCGGTAAGCCCCAATGTACAGGCACCCAGCCAGGGGGCAATAAGTATGCCTACCCCCGCTCGGTGCCTTTCCCCGTGGGCAACTCCAGAGTGGAAAAGGGTCCAACCCCCCACAAGGAGACTGGTTCCAGAGCCCAAGCCATGCGTTGAGGTGAGCCCGACTATATCTAGCCGGAACTTCACAACCTCGCGCACCAGCTCAGGTTCCTTCCCCATCAGAGAGGTGACATTCCATATCCCAAGAGCTAGCTTCTGCAGCCGAGCATCGGACCGCCAAGGTCCCCGCATTTGGCCACAACCCAGCTCACATCGCACCCGACCCCTATGGCCCATTGGAGGGGGGACCCACGTGCCTTGTTCGGGCTGTGCCCGACCAGGCTCCATGAGTACAGGCCTGGCCACCAGGCGCTCGCCATCGAGCCCCACCTCCAGGCCTGGCTCCAGGGGGGGGCCCCAGTGACCTGCGTCCGGGCAAGGGAAACCATGGTTCCACTATTTTATTCATCATTAGGGGTTGAGAATATTCATTCATAATTTAGAAAAGTAATGAAATGTAATTAGTTACATTACTTTCATATAGTAATTGAAATAGTTACACTACTATGACATTTTAGTAACTTGTAATTGTAACAATTTGTAACAATTTGTAATTGTTACATTTCCAAAGTAATCTTCCCAACACTGTTTATATGTACTAGAACAATACAGTCATTTGTGTTATTATTTAGAACATAATGTCTGTTCAATATTGTAACTTAACTGAATATCAGATCACATTTTATGACCAATTACTGCAGGAAAACAGGTAATTCCAAAGAGTTCACATACTTTTTCTTGTAACTGTATCTTACTAAAGTTGTTTACTTTTCTACATAAGTTTCTCAAACAGCTTCTTATGTTTCACTTTACTAGGAGCTGTCCATGACAATTCCTATACTGTAAAAAAAAAAATCTTGTAAAAAAACGGTAAAATGACTGACAGCAGTGGCTGCCAAACAAAAACTGAGAAATTACAGTAAAATGTTTTATTTCAAATGAAGTGCAAAAACATTAAATTTACAAAAAATGTCCTTTATTCTTTTGCATAAAAACACTATTTTACAGTTTTTCTTAATATTATTATGATCAAACACCTTAATTAAAAGGGCAATTCCAAAAGTTCAACAAATAAATACTGTTATTTTACAGTTTTTATTAATATTATTGTGATCAAATACCTTAATTAAAAGGGCAATTCCAAAAGTTCAACAAATACTGTTATTTTACAGCTTGTCTTAATATTATTATGATCAAACACTTTAATTAAAAGGGCAATTCCAAAAGTTCAACAAATAAATACTGTTATTTTACAGTTTTTATTAATATTATTACAGCAGCATTTGATACTGTGGACCATAATATCCTCTTGGACCAGTTAGAAGGTGTGGTTGGTATTACAGGGACAGCACTCTCTTGGTTCCGCTCATATTTAACTGATCGCTATCAGTATGCACATGTGAACAACGAATCATCCAAGGCCACCAAAGTCACATACGGTGTCCCACAAGGATCAGTACTGGGCCCACTACTGTTTACCCTATACATGCTACCTCTTGGTAACATTATTAGAAATCATGGTGTTGGGTTTCATTGTTATGCAGATGATACACAGTTATATATATATCTGTTAACCCTGATGATACATCACTCCTATCTCGGTTAGAAGATTGTCTGTTAGATATCCGGTGCTGGATGGCAAAAAATTTCCTAATGTTAAACACAGAAAAAACAGAAGTACTGGTGATTGGTCCCAAGGCTGCAAGAAATAAGTTTCACCACCTCAGCATTAGTGGCCTTCCTACACAACCTAACATAGTGGTTAGAAATCTTGGTCTTCTAGTAGATTCAGATCTATGTTTTGATGCTCACATAAGAAGTATTACTAGAACTGCGTTTTATCATCTACGAAACATAGCCAAGCTTCGTAAGATGCTCTCACTTCGTGATGCAGAAAAATTAATACATGCCTTCGTAACTTCCAGATTAGACTACTGTAATGCCCTCCTTTCTGGTTGCCCATCTGGTTCCTTAAATATACTTCAGCTGGTACAAAATGCAGCAGCCAGAGTTCTCACAAACATTAAAAAATTTGATCACATCACACCAGTCTTATCCTCCCTTCATTGGTTACCAGTTAAGTATCGGATTGACTATAAAATACTGCTGTTAACCTATAAAGCACTGAATGGCCTTGCACCAGAATACCTTAGTGATCTGCTGACCACATACAATCCCCCACGCTTGCTTCGATGTCAAGGTGCGGGATATCTGTTAGTACCTAGGGTAGAAAGAGCTACAGCAGGCTGCAGAGCTTTCTCCTATAGAGCTCCTCAGCTGTGGAACGGTCTTCCACCGGATGTGCGGGTTTCTGGCTCACTCTCAATATTCAAGTCTAGACTAAAAACACACCTATTTAGTTTAGCTTATAGGGACACTAGTTCTAGCTCTAGCTAGCTTCTCACTCCCAGTTAAACCTACAGGTATAGTGTGAGGTGTAGAGCTTGGTGGGGATCGGTGCCATTGGCTTTGGATAAACTGAATTGACAGTGTTGTCACTCTAGCTTCACAATTGCTTGTGGGATTAGAGTGCTGACATTTCAGGGACTCCCCATGCCTGCATTCTCACCTGCCTCTCCCTCCTACTTATGCTGCCATAGCCATATCTACACTCAACTACCTTTTAGCACTGCCTATAGTCTCCCTTACTTTGACTAATTGCATTTATTTCCTCTACTTTTCCTGGGGGGAGCTGCCTGGAGACCTCAATCTATCAAGATGTCCAGCACACCCTGCAACATGTGACGTCGCCACTACCAATGACGTCCGTGCATCCAGCTCGCCGTTCTGCCTGTGTCATCTTCCTTGTATGACCCGCTCCCTGCCTTCTGGCTGCCTGCCAATTGGAGGGAGCGGTGGCACCGGCTTGTCATCTCCCCCCTGCTCCCCGTTTGTGTTTCAGATTTAACTGTATTTGACTCTCCCTGCCGGCCCCTGGAGGATGGGTTCCCCCTTTGAGTCTGGTCCCTCCCAAGGTTTCTTCCTTCTAGGGAGTTTTTCCTTGCCACTGTCGCCTATGGCTTACTCACTGTGGGCTTTGGGTGGGGATGCTGTAAAGCGCTTTGGGACAATGTAATGTTGTGATAATGCGCTATACAAAAATAAATTTGTTTGTTTGTTTGTTTGTTTGTTTGTTTTGACCCCTTGCGGTCAGGTTTCTTTGCTCTTTTGTATAGCGTTTTCTTAAATAAAACCCCTTCCATTTTCCCCGACGCCTGCCTTTGCCTCCATCTTTCCTAGCACGTGACAGCAAGGACAATGTAAAGCGCTTTGAAACAATGCGAAATATTGTGATAATGTGCTATATAAAAACTAATTGAAATAATCTGAACCTTTAATTCATAAGAATATTCAGACATTGGAACTGGAACATCAAAAAAAGTTAATATCTTAAATAAACAAATATAACCACACAACCAAAAAACAGAAAAGGGATTCTTGGGGTCTGTTAATAAAAACTGCACTAAACCTTAAACATTTGGCGCAAGGGTAAGTCATTCATTCCTTAACAAGCAATTATACTGCAAATTCAGATTTGCAGAGACTACGCTCAATGACACAAATGAACTTCAATTTTTTATTGGCCAAGAAACAAAGTCAGCAGTCGGACCAAAGATTGTATATGAACATTTTTTCTACCCTTTATGATCAAAATGATAACAAAAATAGCTAGCAGATTTGAAAAATGGTTGACTGAGAAAGTCTGGTAATACCAGCATTCCTATGATTCCTCGTTACAGCATTATAAAGACTTCCAGATGGCTACAAACTAAAATAAAATAAAATATGTTTGTACTTCAATGCCATATATTCCAGGCAGGAAGGAGATAATCCTCTGACAAGTGGGTTTATTAACGGAAACACTGGGCAGATGGCAACGAACGAACATCAATGACGGACACCCAACTAAGGAAGACGTGGACTAATATACATGAAACTAGGCAGAAATAACAGGACACAGGTGATCACAATCAGGGATGAAAACGAGGTAACGAGGTAGGTGTGGCACACATCAGGAGCGGACGGAGCGGGGCGTGACAGAACCCCCCCCCAAAGGCGCGCACACCGAGCGTGCCCGAGAGGAGGCGATGGATGAGACAAGACCGGGGAACAGGACCTGGAAAACAAGAGCAAATACATTAACGAGACACCAGAAACAGGACCGAGACACAGAACAGGAACAAGGACCAACAGAAAGACAGGACCTGACAAAGAACAGGAAACGCAGACAGGCAGACAGAGAAGGGAGACACAGAGGGAACACCTACAGGCGACACGAAGGGGCCAGGAGTGAACAGAGGAGGAACAGAGGGACGAGGAGGGAACAGAGGAGACACAGAGGGCGGAGGAGCAGAGAGGGGAGACCAGACAGGAACGGACAGAGGAGAAAAGGGAGCCCGGGGGAACCCAGGCGGGCGAGGGAAGGCAGCC
This sequence comes from Paramormyrops kingsleyae, assembly GCF_048594095.1. NCBI lineage: Eukaryota > Metazoa > Chordata > Actinopteri > Osteoglossiformes > Mormyridae > Paramormyrops > Paramormyrops kingsleyae. Next base: position 26,274,240 of record NC_132810.1, on the reverse strand, counting down.
GCAGGGGCCACAGGCGGACGGGAGGTCGGAGCCGGAGGAGACCACACAGGGGGCAAGGAGACAGACGGAGGGACCAACAAAGGAAACGAGGAGGGAGCAGGAGGGAACCACGGCGCAGGTAGGCAGGAGGGGGAAGCCGCAGCAGGAGAAGGCGCAGCCGGAGCCAGGGAAGGCGCCGTCCGACGCCCAGCCGGAGCAGGGGGGCCCGGAGGCGGCCAACGAGGCACCGACGGAGGGACTGCATGTGGGCGACGAGGCACCGGAGGGGGACCCGGAGGCGAGAGCCGAACCGGCACCGCAGGACCCGCAGGCAGCCACCGAGCCACCGCCAGGGGCCGAACGGGCGACCCAGGGGGCAGGGCGGGCGGGACCCGGGCCCGACGCTTGTGTCCCCGTCCCTTACGGGACACAGAAAGGCGGGGTCCAGGGGGGTGTTGGCCTCGCTGAGGCAAGGGCAAGGGAGTCACGAGGGAGGTCCCCGAGGGTAGAGACTCGGGAAAAACAGGGGGCTTGGCCGCAGGCGGTGCAGCCGGAGCCGGGGACAGGACTGGCGAGCCAGGCTGGACGGGTGAGCCGGGCAGACCAGACGCCGGCAGGACAGGCAAGACAGGCCTATCAGGCGCCGGCAGGACAGGCGAGACAGGCAGATCAGGAGGGGGCGCCTCGGCCGTGCGGCCAGTAGGAGGCGCCCCGGTGGGCACCGCCATCACGCGGCCAGCAGGGGGCGCCTCAGTGGGCAGTGCAGCTGGAGCTGCGGGCAGGACGGGAACAGGCGGGTCCGGAGCAGGCTGGACCAATGAGCAGGGCTGGACGGGCAGAGCGGCGGCCTCAGGCAGGGCCGCGGGCAGGACAAGAGCGGCGGCCTCAGGCAGGGCCGCGGGCAGAGCGGACGTGCGGCCAACAGGGGGCGCTTCAGCGGGCGCCGCCATCACGTGGCCAGCAGGGGGCGCCTCGGGCGTGCGGCCAGCAGGGGGCGCCTCGGCAGGCGCCGCCAACACATGGCCATCAGCGTGCGCCTCAGTAGGCACCTCGGGCAGAGCGGCGACGGCAGCTGCAGCAGGGGTTGCCGCGGGCAGAGCGGCGGCATCAGGCAGGAGGGCCGCTGGCAGAACGGTAGCATCAGGCAGGAGGTCAAGCACCTCAGCCAGGGCTTCCAGGATCGGTGCTTCCAGGCTGTGCGCTGTCCCTTTAAGGGCTTGCGGTACCCATGGGATAGTGTCCAGCACTGCCCTGGCCCCCTTAAGCACCAAATGAATTCCCCTGAAGGGGGAAGCTGCCTGCGAAGGCAACTTTGTGACGGGGGTGATGTCCGGGGCGATCAGGGACTCCCCCCGATGACTGGCAGGGAAAGAAGCTGAGGAGAGAAAGGCAGCTCCCAGGCGAATTGTTGGGGCTTCTTCCGGTCTCTCTTTCGGCTTCTTTTTCCTCCGGCTCGCGGTTGCGTAGGGAGACTGCGTTGTCTCCGTAGGGACGGGCGGCAGCTCCCTCACGTCGGCTGCGAGCGGCGTGACCAGCAGCCGCCTCCTGTCGGTCACGCGCTGTATCAGGAGCCAGAGGTTTTCATGCACCTCCGCCATGAGGTGCATGTTCTTGGGCGGGGACATCTCCATCAGGAGGTCGCCGCTCCGACTGGCTAAGTCCAGTACCACTGGGTCCTCTTGGACCTCGGGCTGTTTCAGCCAGAAAAGCGCTTCCTGAAGCAGACCGAGACGTTGCTCCTCGGTCCGAAGAAGCGGTCTTTCATTCGGGTCCGTCATTCTGTCAGAATCGTGGGGGAAGGACGAGGCAGGAAGGAGATAATCCTCTGACAAGTGGGTTTATTAACGGAAACACTGGGCAGATGGCAACGAACGAACATCAATGACGGACACACAACTAAGGAAGACGTGGACTAATATACATGAAACTAGGCAGAAATAACAGGACACAGGTGATCACAATCAGGGATGAACACGAGGTAACGAGGTGGGTGTGGCACACATCAGGAGCGGACGGAGCGGGGCGTGACAATATAACTGTGTATGTGTTTGCATCAGTGTTTGTTTTGATTTTTAAATTTTAGTTTTTATATATATTTATATTTTCATTTGAAATCTAGGTGAATAGGTGTGGTTTCAATCATTTTATTTTAAAGATGTAAATTTATAGTTGTTATATACACTCACCTAAAGGATTATTAGGAACACCATACTAATACGGTGTTTGACCCCCTTTCGCCTTCATAACTGCCTTAATTCTACGTGGCATTGATTCAACAAGGTGCTGAAAGCATTCTTTAGAAATGTTGCCCCATATTGATAGGATAGCATCTTGCAGTTGATGGAGATTTGTGGGATGCATATCCAGGGCACGAAGCTCCCGTTCCACCACATCCCAAAGATGCTCTATTGGGTTGAGATCTGGTGACTGTGGGGGCCATTTTAGTACAGTGAACTCATTGTCATGTTCAAGAAACCAATTTGAAATGATTTGAGCTTTGTGACATGGTGCATTATCCTGCTGGAAGTAGCCATCAAAGGATGGGTACATGGTGGTCATAAAGGGATGGACATAAGAACATAAGAACATAAGAAATTTACAAACGAGAGGAGGCCATTCGGTCCATCAAGCTCGTTTGGGGAGAACTTAGCTAATAGCTCAGAGTTGTTAAAATCTTATCCAGCTCTGATTTAAAGGAACCCATGGTTTTAGCTTCCACTACAATAGCAGGAAGACTATTCCATACTCTGACTACACGCTGTGTAAAGAAGTGCTTCCTCAAATTTGTTTTAAAATGTTCTCCCGCTAATTTCCACTTATGGCCACGAGTTCTAGTATTTAGACTAATATTGAAATAGTCATTTGGCTGAACAGCATCCAGACCCGTTAGAATCTTATAGACCTGAATCATATCCCCCCTTAGTCTCCTTTGCTCAATGCTGAACAGATTCAGTTCCGCTAACCTCTCCTCGTAAGACATTCCTCTAAGACCAGGAATCATTCTCGTAGCTCTTCGTTGCACCTTTTCTAAGGCAGCAATGTCCTTCTTGAGGTGTGGTGACCAAACCTGCACACAGTATTCTAGGTGGGGTCTTACCAAGGAATTATATAAGTGTAACATCACCTCCCTTGACTTAAACTCCACACATCTAGAGATATAACCCAACATTCTGTTCGCCTTTTTTATTGCTTCCCCACATTGGCGAGAGTGGGACATGGAAGCATCAACATACATACCGAGATCTTTCTCGTAATCAGCTACCTTTATTTCAGTGGAACCCATAAAATATCTGTACTGTATATTTCTGCTCCCTGCATGGATTACCTTACATTTATCTGTGTTAAATTTCATCTGCCAAGTATCAGCCCATTCGCTAATTAAATCCAGATCCCGTTGAAGCCTCTCTGCTGCTAGATTAGTATCTGCTACCCCGCCCACCTTAGTGTCGTCTGCAAATTTAACCAGTTTACTGTATGTATTCGTGTCAATATCATTAATGTAAATTAGGAACAATAGTGGTCCTAAAATTGAACCCTGCGGTACCCCACTATAAACGGAGGCCCACTGTGACATAGTGCCTCTAATAACTACTCGCTGCTTCCTATCAGTTAGCCAGTTTTTGATCCAAGCTGCCACAGTTCCTAAAATTCCTGCAGCTTTAAGCTTTAACATTGTCAGAAACAATGCTCAGGTAGGCCGTGGCATTTAAACGATGCCCAATTGGCACTAAGGGGCCTAAAGTGTGCCAAGAAAACATCCCCCACACCATTACACCACCACCACCAGCCTGCACAGTGGTAACAAGGCATGATGGATCCATGTTCTCATTCTGTTTACGCCAAATTCTGACTCTACCATTTGAATGTCTCAACAGAAATCGAGACTCATCAGACCAGGCAACATTTTTCCAGTCTTCAACTGTCCAATTTTGGTGAGCTCGTGCAAATTGTAGCCTCTTTTTCCTATTTGTAGTGGAGATGAGTGGTACCTGGTGGGGTCTTCTGCTGTTGTAGCCCATCCGCCTCAAGGTTGTGCGTGTTATGGCTTCACAAATGCTTTGCTGTATACCTCGGTTGAAACGAGTGGTTATTTCAGTCAAAGTTGCCCTTCTATCAGCTTGAATCAGTCGGCCCATTCTCCTCTGACCTCTAGCATCAACAAGGCATTTTCGCCCACAGGACTGCCTCATACTGGATGTTTTTCCCTTTGCACACCATTCTTTGTAAACCCTAGAAATGGTTGTGCGTGAAAATCCCAGTAACTGAGCAGATTGTGAAATACTCAGACCGGCCCGTCTGGCACCAACAACCATGCCACGCTCAAAATTGCTTAAATCACCTTTCTTTCCCATTCTGACATTCAGTTTGGAGTTCAGGAGATTGTCTTGACCAGGACCACACCCCTAAATGCATTGAAGCAAGTGCCATGTGATTGGTGGATTAGATAATTGCATTAATGAGAAATTGAACAGGTGTTCCTAATAATCCTTTAGGTGAGTGTATGTGTGTGCACTGTAACTGGGCACTGTATGTGTACGTGTGTGCGCTGTGACTGGGCACTGCATGTGTGTGCTAAAGGGGGCTCTGTGTCTGTGTGTGTGCGCAATAACAGCACACAGTGTGTGTGGCTGTGTGGGCTCTAAATGGGCACTGTGTGTGTTTGTGTGTGTGTGTGCACTGTAACTGGGCACTGTGTATTTGTGTGGGCTGTAACAGCACAGATTGTTTGGGTGTGTGTGCTCTAAATTTGCGCTGTGTGTGTTTATGTACTTGTGTGTGCTGTAACAGGGCACTGTGTGTGTGCGCGCTGTAACGGGGCACAGTGTGTGTATGTGTGGGCTGTAACTCGGCACTGTGTGTGTGTCTATATGTGTGCTTTATGTGTGCGTGCGCTGTAACTGGGCACTGTTTGTGTGTGTGCTGTATAAGAATATAAGAAGTATACAAACGAGAGGATGCCATTCGGCCCATCGAGCTCCATCCATCCATCCATTAACTTCCGCTTATCCGAGGTCGGGTCGCGGGGGCAGTAGCCTCAGCAGGGAAACCCAGACTTCCCTCTCCCCAGCCACTTCCTCCAGCTCCTCTGGGGGAATCCCGAGGCGTTCCCAGGCAAGCCGAGAGACATAGTCCCTCCAGCGTGTCCTGGGTCTTCCCCGGGGCCTCCTCCCAGTGGGACATGCCCGGAACACCTCACCAGGGAGGCGTCCAGGAGGCATCCTAAGCAGATGCCCGAGCCACCTCATCTGGCTCCTCTCAATGCGGAGGAGCAGCGACTCTACTCTGAGTCTCTCCCGAATGACTGAGCTCCTCACCCTATCTCTAAGGGAGAGCCCAGCCACCCTGCGGAGAAAACTCATTTCGGCCGCTTGCACTCGCGATCTCGTTCTTTCGGTCACTACCCAAAGCTCGTGACCATAGGTGAGGGTAGGAACGTAGATCGACTGGTAAATCGAGAGCTTTGCCTTTTGGCTCAGCTCCTTCTTCACCACGACAGACCGATGCAGCGCCCGCATCACTGCTGACGCCGCACCGATCCGCCTGTCGATCTCCCGCTCCATCCTTCCCTCACTCGTGAACAAGACCCCGAAATACTTAAACTCCTCCACTTGGGGAAGGACCTCCTCCCTGACCCGGAGAGAGCACTCCACCCTTTTCCGGCTGAGGACCATGGTCTCGGATTTGGAGGTGCTGATTTTCATTCCAGCCGCTTCACACTCGGCTGCGAACTGCTCCAGTGAGAGCCGAAGGTCGCGGTCTGATGAAGCCAACAGAACCACATCATCTGCAAAAAGCAGAGACCCAATCCTGAGGTCACCAAACCGGACACTCTCAACGCCCCGGCTGCGCCTAGAAATTCTGTCCATAAAAGTTATGAACAGAATCGGTGATAAAGGGCAGCCCTGGCGGAGTCCAACCCTCACCGGGAACGAGTCCGACTTACTGCCGGCAATGCGGACCAAGCTCTGACACCGGTTGTACAAGGACTGAACAGCCCTTATAAGGCAGCCCGGCACCCCATACTCTCGGAGAACTCCCCACAGGACTCCCCGAGGGACGCGGTCGAATGCCTTCTCCAAGTCCACAAAGCACATGTAGACTGGTTGGGCAAACTCCCACGCACCCTCAAGGACTCTACGGAGAGTATAGAGCTGGTCCACTGTTCCACGGCCAGGCCGAAAACCACACTGCTCCTCCTGAATCCGAGGTTCGACTATCCGACGTACCCTCCTCTCCAGCACCCCCGAATAGACCTTACCAGGGAGGCTGAGGAGTGTGATCCCCCTATAGTTGGAACACACCCTCCGGTCCCCTTTCTTGAAGAGGGGGACCACCACCCCGGTCTGCCAATCCAGAGGCACCGCCCCCGATGTCCACGCGATGCCGCAGATGCGTGTCAACCAAGACCGCCCCGCAACATCCAGAGCCTTGAGGAACTCCGGGCGGATCTCATCCACCCCCGGGGCCCGGCCACCGAGGAGCTTTTTAACCACCTCAGCGACCTCTGCCCCAGAGATAGGCGAGTCCACCCCCAAGTCCCCAGACTCTGCTTCCTCATTGGAAGGCGTGTCGGTGGGATTGAGGAGGTCTTTGAAGTATTCCTTCCACCGACCCACAACATCCTGAGCTGAGGTCAGCAGTGCACCATCCCCACCATAAATAGTGTTGATGCTGCACCACTTTCCCGCCCTGAGACGCCGGATGGTGGACCAGAATCTCCTCGAAGCCGTACGGAAGTCGTTCTCCATGGCCTCGCCAAACTCCTCCCATACCCGAGTTTTTGCCTCAGCAACCGCCGAAGCCGCGTTCCGCTTGGCCCGCCGGTACTCATCAGCTGCTTCCAGAGTCCCACAGGCCAAAAAGGCCCGATAGGACTCCTTCTTCAGCTTGACGGCATCCCTCACCGCCGGTGTCCACCAGCGGGTTCGGGGATTGCCGCCGCGACAAGCACCGACCACCTTACGGCCACAGCTCCGGTCAGCCGCCTCGACAATGGAGGCGCGGAACATGACCCATTCGGACTCAATGTCCCCCGCCTCCCCCGGGACATGGGCGAAGTTCTGCCGGAGGTAGGAGTTGAAACTCCCCCTGACAGGGGATTCCGCCAGACGTTCCCAGCAGACCCGCACTATACGCTTGGGTCTGCCAGGTCTGACCGGCTTCCTCCCCCACCAGCGGAGCCAACCCACCACCAGGTGGTGATCGGTTGACAGCTCCACCCCTCTCCTCACCCGAGTGTCCAATACATGCGGCCGCAAGTCCGATGACACGACCACAAAGTCCATCATCGAACTGCGGCCTAGGGTGTCCCGGTGCCAAGTGCACATATGGACACCCTTATGCTTGAACATGGTGTTCATTATGGACAATCCGTGACGGGCACAGAAGTCCAATAATAAAACACCACTCGGGTTCAGATCGGGGGGGCCGTTCCTCCCAATCACGCCCCTCCAGGTCTCACTGTCATTGCCCACGTGAGCATTGAAGTCCCCCAGCAGAACGAGAGAGTCCCCGGGAGGAGCGCTCTCCAACACCCCTTCCAAGGACTCCAAAAAGGGTGGGTATTCTGAACTGCCATTTGGCGCATAAGCGCAAACAACAGTCAGGACCCGTCCCCCCACCCGAAGGCGAAGGGAGGCTACCCTCTCGTCCACCGCGGTAAACCCCAATGTACAGGCGCCCAGCCAGGGGGCAATAAGTATGCCCACCCCAGCTCGGCGCCTCTCCCCGTGGGCAACTCCAGAGTGGAAGAGGGTCCAGCCCCCTTCGAGGAGACTGGTTCCAGAGCCCAGGCCGTGCGTCGAGGTGAGCCCGACTACATCTAGTCGGAACTTCACAGCCTCACGCACCAGCTCAGGCTCCTTCCCCACCAGAGAGGTGACATTCCATGTCCCTAGAGCTAGCTTCTGTAGCCGAGGATCGGATCGCCAAGGTCCCCGCCTTCAGCCACTGCCCAACTCACATTGCACCCGACCCCTATGGCCCCTCCTACAGGTGGTGAGCCCATTGGAAGGGGGACCCACGTGCCTTGTTCGGGCTGTGCCCGACCAAGCCCCATGGGTGTAGGCCTGGCCACCAGGCGCTCGCCATCGAGCCCCACCCCCAGGCCTGGCTCCAGGGGGGGGCCCCGGTGACCCGCGTCCGGGCAAGGGAAAACGTGAACCCATTATGTTTTTCTTCATGAGGGGTCTTTTGAGCCGCACTTCGTCTGGTTCCTCACCCAGGACCTGTTTGCCTTGGGTGACCCTACCAGGGGCATAAAGCCCCAGGCAACTTAGCTCCTGGGATCATTGGAACACGCAAACCCCTCCACCACGATAAGGTGTCGGCTCCCATCGAGCTCGCTTGGCCTAATAGCTCAGAGTTGTTAAAATCTTATCTAGCTCTGATTTAAAGGAACCCAAGGATTCAGCTTGCACTACGTTATCAGGAAGACTATTCCATACTCTGACTACACGCTGTGTAAAGAAGTGCTTCCTTAAATCCAGTTTGAAGTGTTCTCCCGCTAATTTCCACCTATGGCCACGAGTTCTTGTATTTGAACTAATGCTGAAGTAACTATTCGGTTGAACAGCATCCAAACCTGTTAGAATCTTATAGACCTGGATCATGTCCCCCCTCAGTCTCCTTTGCTTGAGGCTGAACAGATTTAGCTCAAATAACCTTTCCTCGTATGACATTCCTCTAAGACCAGGAATCATTCTTGTGGCCCTACGCTGCACCTTTTCTAAGGCCGCTATGTCCTTTTTAAGATATGGTGACCAAACCTGTACACAATATTCTAGGTGAGGTCTCACCAAGGAATTGTATAATCTTAGCATTACCTCCCTTGACTTAAACTCCACACACCTGGAGATATACCCCAACATCCTATTGGCCTTTTTTATTGCTTCCCCGCACTGGCGAGAATGAGACATGGAAGCATCAACATACACACCAAGGTCTTTCTCATAATCAGCTACCTTTATTTCAGTAGGTCCCATAAAATACCTGTACTTTATATTTCTGCTCCCTACATGGAGTACCTTACATTTGTCTATGTTAAATTTCATCTGCCAGGTGTCAGCCCAGTCACTAATTAAATTTAGATCCCGCTGTAGCTGCTGAGCCGCTAGTTCAGTATCTGCTACACAACCCACTTTGGTGTCATCTGCAAATTTCACCAGTTTACTGTATATATTGGTGTCTATATCATTTATGTAAATTAGGAACAAAAGGGGTCCTAAAATTGAACCCTGCGGTACCCCACTATGAACGCAGGCCCACTGTGACATTGAGCCTCTTATAACTACTCGCTGCTTCCTATCCGTTAACCAGTTATCAATCCAGGTCGCTACAGTTCCTAAAATACCTGTCGCTTTGAGTTTAAGTGAGAGCCTCTTGTGGGGAACAACATCAAAAGCCTTTTGGAAATCTAAGTAGATGACATCATAGGCCTTCTTATCATCAACTTCCTGAGTAGCTTCCTCAAAAAACTCCAACAGATTTGTTAAACAGGATCTACCTCTCCTAAATCCATTCAGGCTATCCCTCAAAATGTTATTTGAGTCCAGGTAATCTACCATTTTCTCTTTGATTATAGCCTCCATAACTTTACCAGTTATACAAGTTAGACTGATTGTCCTATAGTTTGACAAATTACTTCTATCCCCTTTTTTGAAAATGGGCGTTATGTTGGCATGCTTCCAATCAGAAGGTACCACACCTTCAGATAAGGATTTTTGAAACAGTAATGTTAAGGGTCGGCAAATAATATCCCTCATCTCTTTTAACAGGGCATTGTATGTGTGTGTGTACGTGAGCTCTAGCTGGGGGCTCTGAGTGTGTGTGTGCGCTGTAACAAGGCACTGTGTGTTGTGTGTACTTGTGTGTGCTGTAACTGAACACTGTGTGTGTGTGTGTATGTGCTCTAAGTGGGCACTGTGTGTGTGTGTGTGTGTATGTGTGTGTGCTCTAAGTGGGCACTCTGTGTGTGTGTGTGTGTGCACTCTAAATGGGCACTGTGTGTGTGTGTGTGCTGTAACAAGGCACTGTGTCTATGTCTGAGGGCTGTAACAGCGCAGAATGTGTGGGTGTGTGTGCTCTAAATGGACGCTGTGTGTGTGTATCTGTGTGCGCTGTGACTGGGCACTGCGTGCGTGTGTGTATGTGTGTGTGCTCTATTTAGGTGCTGTGTGTGTGTCTATGTTTGCGCTGTAACAGAGCACTGTGTCTGTGTGTGTGTACTCTAAGTGGACGCTGTGTGTCTGTGAGCTCTAACTGGGGGCTCTGTGTGTGTGTGTGTGTGTGTGTGTGTGTGCACGTGCATGTACTGCAACTGGTAACTGTTAATGTTTGTGCTGAAACTGGGCACTGTGTGTGTGTATGTATGTGTGTGTGCTCTATTTAGGCACTGTGTGTGTGTGTGTGTGCGCCGTAACAGGGCACTCTGTGTGTGTGTGTGTGTATGTGTGTGTGCTGTGACTGGGCACTGTGTGTGTGTGTGTGTGATTATGTATGTGTGTGTGCGTGCTGTAACTGGGCACTGCATGTGTGTGCTAAAGGGGGCTCTGTGTGTCTGTATGTGCGCTGTAACAGGGCACTGTGTGTTTATGTGTGTGCTCTATGTGTGTGTGCGCTGTAACTGGGCACTGTTTGTATGTGTGCTGTATGTGGGCTGTGTGTGTGTGTGTGTGTGTGTGTTTGTGTGTACTGTAACAGGGCACTGTGTGTGTGTGTGCACACTGTGACTGGGCACTGCATGTGTGTGCTAAATGGGGCTCTGTGTGTTTGCGTGGGCACTGTGTGTGTGTGTTTGTGTGTGTGCTCTATGTATGTGTGTGTGTGCGCTGTAACTGGGCACTGTGTGTGTGTGTGTGCTCTGTAACAGGGCACTGTGTGTGTGTGTGTTGTAACTGGGCACTGTGTGTATGTGTGTGTGCTGTAACAGGGCACTGTGTGTGTGTGTGTGTGTGCGTGCGTGTGTGTGTGCGCTCTAACCGGGGGTTGTGTGTGTGTGTGCGCGTGCTGTACCTGAGCACTGTGTGTGTGTGCTGTAACAGGGCACTGTGTGTGTATGTGTGTGCGTGAGCTCTAGCCGAGGGCACAAACACACAGCGCCCACTTAGAGCACACATACACAGACACACACACACAGAGCCCCCGGTTAGAGCTCACACACACTCACACAGTGCCCTGTTACAGCACACACACGTTTTATGCTGCCGTCTGGTGGCCAAAATTTAGTATTACCATTAAAAAACATTAAAATAATGTTTTCTGGTAATTGCAATACTTAGGAGATGGCAGCAAGAAAATAGAAAAATAATTTAAAAGGATAATTCACACCCACACACAGACACAGTGCCCTGTTACAGCACACACAAGTACACACATACACACAGCGTTCATTTAGAGCACACACACACACACACAGTGCCCAGTCACAGCGCACACACATTCACACAAAGTGGCCAGTTTCAGCGCACACATACACACACACACACAGCGCCCATTTAGACCTCACACAGCCACACACACTGTGTGCTGTTATAGCGCACAGAAAGAGTGCCCTGTTACAGCACACACACACAGCGCCTACTTAGAGCACACACACAGTGCCCTGTTACAGCACATACAAGTACACACATACACACGTGTACACAGCGTTCATTTAGAGCACACACACCCACACACAGACACAGTGCCCTGTTACAGCACACATACACACAGCGCCTACTTAGAGCACACACACAGTGCCCTGTTACAGCACACACAAGTACACACATACACACAGCGTTCATTTAGAGCACACACGCACACACACAGTGCCGTTACAGCACATACAAGTACACACATACACACACACACAGCGTTCATTTAGAGCACACACACCCACACACAGACACAGTGCCCTGTTACAGCACACATACACACAGCGCCTACTTAGAGCACACACACAGTGCCCTGTTACAGCACACACAAGTACACACATACACACACACAGCTTTCATTTAGAGCACACACACCCACACACAGACACAGTGCCCTGTTACAGCACACATACACACAGCGCCTACTTAGAGCACACACACAGTGCCCTAGAGATATTTCTTGATGAAAACGGTATAGTATTGCTTATAAGACTATATTATGCGTGACGATCTACTGTATTCGCATGTAATAATGTACCTGAGTGATTTTCAGACATCCCACATACATATTTGCCTAAATATTAGGAGAAACATTATTTCCTGACATCCAGGATATTTGGTTCCCCCCTGTTAAAACAGGTAGGCTATACAGCAACTCTGGGCCTCGGTACTAATAACAATACAGTATTCACATGTAATAATGTACTTGAGTGATTTTCAGACATTTCACATAGGCCTATACCTCTTTGCTTTAATATTAGGGGAAACATCATTTCCCGATAGACAGGGGAAACATAGGGAAACCGAATTGCCCGGAACACCTGTTGCGGACCTCGTCCATTATAGACTATATTCCGTTATAAGCGAGTCCACTATAACGGGATTTTACTGTAATTATTTTGGAATTAATTGGCATGCTAAAACGTGATTTTATAGGCTTTATTATATTGATCTCAGCTCTGTTCTCCATATTATGGAAGTATCACGCAGAGGATTACATCCGAAAAGATGGTTTTTATTCTCTGCTTTCTCGTCTTGCTTACTGCACTGACTACAGGGTTCCGTTTTTTTATATACGTATATACAAGACTCACTCTCCCGCTAACTCAAACAAAATCATGTCATTTTGGTACACCTTACAGATTAACAAAAAAATTCAATCAGATAATGTAAAATATAATGTCATATGAGGACATATAATTCAACAGATTACATGACATGAATAGTAAGATTGCGGAATTTCGTCAGTCAGAACGATCTTTTGGGAATCTGTTCCCACACGTCGGATGTTTTTTGAGACAACGCTAAACTAAGCCAGACAGTTAGCCTGTTTCGGACCAGGCTTGTTCGCAGGCCTAAATTACCATGGTAATTCAGCGGGGATTCATTTAAGACACGTTGATAGAACGGAACTCTCACTTAAGTAAGACTGACTTGTCGAAATAAGTCAGACTTTCCCTTAAGCCTGCTTCATGGAATACCCCCCTGGTCTTAGAGGAACGTCTTATGAGGAGAGTTTAGCATAGGTAAATCTGTTCAGCCTCGAGCAAAGGAGACTAAGGGGGAACATAATCCAGGTATATAAGAAATTAACATGTCTGGATGCTGTTCAACCAAATAGTTACTTCAATATTAGTTCAAACACAAAAACTCATGGTCATAGGTGGAAATTAAAGGTACATTTATTTATACAGCACATTTAAGTTGTACCAAACTGCATTCCAGGTGATGTAAATCAATGGCTGTTGCTAGCAGGTTTCACTAGGCGCACATGCTGGCGCAGTCGATCCAGGGAGAGTACCCACAGGAAAGCGTGAAGGGCCAACTCATCCTGCCCTGTCCAGGGAAAATGAGGGTAGCCCTGCTGGGGGCAGTCCTCCAGCTCAGCTGTGAGTGCCCCCAGACTTTTGCCAGTGTGCCGTTGCTCTAGTGTGCTCCCTCATCTTCCCTGTATAGTGTCATTGGTTGAACTGCCACTCCAGTGTGGTAATCAGGGCACCTCAGTAATCCTCCTCCCTGGAGAGAGGCTTTGGAGGGCCTTCAGCACTACCCCTTCCAATGACATGAACAGGGGGGCCACCTTTTCATTGGGGGATCAGCAGTTGGACCTGGGCCAGCTAGAGCTCCAAAGGCTCTTTTCCGTGGTAGTGGGGCAGCTTCAGGGGGGTCTTCATTGCGATTGGCTGCATCCCCATGCCGTGCCGCTCCTGGTCGTGGTGCCGTCATTCGAACAGGTGGGGGGTGCTAGCACCATGGGGTCACACCGAGAAGGCGAAGCGCTTGGTTCCTGAAGGTCCCCTCGGGCATGCTGCACCCCTTTGGTAGGTTCTCCAGAGCTCTTCCTCTTCCCTCTGGAGCTCCCTCTTTGTTAATTGTCCTGAGTTCTGTAACCAGTGTAATGTCAGGAATGACCATGATGTTGGATAACATAATGGTAAGTGGGAGGCAGTATGAGTCAACCACAAGGTGGTGTTTATTGCACTCGTACCATTCATTCTGACAACTCACTCATACTGCACACCATGCGGTCACCCCAAATACCCACCCCACACACAGTGGGTCCACGCACATCACTATTTACAACACTTAACATTAAACACTATATGTGACATTATTTTACAACACAATAGACGATGACTACACAAAGCTATTTACAGTAATTACAAGCTGGCATCGGTTCAACCTGTCATGCTGCCTGCAATAATAACTTCAATTGTTTTTCTAGCTTGCAGAAGATCCTGATGCTTTCCTTTACCAACTTGTCCTTTCGTGTCTAGTTGTACCGGTTGGTGTTCATTGGAAAAACACCACTGTCAACATTTGCAAAAGATTTGTTTATTGAGGGACACCTCTACCTCATAGCCCACTGCAGGGTTCCCCAATTCCAGTCCTGGAGGGCTAGTCTGTGACACAGTTTGCAGATTTCCCAGCTCAGACACACATACTAAACCTGGCAATTAGTTGATGAGCTGATTAAGGTGTGTCTGTGTATGTATATGTCATATCTGAAAGGGATATGTTGTTTAATTTGCCTAACAAAGCATTTCAGTTTTTCTGAAATGTTCAAAATAAAATTTGTTTTACATTATTGAACACTAACATTGTGATATTTGTGAGCTTCATTTTGTAGCTCTTCTGTAACTGTATTTTGTACAACTGGTGTTTAAGAGTAATGTAAGGTTGGCCTGTGTCAGATTCTCTTTCTCTATTGTATACTGGTAGTGACATTTGAATTATTAAAAGGACTCTGAAAGTTGGCTGTTACACCAAACTTTATATTGTGTAATCAGAGCTCAATTCGTAGAAATGTTTAATATTCATTCTTGGGCATTAATTTGACCTTTTATTGTAATTTTAAGAATCATTTCAAAAGATCTTATTCATTTCAAGACATACCCTTAAGCTTAACTGAAGGAAGAGTGAACTTGTTTTCAGTAATAATATCTAGAATAGCTGAATTTTCAATGTTTGTAATAAAGCATCGGATAAGAAAGTTTAGCCTATTATCTAGTTTGGGTTAATTTTGCTTACCCTATTGGCAGATTGCTTTGTTTGATCATAGACAATTCGTCTAAGTGAAATTTACTTCTTTTTGTTCTAGTAGAGTAGTACTAGTAACTTATCCAACATCCAAAAAAATCACTTTAATTGCTGCTTATTTGAACTGTTCACTAAAGGAAGATGCAAATATCAATGCTTCTTAACATAATTAGCATCAAATTCACTGCTACATACATTTCATACAACTAATCATTACACTTATAAAAGGTACTGATGGTGAAATTAAAGAATTGACCATGACTTGCTTAATTCTAAGAAGAATGACTTGTGACTAGTTTACATGTGAATATACCTCTTTTCCACTTGTGCTGTGCCAAGCCGGTGCTGACAGGGAGCTGTTTCTCAGGTGATGCTTAAGTGTCACAATCTGAGAACCAGCCCACATTTCTTCTGGTTAACATTTATCCCAAATGGTGAATACACACATGACAACAGACATAACATTTTTGAGCTTGTTAAATATTTTTTGATAGAGAATGTTGAGGGTAATGCTAATTTAAGCTCTAGGACTTTAATCAAAGCATTCTTCTTCATAATTAACATTAGCTAGCTACATTTTAAAGCATTACTAATTAATATTTACAACACTTGCTGAATTTTTGCAATTCTACAAAAAATGTCTGGGGCACAGTACTCCCAGGATTCAACTGGACACAGTTCATCCAAAAATCATCAGAATCATTTGACTACATACAATTAAAAAATTAAAGAAAAAAAAATTAAGAAACCACTCACATATTTTTAAACAAATCTGCATTTTTAAATCCTGGTTTAATGGTAGTTCTGCTGGCAGAAGCCTACGCTGAGCAGTAGGTTGTGTCCAGGTTCAAAATTTCTAAGACAGCAATCCACAAGAATAAGATGAAGCACAAGACACTAGGAATGACCAAAAATCAGCCAGGTAACAGGGCAGAAGTGACATTCTAATGCCAGAGATGACCGTTAACTCATCCGACAGTGCCTCATAGATCGGAGGATGACCTCAAATGCCCTTCAAAAGGAATGGGAATTAAGTGCAGGTGTGAAGTAGACTGCTAGGACATTTCATGTTAGGCTCCTAGAAGCAGAACTGAAGTCCCATAAAGCAAGGAAGAAACCCTTCATTAATGAGAAACAGGGAAGAACCAGGCTGCAGTTTGCAAAAAAATATTATTCACAGATGCACACCCATAAATAGCTCAAGATTACAGTGCATTGTAGCCCCTCCTCAGATGCTGTCATGGGTTGCCAGTTTCAGGTGTATCAGTGGAGTTGGGCCAGAGCCAGTTTTTGTGGGTATGGCATCACATAAATCAGCAGTGAAAAAGTGTGGAACCAGATCCAAATTAGGTACCTACTCGGCATCAGCACTGTATTGGTGGAAAAGGGCTATTATAGTCCCATGTCAAGTTGAATGTCATGATTTGTTCCCGTCACAGGCTCTTTACCACTCAGACCATCCAGAATTAATATTTAAAATTATATACAGCAAGTTATAGAAGACCTTAATGGAGAACACAGCTTTTTTTTTTTTTTAACTTGCGTACAGGCCATATTCACACTATCATATTATTTATTTTGCTGCACACCCTAGTGTTAAGTTAACTATAATGAAGTAAGCAAATTCGGGGTAGAGTTTATTGAAATTTCAACCTATAATTCCATTTTTAAATGTCACAGATTTCATCATATTAAATAAATACGACTTATCTACATTAAGCATGAGGCAGACTGCATTTTTGCCCAATTTTCAAAGGCTGTATTATAGATATGACATTGTTTAAACTTAGATGTCCATATTAATTCAACAGCAAATACAAGAGAAACTGATACTCAAAAAAAAATTACTTCTGAAGAAGAAAAAAACAAGCATAAGTTTATAACATTCTGGAAATGTTTTAATTAACTCTACCTCTCATAATTCGACTTGATAAATTTGGGGTGAGAGACTGGTCAACTCAGCAGTACTGCCAATACCACTGGAGAAAAGTGGAAAGTGAAACATTTAAGAAACAGATGAATGTATTCAATTTCCAATTACATACAAAATGCTTAGCTGCATTATTTGTTATGCAAAACAGTGGATAACTGGCACAAAGTGTTCTTTGAAAAGGTTAAAATGTATTAAGTACTGAACATCCTATGGGTTGCATTGTGTTACTGATAAGATGCCTTTGTTCCCCCCAAATAAATAAAACAAGCTTGTGTCCTGCATGCATTTCTGTCCTTCTTCTCCCCTTCTGGCGGCAGACACTTCTACTTAGGAGCTCACAAGTACATAGATCATCCTAAAATGATGGAAAAATAAGTGACTGCTTATGACAAGATTCCAAATCTCTTTGCAAAATGTGAAAGATTAATGGTCATTTAATAAACATGATAAATTCCAAATTTTAAAAAATCTATGCAAAAACACCCAAAAATATCTACTTACCCATAGAGATAATAGAAAAAAGACAGCAGGTAGAAAGCAAGTTTGCACCAGCCTTCTTTCTGGCAGTAGGCAAGGATATCAGCATTCATTATTGTGGTTGGATCATAAAGCCCTGGACCGCTCATCACTGGTCGACTCATGTATCTGAAGAAATATTGATATGGAAAAACAAGGAATGATTAGTAGTGTGCGTGCCCCATTAAGAAATCAGACAGAAAAGACCATAATTTAACTTTTGTTTATCCAGAAGTTACTCTTTAAAATCCTAGTTAATAAAAAATATAAGTATTAAATTCTTCAATCATTGTGGAACTCTACAACTTCTACCCTTTGTAAATGAAAGCCTATAAGTGACATTGTAAGAATACTGACAGACTCAAGAAAAGCCTACCTCCAGACATGGTATGCCAGCAAAGGCATATTCAGCCCCAGGGTGAGCCATTCAGCTGCACAGAGGAACATTATACAGAAGAAGACGTGGATGAGGTACTCTGGGAGAACCAGCTGAAACAGGCCAGCAAGAAAATTAGTCCAACAATAAAAAGGCTTTGAATTTTTTTTTGCAAGTATGATTTCCACCAGCAGTTTTCTAGTGCAAAACAGTTTGTTTTAAAAGTCCTCAGAGGCTGCAAACATAGCACCGCACACAGAGCTAATAAAATCAGATTATTAATGCAGCAAACAGCTCACCATCCATACTCCGAGCAAAGCAAGCAAAGCAATGTAATTGTTCAGTCAATTTTAAGAGCTGGTGCAAAGTTTGGAACACAGCAGAAGGCAGATGGAGTCACCACATGGAAACCATGCACTGAAAAGAGCAGTACACATAACCCTGACATAACAGTCTCAATTAGGAAATAAAGAGGTAGGAAGAAATATGGGAATTTTAGCAGACTGAAATTGTAAAAATCTTTTCAAAGCAGAAAAGGCAACACTATACTGAATATTCGCACACATTATAACCAGCTACAGAAATTATGTCCAGGATGGCTCCACAAGTAACGTCCTTACAAACATAAGACTGATGTAAGGCATTGTGTCTTGTATTGATGAGATTCTGTCACTATTTCTTTAGTGGTGAACCTATCAGAAAAGCAACCCTCAATTGGCATAATGGTTTAGCATTGAGTAGGGTTAAAAGGATATAGCTCAATTCCAATCTAGTAGTAGAACACTCTAAGTCTACCACTTGTCCCTGAATAAAGAACCCAGTGACATTTAATTAAAGGAATATGGTTATTAAATTATTCATGCTTGGAGCATTTACAAGTTTCTTTTTCAGTTAACATCACTTTCTGGGAAAATCAACAATACCATAAATCATTTTGCAAAGAAAGTAAACAAAACTGCAAACTACTCAACCTGTTACCACTAGCTAGAAAATATAACTGATCAAATTTCCTATCTTCTGGGTGACGTTAAGATTCAACATTATATTATCCCTCAAATGGGGAAATATTGAAACAATGCAAGCTCACCTCAGATGCCAGAGAAATACTCTCATAACCCATTGGTGAACAAGCTCTTTATTAAGAGAATTAAAGTAACTACATCATGCAACACAACAGGTCAGACAGACATATGATCATGCAGAAGAGAAATTTGTATCTCTGTAACAGTTTCATGGTCTACCACTGTTCCATCTAACTTCATAGTCTAAATTAATCCCTACTGAAAATTCATCCTAGAAGAAGGACTAGTGCTTTGCGTGCCTATGACACTTAATGGAAACTGTTTAAGATGTAGCAAGCATAACATACATATTATTCTGCTGCACTTGTGCACTGAAATCCACCCAAAAATAAGAAGAGCTAAACCCTCATCTTCTATAATTTGTTAACTAAAAAAAATTCTTGCAAACACTCCTCCGTGCAAATGACAGACTGGACGGAATCAAATGAGCATTTTTACTGAAGACTGGGTACAAACCTTTAATGCAATTTTGACTCTTTTAATCTTTTTGACCTTTTCAACTGTCTTTTGCCATAAAATGAAAATGCAAAAAGCAGATCATAAAAATGTTAGTTTTGGACAGCTGACAAGATCACACTAGATTAATAACAGTCAGAATATCAAGCAAAAGAGTGCAGATGTCAATTAAGCAAAGACATGAAAAAACATTTGGAAAAAGCAGATGTTACTTTAATATATGACTGAAGCATCTTACCGGATTCAACGTATTACATTGATCTATTGGATTCTTGTAGTCTGTCTTCAGTTCATCAAATGCTATAATCTGTCAAACAAAGAGTTCCTATTGTTTAAAAATACAAGAATGTATAGGAAATTGCCCAGCATAATTTAAGAGTGCGCTTCGTCATCCAAATTTAAAATGTCACGTTAGTTGGCCATACTAACAAGTCAATCATTTCGTAAGCCAAAGCACATAACAAAACTTCACGTTTCTGCAATTAAAACATAAAGCGATTTGAAAGCATATCCCGGCATATCTGCCTGAAGTCCAAGATTACATTTCTACAGGTTCGGCTTTCATAATTTAAAACAACTCGACCGGGTGAGCCGGAGTATGCTTCAAAATATGACGATTATTTGGTGAAATTACGAGTTTTTCCGCTCATTTTGATAAGTGGTTGCGTAACCAAAATCAGGCGTGCCCCTACATGAGCCAACCGGCTTCCCAGTTAGCATTTCATTATGCCAAAAAACATCTTTCTGGTATATTTGACAAACAATGCACAGTAAACATATAAATACGTAACATGCAAAGCACTGTATAATGAAAAAATAAACAACGAAATTACTAGTTAATACTGCTATTTATGCCAAACACCGTCGGTGGAATAGTGTTAACATGCCTCATCAAATATAACTGTGTGCGTGTGTGTGTGTGTATACGCCATGTATATATGCAGTAGATGCAATCATTTAACTGATCACTGTGGCTACGAATTTGAGACATTATTTCTAACGATTCAATCCGCTGATTTCCTCTGGTAAGGAATGTATCATAAGAACCTGACAACAAATTTCCCCGAAGCTCAAATCGAAAGACGTTTACGTTCTTTTCATGTCTATAGTAGTATATTGCTCACTTACGTGCCAAATGGCGAAGAAAATGAGAGCTGCTGTAAGTAGCAACGCCAACATATAACAAAAGGCCGCGAATGTGAACGCCATATTCCGTCAACGTAGCCAAAAGACCGTCACCCAATTTTGTGAAAAGTGGTTTCGACCGATCGCTCAAGACAAGCAACGCGAGAACTATTATGAGCATGCGTAGATCTGATGACTGATATACACATGCGCGAACGCTTTTTTTTTTTTTTAAAGCAAACAGCTCTAATATATGCTGTATACATGTATACAGCATATAAACAGATGAAGTATACAACAGAATACAGTAATATGAACAGCCAGGGGTGTTAATTATACAAATAAGCGCAAAGATTTACATATATATTGATTTTATATACAACTCCATATCCTTAAGGAAATAAAGAAAAGATGGTGTTTTATTAATGAATTTACATTTGTAGATAAAAAAAAATTCCCAGAAGAATTAAGAATTATTATAAAAAAAAATTATCATTCTTTTTGGGGA
Source organism: Paramormyrops kingsleyae (assembly GCF_048594095.1). Classification (NCBI taxonomy): domain Eukaryota; kingdom Metazoa; phylum Chordata; class Actinopteri; order Osteoglossiformes; family Mormyridae; genus Paramormyrops; species Paramormyrops kingsleyae. The sequence continues at coordinate 26,253,092 of NC_132810.1, read as the reverse complement.
TCTTAGTCCCTTAAAATATGGTTCACAACAAACCTGCTAAATTCATTCCAAAATCTCTGTATGAAAGAGCAATACCAGAAGAGATGAGTCATAGTTTCCGGATGATCCCCACAAAAACTGCAGTTAATATTTATTTCTCTTTTAAATTTTACCATATAGTGCTTAGCTGGATAACATTTATGGAGAACGATAAACGACACTTCCTTCACCTTATTTACAATTAAATATTTATGGGGGAGCATCCAGACTGTTTTCCAGTTGATATCTGGAACATAGCGATTCCAATAAGATGTTACATACGGGAGAGAGACGATATCCCTTTGGAACAAACCGCGCACTCTCATTGCTATTACTAAGCTCCTGTGAAAAACAGATTTTTCCCACTATTGACTCAGCTGGGTCAGGGAGGGTGACTGATGTAGATAGACAGCTGTCAATGTTTTTATACAGCATTAACGTACCTGGGGGTATGGCCCCAAGCACCATTGAAAATTCCCGGGGACTAACTGGAAAATTGTATAATGAAAGGAATTCGTTGTACGTGAGTAGTTGTCCCTCTCTATTAACCAGCTGAGCCACCAATAGGATTCCATTTTGAACCCATGATTCAAGGAATAGTGATGTATTTTTATATAAAAGATCTTTATTGTTCCAGATGAGGTATTTATGTGGTGAGAAGTTGTGTTTATAAATATATGAGGGTCAACGCTAAGAGGACCTGCTTATGGAAGGATGAAAGTTTTACAGGGAGTTTCTCAACATTGTAATTACAATTTAAGATAAAGTTAAAGCCACCAAAACGAGAGAAAATATAATGTGGTATAAGGTTCCAGATAGAAGCAGGATTTTTAAGAAAATGTTTAGCCCAATTAATTTTGTATGTGTTATTCAAGGTAGTGAAATCCAAAAAGTTAAGCCCACCTGAGTCATAGTTATTCATCAGAACAGTTTTCCTAATATAATGTGTACGATTTTTCCATATAAAGTTAAAAAGCATGCGGTCAATATCATTACTAATCTTCTTATCCAGGTGCAAGGAGAGACTAGCATATGTCAATCGAGATATCCCTTCAGCTTTAGTAAGTAGTACTCTGCCTTTCAGAGATAAGTCCCTCTGCAGCCATTGGTTCAGTTTCTTTTGGGTTTTCTGTATAATCGGAGTAAAGTTTGAAGAGCATTTTAACTTTTGGTCTTTGGAGATTAAAAGTCCTAAGTATGTGACCTTTTGTTTAACAGGGATATTACAGATAACATTTGCAGTGCAGTCTTTAATCGCTAGCAATTCCCATTTTTTTTTAATTTAGGCATAAACCAGAGGCCTCAGAGAAGTCACTAATCAAGGAAAGGACGAGAGGGATTTGATTTGCATTCCTTAAAAAAACCGTGGTGTCATCAGCTAACTGGCTGATGATGACCTCCTTGTCAGCTATTGTGATTCCTTGTACGGCACTGTTGGAAATATGAGTTGCAAGAATTTGTGTACAATGTAGAAATAGATATGGTGAAATGGGACACCCTTGGCGAATACCACGTTTCAGGTCAAGTCTGGGGGTGGAGGCATATCTCATTTTAGAACTATTACCATTAGTGTATAAAGTTTTGATAGATTTACAAAAAAAATTCCCCAAAGCCAAAGTTTTCCAAAGAGAAATAAATTGATGTTCAATTGTGTCAAAGGCCTTATAGAAATCCAGGAAGAGAATGTAGCTATCGTCAGGTACCAAGTTGGAGTAATCAAGTAAATCCAAAATTAGTGTAATACTATTAGAAATGTGTCTGTTTCTCATAAAACCTGACTATGTCTCATCAATAACTGTGTCCAAAACCTCTTTAATTCTATTAGCAAGTATTAAAGCCATAATCTTATAATCATTATATACAGATGGGTCTCCAATTATCAATGAAGAGCAAGTCTTTGTTTGGTTTTGGGATAAGCGTTATGAGACCTTGAATAAGAGTAGGGGGGAGAGTGTTATTCTCTATACCTTCCAGGAAAACCTGTAATAAGAACGGGGCCAGGAGATTAGAAAATAATTTACAAAACTCTGCAGTTAAACCATCTGTGTCAGGGGATTTGTTGGCCTTAGTGCAGTAATGGAATTAGAAACCTCTTCCACTGCGAAAGGACTGTCGCAATAACTTCTATCTTCCACATTAATAGTTTTTAAGTTTTTGACATTGTTGAGAAATAGTGTTGAAACCTCCTCATTATATTTTTAGCTGTACAGTTCAGTGTAAAACTTGGCATAAAAATCTGAAATTTGTCTAGGATTGTTGGAGAGAGTGCCATTAATGTTTAGTTGATGAATAGAGTTAGTCATTGATCTGTGCTTTTCGAGCCTGAAGAAGTAAGCAGAATTTTGTTCTCCGTCCTCTAGCCATCTCTTCCTGGATCTTAGCACCCTCAGCCCTGTGGCGATATAAGCTTTTTAATGTCTAGTAGAAGTAATTTATCTTCCTCCGAGACTTCTTCCGGGGAACTCTGGTAGTAAGAAGCAATTTTGCTTATCACTTCTTCCTCTTCAGCTTTCCTCAATTTAGCAATATCACTCTCATATCTTCTCAAAAATTTGCATGCTTCAAATTTGAAAAATTCCCAATTGGTGCAAAAGGATTTCTCCCTGTTAGCCTTATTCCAATAATAAGCAATTAATTTATTAATTTGAATGTTAACCATTTCATGCTTCAGTAAGGAGTTGTTTATAAGGTATATTATCAGGTGTAAGCATTTGGATGTTAATGTGAATTGCTCTATGATCAGTGAGGGGGGTAGCAAGTATATTAACAGCAATGTTGTCTTTATCAACACAATTAGAAACAAGCCAGAAGTCGCAAAACGTTAGTGTTCCATTTAGGACAGCACTTACTCGTGGTAGTGTGCACTATGTACTACATGTCAGTGACCTTCTTGGTCAAAATTGTGGTGCTTAAACTGTTTATTGCATATTTAAGAGGTTAAAAAGGACTTTGCGGAATGCAAACACTCGCGAGTCTTTATTTCTGTTTGTTTTACTCCCTTTTAACGTATGTCTGCCTTTATCCCTACAGTTTCCCATGTCACACTCAATACTAGGGGTTTAAGAGATTCTATAAAAAGGAAATCAATCTTTTTATTCTGTAAAAATCAGAAAGCGCACTGTTTTCTTCTCCAAGAAACTCATTCCATAGATATAGATGAAAAATTTTGGTCAAACCAATAGGGAGATAAAATAATTTATAGTCATGGCACGAATAGGTCAGCTGGCGTTGCAATTCTTTTCAACAACTATCCTGGGAAGGTTCTAGCTACTAACAGGGATATTCTTGGCCACTGGATTATCTGTGTTATTGAAACAAAAGGGAAATTTCAGATACTTGGGAATATATATGGATATAACTCTCCTAATCAAAACAGAAATATGATTCTCGAAATAACAAAGATTGTAAAAGAGCTTAAGTATAGGTATCCTACAGATGACTATATATCTGGTGGTGATTTTAACATGGTGATGGATGACTGGCTTGACAGACTGCCCTCAAAATATCATGGGCCGCATTATAATCCTGTGTTGCTTGACTTTTGCAGTGTGTTTCATCTGAAAGATACATGGCGTTCTGAAAACCCTGATGCCCAAATCTTCACATGGTTTAAACCAGATGGGTCAGTGAAATCCAGATTAGACTTTTGGTTAATGTCAGAATACAACCCTGGGCTGGAGTCCAAATCCTCAATCTCTGCAGCACCCTTAACAGATCACTGTGTGGTTAAACTTACTCTTGAACCTGCAAACGCCTCTCTAAAGGGGTATAAAAAGGGGTACTGGAAATTTAACTCCGGTCTCCTTGAAAATGAACCCTTCTGTCAAGAAATTGTAACGATGATCAAGGATATATCTAAAACCTCAGATCTCACAACTTATAGGGCAAAATGGGAGTTTCTAAAATATAAAGTTCGTCAAACTTCCATAATAAGCGGTAAATTATTAAGCAAGGCTAGCAGGGAAAAGGAAATGGAAATTATTACAGACATAAATGCTATCTGTAATAAGTCGTCATTAACTGAGAGTGATAAACAAAAACTTATTCTCCTGCAATCTTTGTTAGACAATGTTTACACGAGTAGAGCTAAAGGAGCGTTTATTAGGTCAAAGGCAAAATGGATTGAGGAGGGTGAAAGGTCTTCAGCATACTTCTGTAGATTAGAAAAACAGAGGCAAGAACGGAATACTGTAAAGGTTCTACTGGTAGATAATCAAGTCTGTACAAATCCTGTCATGTCTTTTGTCTTGTCTGCGCATGGGACAGTGAGAAACGCAATTTCGATTCCTTTGCATGTCCAGTGCATGAGAAGGAATTGACAATAAAGCTGACTTTGACTTTGAAATCCAGAGATGATCTCTAGGGAGATTTTCAAGTTCTATAGTAACTTATATTCCTCCTCTTTCTCCTACATAGAGGCCAATGCTTTCTTTGAGCATGTTAAGAATTGGATCCTTAAAGTGGAAGAGAATTTCAGGAACATTTGTGATGCTGACATTAGTTTCGAGGAAGTGGAAAAGGCAGTGTTTTGCTTATCCTTAGACAAATCCCCTGGTTCGGATGGTCTGACTACTAATTTTTATAGACATTTTTGGCAGTACCTTAAAGACCTTTTTTTTCATATGTTAAAAGAAGTATTTGAAACCCACACTCTTCCAGCCACTATGAAGCAGGGGATAATTACTCTCATCCCCAAACCTGGTAAAGATCCTAGATTAATTGACAACCTTAGACCCATCACCCTGCTTAATAATGATTATAAAGTTGTAGCCCATATTTTTGCCAACAGATTGAAAACTGGTATTACACAAATTATCTCTGATACTCAGTCAGGTTTTTTAAAAGGTCGTTCAATCCATAACAATATACGACTTGTTCTTGATCTTTTAGATTATAACTATATGATCAAAGATAATGGATACATTTTATTCTTGGATTTTTTTAAAGCCTTTGACACGATAGAACACAAGTTTATGTTCCGTACCTTAGAACTGTTTGGCTTAGGGAGAAACTTTATAAATATAATTAAACTTCTTTATGACGATACTCACAGTGCAGTTCTTTTACCACAGGGTACATCTCCAAGATTCCTAATACACAGAGGAATCAAACAAGGTTGCCCCATCTCCCCCCTGCTTTTTATTACAGCTGCAGAAATGCACTCTATTCTTGTAAAGAACTCAAACTATGAAAAATTGACGGTATTAGGCCAACAATTGGTAATTAGTCAATTGGCTGACAACACGACCATCTTCATGAAAAATAGTGATCAAGTTCAAAAAATCCTAGAGACAATTGAGTTCTTCTCTAAGGCATCTGGATTAAAATTAAACCTTAAAAAATGTGAACTATTGCCAATTCATCACTCATCCTTACTCACAGTTCACAACATCCCTGTTAAATCGACTGTTAAATACCTAGGCATACACATTTCAAAGGATACTAACGCATTGAATAATCTCAACATTTGGAATAACTTGGCCAGCTGTAAATCTCGCTTAAATTCATGGTCTCAGAGAGACATCTCTATTTTTGACCGAATTTTCCTCACAAAAATGGAATGTATCTCAAGATTCATTTACCCAGCATACTCGTTGTCACTGCCCAAACCTGCAATTAATGCCATAAATCAAGCTAACTTCAATTACATCTGGAAGAGAAAGACGCACTACATTAGAAAAGCAACTCTGGTTAAAGAATATAAGGAGGGTGGGCTTAAGGCCATTGATTTGGACTGTATTAATGGTACTATTAAGATAAATTGGCTAAAATCCCTTTTGAAAAGTGTACATAACATTTGGTTTTATATCCCAAACCAAATCTTTCTAACGTTAGGTGGCATCAGCTTCCTTCTTAGATCTGACTATGACCTAAAAAGACTCTATTATTGGAAATTGATCTACAAGCACAACTTTAGCCCCCATAATACACCACTCTGGAACTGTAGATATGTGATATATAGGAATAAATCTTTATTCTATGAAAATTGGACGGAGAAAGGAATATCGTCTGTAATGCACCTATTGGATGATTCTGGAAATATTATATCGTACGGGACCTTCTGCTCCAAGTTTAAGCTAACTGACCAAAAACAGTATGACAAGGTTGTCAAAGCAATCCCACAGTCTATAATTCAGCAGTCCTTCTGCTTATGTCAAAATAATATAAAACCGCAGCTTCCTGAGCTTTTGGTAGATGGACATTCTCTCACTGGTTTGAAGTTGACTAACACCACAATTCGAAGAGCTTTTGTCAAGGAGTTATATCCTCTCCCTTCAAATAAAATCTCAATTCGGCAATATTTCTCCAGGGAGGATACTGAAAAATTAAGATCAAAATTCTTAAAGTTTCCTATTGCACCAAAAGCAAAGGAGGTCCATTTTTTAATTATTAATGGGGTTTACCCTTCTGGGGAATTCTTAAGGCAGCGCTTTGCTGTAGATCAAAATAGTTGCTCCTTTTGTAAGGAGGACATCGAAACAACAGAACATATGTTCTATGAATGCAGATTTGCATGTGCCTTTTGGGACAACTTATATCGTTGGTTGTCTCCTAAATGTAATGTAGTTCCTAAATTTTCCATAGGAAATGTGATGTTTGGCATGCTGTTGAAAAATCGATTACATGACTTGGTTATCAATACAATTATTATTCTTGGAAAAAAATTTCTACATAAGAATAGATTTTTGAAAACACAACCGACCTTCCATGTTTTCCATAAGGATTTATGCCATTATTTCACGTCATTGAAATTGATGCAGGGGAAAAATGCTGTGAGACTCCGCAATTTGGTAGAGGACCTCGAGCTTAATAAGAGCCCCTAGTACTCCCCCTTTATTACTGTTAATTTCATTTGTAATTCCTTTTTTTTTTTTTTTACTTGTATATGTAATCATATGCAACTGCTTGTTCAATGTCTGGTGTGTCTACTCAAATTTTTCTGAAATTGTACTATGCCATTTATGTCTGTTAAAAAAGCTTGAATAAAAAAACAAAAAATAAATAAAAAGATAACTGCAAGCAGTGACAATCGGGTCCAAAGCAAATGGGCAGAAGCAATGAATAGTAATGAAGTGAATGGCATAAAATTAGAAGTTCACTAATTATTGTAAATGAAGTACAGACTGCAATTGATTAGCAATGCATTTAAATTGGCAGAAAATAGGAAATGCTTCTATGAGATGATACCTAAAATTTAAACATTACCGTGGAAATGTTTATCAAGGTACAATGAAGGGATAATGGTAGATGAGAAACCGAAGGGAAATGTGGTGACTAGCTGTTTGAGAAATATTGCAATTGCTGCAATGTACACAGGATGAAGTAATATTGAAGTTTGATAGATTTCTAAAAGTGAAATGGCAGTAATATATAAGCAGATAAAAAATATGGACTTAGATGAAGGGAAAGGTTATTAATATTTAAATGTTTAAATAAACAATAAGGAGATGTCAGCTGCATTAACCAAGGTTGTTAGACATATTAGGACAGTGGCTAAATTGTAAATGAAGTATAAACTGAAACTGATGGCCAATGCATAGAAATCGTCAGAAATAAGGAACATGGTAGATGAGAAAGAACGGACATGTGGTGACTAGCTTTTGGGAAAAATTGAAATTGCTGTAGTGTACATCACTGAAGTTTGATAGATTTCTAAAAGTCAAATGGCAGGAAAATGAAAGCAATTTTATAATATGGACTGAGATGAAGGGAAAGCTGATTAATATTTAAATATTTGATGACAAATAAATTAATTTCAGCTGCATTAACCAAGGTTGATGTTAGACATATTAGGACAGTGGCTAAATTTGAAATGAAGTACAGATTATAACTGATGGCCAATGCATTTAAATAGTCATAATGTAGGAAATGCTACTATGATAAGATACTTGACATTTTAACATTACCGTAGAAATGTTGATTAAGGTACGATAAAGGGAAGATGGTAGATGAGAAACAGAAGGGAAATGTGGTGACTAGCTGTTCAAAGAAATTGCAATTGCTGCAGTGTACACAGCCTGAAGTTTCACTGAACTTTGATACATTTCTAAAAGTGAAATGGCAGGAAAATGAAAGTGAATGAATATGTGATTAATCTTTGAAGGTTTGATGAAAAATAAAGAAATTTCAGCTACATTAACTCAGTTTTAGACATATTTCGACAGTGGCAGTAGCGCCCCCGTTTAACCGAATGTCACCAAAGTTTGATGGTCTATTCATAGTCCAGTGCTACAGAAGTGAGTCAAATTTTGTGCGAATTCGATGAAGTATCAATGAGGTTTAGCAGACTTGATGAATTCGGTATGGAAATAGTGAGGCCAGCAGGTGGAGTTAGCGCTACATTTGATAATTGGTAGCATGCAGTCCCTGGTGTGGCAGTTTGACTACTGCCATTAGCAGAAGCAGCCTTAGTACAACAATATAAGATACAATATATAACCATTTGGTGAAGTGCCTCAGCCCGAAAGAATTAGTTTTTTGTGTCAGATGGTCTAAGTAGACGGTAGAAATAGGAACCTGCATACCTAATATTTTAAGTCTAGATCATACAAGTTAAGCTTACTTTATAGTACCTCAGTGAACACATGCTGTCTTGTATATTAAAAAACAACAACAGTGGCTTACTGCATTTGTAAAGTATTCTTCTAGACATAAGAAGCCCTGAAATAATTTAATGGCATTAATGAAATAGAGGACGAACTCCACCTGCTGGCCAATCTATAAAAAACAATTCCAAAAAAGTGCAATATAAATAGAGCACCATCTCCACCTACTGGCCAATTTAATAAAAAAAAGCAAAAAATCTGCAATATTTACTGCCTGGCTTATAAATAAAATCTGATAATTTTCTATAAGTCAAATAGCAGAAAAATGAAAGGCGCTTAAAAATATGGACTGAGGTGCAGGGAAAGTTACTTCCTTGAAAGTATTATGAAGGATATTTCAGCTGAATTAGCCAAGGTAGGTATTAGACATACTAGGACAGTGGCTGTACCGCTCCAGATTGACTGATCGCCACCAAACTTGGAAGATCTGTCTGTAGTCCAGTCATACAGAAGTGAATCAAGTTTTGTAAGGATCGGATGAAGCATGCCTGAGATTTAGCTGTTTGAATGAAATGGGAATGGAAATGTTGTGGCCAGCAGGTGGAGTCAACGCTCCATTTTAGAAATACTATTTAATACTTTCAGGCCTTCTCATGTGTAAATGAAGTCTGATAATGTTGTATGAGGCAAATTGGTAAAAAATGAAAGGAAATTAAAAATATGGACTACGGTGAAGGGAAAGGTAACAATTCTTTGAAGGTTTTATGAGAAAGAAGGACAATTCAGCTGAATCTGCAAAAGTGGCTCTTAGACATAATACATTGGCTGTAGTGCCCCCGTTTGACTGATCACCACCAAACTTAGATGGTCTTTCTGTAGTCCAGTGCTGCAGCAGTGAGTCAAATTTTGTGAGGATTGGGTGAAGCATGCCTGAGATTTAGCTGTTTGAATCAAATGGAAATGGAAATGGTGTGGCCAGCAGGTGGAGTCAACGCTCCATTTTAGAAATGCTATTTAATACTTTTAGGCCTTCTCATGTGTAAATGAATTCTGATAATGTTCTATGAGGCAAATAGGTGAAAAAAGAACATAAATTAAAAAGATTTAGCTAGTTGAAGGGAAAGGGAGCAATTCTTGGAATGATTGATGAGAAATATGATCATTTCAACTGAATTTGCTAAGGTGGGTATTAGAAATATATAGACAGTGGCTGTAGCGCCCCCATTTGACCGATCGGCACCAAAGTTGTATGGTCTGTCTGAGGTGAAGTGGTACATTAGTGGCTCAAATTTAGTGATGATCAGACGAAGTATGCCTCAGATTTAGCTGTTTGATTGAAATGATCATGGAAATGCTGTAGGTTCAGTGTGGCTGGTGGCCATAATGTACAGGCAGGTTAAGATATCTTTATAAATTATACATAAAGGCCATCTCCTGATTGATCTACTACCAGAATGACGTACTTCAGCTGGATATTGTAGTAGTTATAGCAATATGTAATTTTTAAAGTTTTTAAATATCACAAGGGAATGGAAATGACTATCATTAGGCATTGCATATATCTTGATTTGGAATGACACACAGAACTTGCAGGACAAATGATTTTTATCAGTAATATGTGACTGGAACAGAAATAAGAACAATGTAAATTGAACTGATTTTCCAGGTTTATACAGACATGTTATATTGCTGTAGCGCCCCCGTTTGACCGATCGGCACAAAATTTGGAGGACCCTTTCCGAGTAATGTCCTACATTATATATTTAAGTTTGGTGATGATTGGTTGAGGCACGCCTAAGATATAGCTGTCTGATTGAATTGGCCATGGCAACTATATGGTTTGGGTGTGGCTGGTGGCCGATCCTCATTGAAAGTTTACGATTTTTTTGGATAATTATTTATAAGGACTGTCTCCTGATTTAAATGATACCAGATTTGTGTAGGTTTGGTGAAAATCCTAGGAGGCTAACGAAATGTCTTGTTTTCAGACCAATATGAATTATGCAAAAATGCTAAGGTGCAGAAGCAAGTTCTACATGTTGTTTGATTTGGCATGTCATACTGAATTGACCTGGCAGTAAAGGTTGATTGTAGGCTTCACCATTCTCGAGAAATAGGCAGAAACGCAAAAGTTGTCACTGTAGCGCCCCCATCTGGCCAAGTGAGGTGTCCTTTACAGCGTAGGCAGAGGGTGAGAGCACAAATGTATCACCCAAATTTGATTTAGATTGGTCATTGATAAGCCTGTCAAATGGCTGCTTGATTTTGATTGGATGATGGCGGCCACTCTTTAAGGACAAATTACTGCCATTGTATGTGACTGACCACAGGCTGCGTCCTAGTACATATCTGCCAAATTTCAGTTAGATTGGCCAAGGCAGTCAGGAGATACTGCCAGTTTTTAGTTGTAGCGCCCCCTATTGACGAAATGCGGCCCGCCTTGGACCGTGTCCCCAGGATGGTGTTGCGAGGTAGGATTTCAAATTTGGTCAAGGTAGGCCAAGGAATTGCCAAGTTATAGCCGTCAGACCAAAATGGGCGAAATTTGGCCATTGTTTGGGCGTGGCTAATGGCCGTAGGATATAAAAATGTCGGAATTTTGTTGATGATTCTTGATCAGCTCAGAGTTCTGATTCGTTTGACACCTCATTTGTCTGATTTGGTAGAACAAGCTAGGACTTGAAGGGAAAAGTAGGATTTGCAAATTATGCAAATTAGCAAAAAATATAAGTAGGCGGAGCTTCATAGTCCAAATGGCAAGTTGGTAGGGAATGGCTGTCTGTATCAGCAGAAAAAAGAATTTCAATTGTAGGACTAATAGGACAGGAGATATGGACTGAAACGCGTTGGGGGGCGCTAGAGCGCCCCCATCTGGCTGACAAGACTGGGTCAGAGAATCTGAGTAGCGGGTAAGAATTGACATCATCTTACCAAGTTTGGTTGGTCTAGCTCTTACGGTTTAGGCTGTACATTCAGTTTTACGGCAGGAAAAAAATAATAATAACTAGAAACTGCAAGCAGTTACGAAAGGGTCCAAAGCGTAGGATGATCGGACTGGTAGGACAGTAGAGGAATACGGGCAGAGATCCGGCGGCCATGGTAGTAGAAAGTCAGAAAGAATTAGTCAGCCATAACATGATGGAGATTCAGCGTAGGTCTAATGAGATATGACTATATATGTTCCTGGATTTGGCATGACATTGTGAATTTGACTGACAATAAAATTTAAGTGTAGAACAAGTAGGTCAGGAGATATCGACCAAAACATGTTGTGGGGCGCAACGGCGCCCCCCTCTGACTGACTGGGATGGGTCGGAGAGGCTAAGTAGTGGGTAGCAATAGGAATCTTATTGCCAAATTTGGTCGGCCGAGGACTTACGGTTTAGGCTGGGCATTCAGTTTTAGGGAAGAAAAATAATTATAATCGAACCCTCCGGAGTAGTGCATAAGCCTGTCTTAATGGCTGGGTTAATAACAAAAATAGAAGCTTCATTGACCTTCATGTGGAAAACGCCTTTCCATCTCCACAGCTTGCTTTACGGAGAGCATGCTGTGCACATCGGGCTGCCTAGCTCAAGTACCCACCGAAGCTGGGTTCAAACCGGCGACCCTCTGATTACAAGCACACAAGTTTAGCCCACTGAGCCACCCGCTGCTGATGGTAAGATGGGTGAGATCGGTAGACACCTTCCTAACTGATCTGGTAACTCAGTTTAGCTGAATTAGCCTAGGTTGGTCTTAGACATATATAAACAGTGGCCGCAGCGCTCCCGTTTGACCGATTGACACAAAATTCGGAGGGTCTCTCTGGGATACAGCCGTACAATAGGACCACAAATTTGGTAATGATTGGCTGAAGCATGCCTGAGATATAGCTGTCTGATTGAAATGTACGTGGCACCAGTATGGTCATGGTTTGGCTTTTGGCCATACCCTACTGAAAGCTTAAGATTTTTTCTCTAAATCATTAAAAGGACTGTCTCCTGATTTGAATGACAGCAGATTTAAGTAGGTGCGGCAAAAATCATAGGAGGGCAATGAAAAAGCCTGTTTTCAGACAAATATAAATTATGCAAAAATGCAATGATATATAACCAAGTTCCATATGTGTTTAGATTTGCATTGACATATTGAATTAGACTGGCAATCAATTTCAACTGTAGGCTTGATAGTTCTGTAGAAATAGGCAGAAATGCAAATGGGGCCACTGTAGCGCCCCCATCTGGCCTAGTGAGTTGTCCTTTACAGGGTTTGCAGAGGATCAGAAGATGAATGTAGCAGCCAAATTTTGGTTTGATTGGTCATTGTTAAGCCTGTCAAATGGCTGCTTGATGTTGATTGGCTAATGGCAGCCAAGCTTTTATGATTGATGACTGGCATTGTATGTGACTGTCCTCAGGCTAGGTCCTAGTATATGTCTGCCAAATTTCAGTTGGATTGGCCAAGGCAGTCAGGAGATATTGGCAGTTTTTAGTTGTAGCGCCCCCTATTGACGAAATGCAGCCCGCCATGGACCGTGTCCCCAGAATGGTGTCGGGAGGTAGGATTTCAAATTTGTTCTAGGTAGGCCAAGGCACGGCCAAGTTATAGCCATCAGTCCAAAACGGGTCAAATTTGGACATTGTTTGGGCGTGGCTAATGGCCGTAGGATATAAAAATGTCTGAATTTTGTGGATGATTCTTGATCAGCGGATAATTATAATTCATCTGACACCTCATTTGTCTGATTTGGAAGGACAAGCCAGGACTTTAAGGAAAAAGTAGGATTTGCAAATTATGCAAATTAGCAAAAAATCTAAGTAGGCGGAGCTTCATGGTCCAATTGACTTTTTGGTAGGGCATGGCTGTCTGCATCAGGAGAAAAAAGAATTTCGATGGTAGGACAAACAGGACAGGAGATATCGTCCAAAACGTGTTGGGGGGCGCTACGGCGCCCCCCTCTGGCTGAGTCGGACGGGTCGGACAACTTGAGTAGTGGGTAGGAATTGCAACCATCTTACCAAGTTTGGTCAGCCTAGGACTTACGGTTTAGGCTGGGCATTCAGTTTTAGGGCAGAAAAATAATAATAATAACTAGAAACTGCAAGCAGTTACGAAAGGGTCCAAAGCGGAGGACGATCGGACTGGTAGGACAGTAGAGGAATAACAGCAGAGAACTGGTGGCCAGGGTAGTAGAAAGTCAGACAGAATTAGACTGCCATAACAGGATAGGCGATGTAGGACAGAGCTGGACGGTCTCAGTAGTTGGCAGACATTAGGATGTAGATGCTTTTTGTGCAGGTGTAACAGGCCAGTCAACATCAGAGAGTACACTGTGTACACAGGATACCTAGCTGAAATAGCAACCTAAGCTGGGTTCGAACCGGCGACCTTCTGATTACAGGCACACAGGATTAGCACACTGAGCCATCCGCTCCTGTGGGTAAGATGAGTGAGATCAGTAGACAACTTCCTACCTGATCTGGTAACTCATTATAGCTGAATTAGACTAGGTGAGTTTTAGACATATATGGACAGTGGCTATAGCGCTCCCGTTTGACCTATTGACACGAAAATTGGAAGGTCTCTCTGCGGTGCAGCCTTTCATCCGAGATAGATATTTGGAAATGATTGGCTGAAGAGTGCATGATATATAGCTGTCTGATTGAAATGGACGTGGCACCAGTAGAGTCAGGGTGTGGCTGGTGGCCATACCTTACCAAAAGTTTCATTTTTTTCTCTAAATCTTTAAAAGGACTATCTTCTAATTTGAAGGACAACAGATGTATGTAGGTTTGTTGAAAATCAAAGGAGGTTAACAAGAAAAGCTGTTTTCAGACAAATATAATTTATGTAAAAACAGAAAGAGGGAGAACCAAGTTATATATGTTGTTAGATTAGTCATGACATAGTTAATTGTAGTCGCAATAAATTTCAACTGTAGGCTTGACAGTTCTGTAGATATAGGCATAAATGCAAATCGGGGTGCTGTAGCGCCCCCATCTGACTGACTGTGATGGGTCAATGGGACTGAGTAGTGGGTAGGAATAGGAATCTTGTTGCCAAATTTGGTCAGCCTAGGACTTACTGGTTAGGCTGGGCATTAAGTTTTAGGGAAGAAAAATAATTATTGTTTAACCATCTGAAGTAGTGCCTTAGCACATCTAAATTAACAATAATATAAGCTTCACTGATCCTCGTGAGGAAAACGCCTTCATGTCTCCCCAGCTCACTTCACGGAGGGTATGCTGTGCACATCGGGCTGCCTAGCTCGAGGACCCACCTAAGCTGGGTTCGAACCTGCGACCCTCTGATTACAAGCATACAAGTTTAGCCCACTGAGCCACCCGTTGCTGTGGTTAAAATGGGTGAGATCGGTAGACACCTTCCTACCTGATCTGGAAACTCATTGTACCTCAATGAGCCTAGGTGGGTCTTAGATGTATATAGACAGTGGCGTAGCGCTCCTGATTGACCGATTGACACGAAATTTGGAGGGTCTCTCTGTGGTACAGTCCTACATCAGTGAGCCAAATTTTGTAATGATTGGCTGAAGCATCCCTGAGATATAGCTGGCTGATTGAAATTGGCAAGACATCAGTACAGTCAGGGTGTGGCTGGTGGCTGTAAATTGCCGAAAGTTTAAGTTTTTTCTGTAAATCATTAAAAGTACTGTCTCCTGATTTAAACGACATCAGATTTATGTATGTTGGGCGAAAATCCTAGGAGGTTAACAAAAAAACCTGTTTTAAAAACAACTATAAATCATTCAAGAAGGCAAAGATGGAGAACCAAGTTCTTTATGCATTTCGATTCGTCATGACATAGTGAATTGGACTGGCAATAAATATCAACTGTAGGCTTGACAGGTCTGGAGATATAGGCAGAAATGCAAATCGGGGTGCTGTAGCGCCCCCATCTGACTGACTGGGACGGGTCAGTGGGCCTGAGTAGTGGGTAGGAATAGGAATCTTGTTGCCAAATTTGGTCAGTCTAGGACTTACGGTTTACGCTGGGCATTCAGTTTTAGGGAAGAAAAATAATTATTGTTCAACCCTCTGAAGTAGTGCCTTAGCACGTCTAAATTAACAATAATATAAGCATCATTGATCCTCGTGGGGGAAAACGCCTTTATATCTCCCCAGCTCACTTCACGGAGGGTATGCTGTGCACATCGGGCTGCCTAGCTCGAGTACCTACCGAAGCTGGGTTTGAACCTGTGACCCTCTGATTACAAGCATACAAGTTTAGCCCACTGAGCCACCCGTTGCTGTGGTTAAAGCAGGTGAGATCGGTAGACACCTTCCTACCTGATCTGGTAACTCATTTGAGCTGAATTGGCCTAGGTTGGTCTTAGATGTATATAGACAGTGGCGTAGCGCTCCTGATTGACCGATTGACACGAAATTTGGACGGTCTCTCTGTGGTACAGTCCTACATCAGTGAGCCAACTGTTGTAATGATTGGCTGAAGCATCCCTAAGATATAGCTGTCTGATTGAAATGGGCAAGACACCAGTACAGTCAGGGTGTGGCTGGTGGCTGTATCTTACCGAAAGTTTAAGATTTTTCTGTAAATCTTTAAAAGGACTGTCTCCTGGTTTGAATGACACCAGATTTATGGATGTTAGTTGAAAATCCTAGGAGGTTAACAAAAAAACCTGTTTTCAAAACATCTGTAAATCATGCAAGAAGGCAAAGATGTAGAACCAAGATCTATATGCAATTTGATTCGTCAGGACATAGTGAATTGGACTGGCAATAAATTTCAACTGTAGGCTTGACAGGTCTGGAGATATAGGCAGAAATGCAAATCGAGGTGCTGTAGCGCCCCCATCTGACTGACTGGGACGGGTCAGTGGGCCTGAGTAGTGGGTAGGAATAGGAATCTTGTTGCCAAATTTGGTCAGTCTAGGACTTACAGTTTAGGCTGGGCATTCAGTTTTAGGGAAGAAAAATAATTATTGTTCAACCCTCTGGAGTAGTGCCTGAGCACCTCTGAATTAACAATAATAGAAGCTTCATTGATCCTCGTGGGGAAAACACCTTTACGTCTCCCCAGCTAACTTCACCGAGGGTATGCTGTGCACATCGGGCTGCCTAGCTCGAGTACCCACCAAAGCTGGGTTCGAACCTGCGACCCTCTGATTACAAGCATACAAGTTTAGCCCACTGAGCCACCCGTTGCTGTGGTTAAAACGGGTGAGATTGGTAGACACCTTCCTACCTGATCTGGTTACTCATTTTAGCTCAATGAGCATAGGTGAGTCTTAGACACATATAGACAGTGAAAGTAGCACAACCATTTGACCGATCGACACGAAATTTGGAGGGTATCTCTGCGGTACAGCCCTTTATTAATGAGAGATATTTGGTAATGATTGGCTGAAGCATCCCTAAGATATAGCTGTCTGATCGAAATGGGAAAGGCAGCAGTACAGTCAGGGTGTGCCTGGTGGCCGTAACTTACTGAAAGTTTATGTTTTTTCCCTAAGTCTTTAAAAGGACTGTCTCTTGATTTAAATGACAACAGACTTATGTAGGTGTGGTGAAAATCCTAGCAGGTGAACGAAATGACCTGTTTTCAGAGAAATATAAATCATGTAAAAACGCAAAGATGGAGAACCAAGTTCTATATGCAGTTGGATTCATCAGGACATACTGAATTGGACTGGCAATAAAGTTTAAGTGTAGGCTTGGCAGTTCTGGAGAAACAGGTAGAAATGCAGATAGGGGCGCTCTCACGCCCCCATCTGGCCTAAGGAGATGTCCTTTACAGGGTGGGCTAAGGGTCAGAGGACAAATGTACCAGCTAAATTTGATTTGGATTGGTCATCATTAAGCCAGTCAAATTGCTGCTTGATTTTGATTGGCCGATGGCGGCCACTGTTTCAGGACTTATGACTGCCATTGTAGGTGACTGACCTCAGGCTGGGACCTAGTACATACCTGCCAAATATCAGTTGGATTGGCCAAGGCAGTCAGGAGATATTGGCAGTTTTTAGTTGTAGCGCCCCCTATAGACGAAATGCGGCCCGCCTTGGACCGTGTCCCCAGAGTGGTGTCGGGAGGTAGGATTTCAAATTTGGTCGAGGTAGGCCAAGGCACGGCCAAGTTATAGCAGTCAGACCAAAACGGGCCAAATTTGGGCATTGTTTGGGCGTTGCTAATGGCCGTACGATACACAAATGTCTGAATTTTTTTAATAATTCTACAGCGCCCCCATCTGACTGACAGGGATGGGTCGGAGGGCCTGAGTAGTGGGTAGGAATTGACATCTTGCTGCCAAATTTGGTAAGCCTAGGTCTTACGGTTTAGGCTGGGCATTCAGTTTTAGGGAAGAAAAAAAAAAGAAGAAAATCATAACAAAAACAATAAGGTTCCATAGCACTACGTGCTTGGACCCTTAATAATAAAAGAGAAAAATCCTAAGAAAAACAATAATGGTCCATAAGGACTTCGTCCTTTGGACCCTTAATAATAATAATCCTAAGAAAAACAATAATGGTCCATAAGGACTTCGTCCTTTGGACCCTTAATAATAATAATCTTAACAAAAACAATAAGGTTCCATAGCACTACGTGCTTTGGACCCTTAATAATAATAATCCTAAGAAAAACAATAATGGTCCATAAGGACTTCGTCCTTTGGACCCTTAATAACAAGCAGTTACTAAAGGGTCCAAAGCGTAGGACAATCGGACTGGTAGGACAGTAGAGGAATAAGGGCATAGATCTGGCGGCCAGGGTAGTAGAAAGTCAGACAGAATTAGTCAGCCATAACATGATGGAAATTTTGGCATAGGTCTAATGCAATATGACTATATATGTTCCTGGATTTGGTACGACATAGTAAATTTGACTGCCAATAAAATTTAAGTGTAGGACAAGTAGTACAGGAGATATCGACCAAAATGTGTTGTGGGGCGCAACGGTGCCCCCCTCTGACTGACTGGGATGGGTCAGAGAGGCTCAGTAGTGGATAGCAATCTTACTGCCAAATTTGGACGGCCTAGGACTTACGGTTTAGGCTGGGCATTCAGTGTTAGGGAAGAAAAATAATTATAATCGAACCCTCCGGAGGAGTGCCTAAGCCCGTCTGAATGGCTGGTTTAATAACAAAAATAGAAGCTTCATTGACCATCATGGGGAAAATGCCTATATGTCTCCCCAGCTTGCTTTACAGAGAGCATGCTGTGCACATCGGGCTGCCTAGCTCAAGTACCAACCGAAGCTGGGTTCGAACCGGTGACCCTCTGATTACAAGCACACAGGTTTAGCCCACTGAGCCACCCGCTTCTGATGGTAAGATGGGTGAGATCAGTAGACATTTTCATAACTGATCTGGTAACTCAGTATAGCTGAATTGGCCTAGGTTGGTCTTAGTAACATATAAACAGTGGCCGTAGCGCTCCCGTTTGACTGATCGACACAAAATTTGGAGGGTCGCTCGTTGGTATAGCACTGCATTAGTGAGAGAAATTTGGTAATGAATGGCTGAAGCATGCCTGAGATATAGCTGTCTGATTGAAATGTACGTGGCACCAGTATGGTCATGGTTTGGCTTTTGGCCGTACCCTACTGAAAGCTTAAGATTTTTTCTCTAAATCATTAAAAGGACTGTCTCCTGATTTGAATGACAGCAGATTTAAGTAGGTGCAGCAAAAATCATAGGAGGGCAATGAAAAAGCCTATTTTCAGACAAATATAAATTATGCAAAAATGCAATGATATATAACCAAGTTCCATATGTGTTTAGATTTGCATTGACATATTGAATTAGACTGGCAATCAATTTCAACTGTAGGCTTGATAGTTCTGTAGAAATAGGCAGAAATGCAAATGGGGCCACTGTAGCGCCCCCATCTGGCCTAGTGAGTTGTCCTTTACAGGGTTTGCAGAGGGTCAGAAGATGAATGTAGCCGCCAAATTTTGGTTTGATTGGTCATTGTTAAGCCTGTCAAATGGCTGCTTGATGTTGATTGGCTAATGGCAGCCAAGCTTTTATGATTGATGACTGGCATTGTATGTGACTGTCTTCAGGCTAGGTCCTAGTATATGTCTGCCAAATTTCAGTTGGATTGGCCAAGGCAGTCAGGAGATATTGGCAGTTTTTAGTTGTAGCGCCCCCTATGGACGAAATGCAGCCCGCCTTGGAACATGTCCCCAGAATGGTGTCGGGAGGTAGGATTTCAAATTTGGTCTAGGTAGGCCAAGGCACAGCCAAGTTATAGCCATCAGACCAAAATGGGCCAAATTTGGACATTGTTTGGGCGTGGCTAATGGCCGTATGATATAAAAATGTCTCAATTTTGTTAATGGTTCTTGATCAGCTGAGAATTCTGATTCGTCTGACACCTCATTTGTCTGATTTGGTAGGACAAGCCAGGACTTTAAGGAAAAAGTAGGATTTGCAAATTATGCAAATTAGCAAAAAATCTAAGTAGGCGGAGCTTCATGGTCCCATTGACTTTTTGGTAGGGCAGGGCTGTCTGCATCAGGAGAAAAAAGAATTTCGATGGTCGGACAAACAGGACAGGAGATATCGTCCAAAACGTGTTGGGGGGCGCTACGGCGCCCCCCTCTGGCTGAGTCGGACGGGTCGGACAACCTGAGTAGTGGGTAGGAATTGCAATCATCCTACCAATTTGGTAGGCCTAGCACTTACGGTTTAGGCTGGGCATTCAGTTTTAGGGAAGAAAAATAATAAAAACTAGAAACTGCAGGCAGTTACGAAAGGGTCCAAAGCGCAGGACGATCGGACTGGTAGGACAGTAGAGGAATAACGGCAGAGAACTGGCGGCAAGGGTAGTAGAAAGTCAGACAGAATTAGACTGCCATAACAGGATAGGAGATGTAGGACAGAGCAGGACAGTCTCAGTAGTAGGCAGACATTACGATGTAGATGCTTTTAGTGCAGGTGTAACAGGCCAGTAAACATCAGAGAGTACACTGTGCACATCAGGATACCTAGCTGAAACACCAACCTAAGCTGGGTTCGAACCAGCGACCCTCTGATTACAGGCATACAGGATTAGCACACTGAGCCACCCGCTGCTGTGGGTAAGATGAGTGAGATCAGTAGACACCTTCCTACCTGATCTGGTAACTCATTATAGCTGAATTAGACTAGGTGAGGTTTAGACATATATGGACAGTGGCTATAGCGCTCCCGTTTCACCTATTGACACGAAAATTGGAAGGTCTCTCTGCGGTACAGCCTTTCATCCGAGATAGATATTTGGAAATGATTGGCTGAAGAGTGCATGATATATAGCTGTCTGATTGAAATGGACGTGGCACCAGTAGAGTCAGGGTGTGGCTGGTGGCCATACCTTACCAAAAGTTTCATTTTTTTCTCTAAATCTTTAAAAGGACTATCTTCTGATTTGAAGGACAACAGATGTAAGTAGGTTTGTTGAAAATCAAAGGAGGTTAACAAGAAAAGCTGTTTTCAGACAAATATAATTTATGTAAAAACAGAAAGAGGGAGAACCAAGTTATATATGTTGTTAGATTAGTCATGACATAGTTAATTGTAGTCGCAATAAATTTCAACTGTAGGCTTGACAGGTCTGGAGATATAGGCAGAAATGCAAATCGGGGTGCTGTAGCGCCCCCATCTGACTGACTGGGACGGGTCAGTGGGACTGAGTAGTGGGTAGGAATAGGAATCTTGTTGCCAAATTTGGTCAGTCTAGGACTTACGGTTTAGGCTGGGCATTCAGTTTTAGGGAAGAAAAATAATTATTGTTCAACCCTCTGGAGTAGTGCCTGAGCACGTCTAAATTAACAATAATATAAGCTTCATTGATCATCGTGGGGAAAACGCCTTCACGTATCCCCAGCTCACTTCACGGAGGGTATGCTGTGCACATCGGGCTGCCTAGCTCGAGTACCCACCTAAGCTGGGTTCGAACCTGCGACCCTCTGATTACAAGCATACAAGTTTAGCCCACTGAGCCACCCGCTGCTGTTGGTCAAACTGGAGAGATCGCTGGACACCTTCCTACCTGATCTGGAAACTCATTGTACCTCAATGAGCCTAGGTGGGTCTTAGATGTATATAGACAGTGGCGTAGCGCTCCTGATTGACCGATTGACACGAAGTTTGGAGGGTCTCTCTGTGGTTCAGTCCTACATCAGTGAGCCAAATTTTGTAATGATTGGCTGAAGCATCCCTGAGATATAGCTGGCTGATTGAAATGGGCAAGACACCAGTACAGTCAGGGTGTGGCTGGTGGCTGTATCTTACCGAAAGTTTAAGATTTTTCTGTAAATCTTTAAAAGGACTGTCTCCTGATTTGAATGACACCAGATTTATGGATGTTAGTCGAAAATCCTAGGAGGTTAACAAAAAAACCTGTTTTCAAAACAACTATAAATCATGCAAGAAGGCAAAGATGTAGAACCAAGATCTATATGCAGTTTGATTCATCAGGACATAGTGAATTGGACTGGCAATAAATTTCAACTGTAGGCTTGACAGGTCTGGAGATATAGGCAGAAATGCAAATCGGGGTGCTGTAGCGCCCCCATCTGACTGACTGGGACGGGTCAGTGGGACTGAGTAGTGGGTAGGAATAGGAATCTTGTTGCCAAATTTGGTCAGTCTAGGACTTACGGTTTAGGCTGGGCATTCAGTTTTAGGGAAGAAAAATAATTATTGTTCAACCCTCTGGAGTAGTGCCTGAGCACGTCTAAATTAACAATAATATAAGCTTCATTGATCATCGTGGGGAAAACGCCTTCACGTATCCCCAGCTCACTTCACGGAGGGTATGCTGTGCACATCGGGCTGCCTAGCTCGAGTACCCACCTAAGCTGGGTTCGAACCTGCGACCCTCTGATTACAAGCATACAAGTTTAGCCCACTGAGCCACCCGCTGCTGTTGGTCAAACTGGAGAGATCGCTGGACACCTTCCTACCTGATCTGGAAACTCATTGTACCTCAATGAGCCTAGGTGGGTCTTAGATGTATATAGACAGTGGCGTAGCGCTCCTGATTGACCGATTGACACGAAGTTTGGAGGGTCTCTCTGTGGTTCAGTCCTACATCAGTGAGCCAAATTTTGTAATGATTGGCTGAAGCATCCCTGAGATATAGCTGGCTGATTGAAATGGGCAAGACATCAGTACAGTCAGGGTGTGGCTGGTGGCTGTATCTTACCGAAAGTTTAAGATTTTTCTGTAAATCTTTAAAAGGACTGTCTCCTGATTTGAATGACACCAGATTTATGGATGTTAGTCGAAAATCCTAGGAGGTTAACAAAAAAACCTGTTTACAAAACATCTGTAAATCATGCAAGAAGGCAAAGATGTAGAACCAAGATCTATATGCAGTTTGATTCATCAGGACATAGTGAATTGGACTGGCAATAAATTTCAACTGTAGGCTTGACAGGTCTGGAGATATAGGCAGAAATGCAAATCGGGGTGCTGTAGCGCCCCCATCTGACTGACTGGGACGGGTCAGTGGGACTGAGTAGTGGGTAGTAATAAGAATCTTGTTGCCAAATTTGGTCAGTCTAGGACTTACGGTTTAGGCTGGGCATTCAGTTTTAGGGAAGAAAAATAATTATTGTTCAACCCTCTGGAGTAGTGCCTGAGCACGTCTCAATTAACAATAATATAAGCTTCATTGATCATCGTGGGGAAAACGCCTTCACGTCTCCCAAGCTCACTTCACGGAGGGTATGCTGTGCACATCGGGCTGCCTAGCTCGAGGACCCACCTAAGCTGGGTTCGAACCTGCGACCCTCTGATTACAAGCATACAAGTTTAGCCCACTGAGCCACCCGTTGCTGTGGTTAAAATGGGTGAGATCGGTAGACACCTTCCTACCTGATCTGGTAACTCATTTGAGCTGAATTGGCCTAGGTTGGTCTTAGTAATATAAAAACAGTGGCCATAGCCACTGTTTACAGGGTAGGCTGAGGGTCAGAGGACAAATGTACCAGCTAAATTTGATTTAGATTGGTCATCACTAAGCCAGTCAAATTGCTGCTTGATTTTGATTGGCCGATGGCGGCCACTGTTTCAGGACTCATGACTGCCATTGTACGTGACTGACCTCAGGCTGAGTCCTAGTACATACCTTCCAAATTTCAGTTGGATTGGCCGAGGCAGTCAGAAGATATTGGCAGTTTTTAGTTGTAGCGCCCCCTATGGACGAAATGCGGCCCGCCTTGGACCGTGTCCCCAGAATGGTGTAGCGAGGTAGGATTTCAAATTTGGTCAAGGTAGGCCAAGGCACGGCCAAGTTATAGCAGTCAGACCACAACGAGTCAAATTTGGATTTTGTTTGGGCTTGGCTAATGGCCTTAGGACATAGAAATGTCTGAAATTTGTGGATGATTCTTGAACAGCTCAGAGTTCTGATTAGTTTGACACCTCATTTGTCTGATTTGGTAGGACAAGCTTTGACTGTAAGGAAAAAGTAGGATTTTCAAATTATGCAAATTAGCGAAAAATCTAAGCAGGCGGAGCTTCATGGTCCCATTGACTTTTTGGTAGGGCATGGCCGTCTGTATCAGCAGAAAAAAGAATTTCAGTTGTAGGACAAACAGGACAGGAGAAATCGACCGAAACGTGTTGGGGGGCGCTACGGCGCCCCCCTTTGGCTGAGTCGGACGGGTCGGACAAACTGAGTAGTGGGTAGGAATTCCAATCATCCTACCAAATTTGGTCAGCCTAGGACTTACGGTTTAGGCTGGGCATTCAGTTTTATGGAAGAAAAATAATAATAAAAATAATAATAATAATAATAATAATAATCCTAACAAAAACAATAAGGTTCCATAGCACTACGTGCTTTGGACCCTTAACTAGAAACTGCAGGCAGTTACGAAAGGGTCCAAAGCGCAGGACAATCGGACTGGTCGGACAGTAGAGGAATAACGGCAGTGAACCGGCGGCCACGGTAGTAGAAAGTCAGACAGAATTAGACTGCCATAACAGGATAGGAGATGTAGGACAGAGCTGGACGGTCTCAGTAGTAGGCAGACATTAGGATGGAGATGCTTTTAGTGCAGGTGTAACAGGCCAGTCAACATCAGACAGTACACTGTGCACATCAGGATACCTAGCTGAAATACCAAAATACTAAGCTGGGTTCGAACCGGCGATCCTCTGATTACAGGCACACAGGATTAGCACACTGAGCCACCCGCTGCTGTGGGTAAGACGACTGAGATCAGTAGACACCTTCCCACCTGATCTGGTAACTCGTTTTAGCTCAATGAGCCTAGGTGGGTCTTAGATGTATATAGACAGTGGCGTAGCGCTCCCGATTGACCGATCGACACGAAATTTGGAGGTTATCTCTGTGGTACAGTCCTACATCAGTGAGCCAAATTTTGTAATGATAGGCTGAAGCATTCCTGAGATATAGCTGTCTGATTGAAATGGGCAAGACAACAGAACAGTCAGGGTGTGGCTGGTGGCTGTACCTTACCGAAAGTTTAAGTTTTTTCTCTAAATCTTTAAAAGGACTGTCTCCTGGTTTGAATGACACCAGATTTATGTATGTTGGGCGAAAATCCGAGGAGGTTAACAAAATTACCTGTTTTCAAACAACTATATATCATGAAAAAAGGCAAAGATGGAGAACCAAGTTCTATATGCAGTTGAAATTCGTCATGACATAGTGAATTGGACTGGCAATAAATTTCAACTGTAGGCTTGACAGGTCTGGAGATATAGGCAGAAATGCAAATCGGGGTGCTGTAGCGCCCCCATCTGACTGACTGGGACGGGTCAGTGGGACTGAGTAGTGGGTAGGAATAGGAATCTTGTTGCCAAATTTGGTCAGTCTAGGACTTACGGTTTAGGCTGGGCATTCAGTTTTAGGGAAGAAAAATAATTATTGTTCAACCCTCTGGAGTAGTGCCTGAGCACGTCTAAATTAACAATAATATAAGCTTCATTGATCATCATGGGGAAAATGCCTTCACGTATCCCCAGCTCACTTCACGGAGGGTGTGCTGTGCACATCGGGCTGCCTAGCTCGAGTACCCACCTAAGCTGGGTTCGAACCTGCGACCCTCTGATTACAAGCATACAAGTTTAGCCCACTGAGCCACCTGCTGCTGTTGGTCAAACTGGAGAGATCGCTGGACACCTTCCTACCTGATCTGGAAACTCATTGTACCTCAATGAGCCTAGGTGGGTCTTAGATGTATATAGACAGTGGCGTAGCGCTCCTGATTGACCGATTGACACGAAGTTTGGAGGGTCTCTCTGTGGTTCAGTCCTACATCAGTGAGCCAAATTTTGTAATGATTGGCTGAAGCATCCCTGAGATATAGCTGGCTGATTGAAATGGGCAAGACATCAGTACAGTCAGGGTGTGGCTGGTGGCTGTATCTTACCGAAAGTTTAAGATTTTTCTGTAAATCTTTAAAAGGACTGTCTCCTGATTTGAATGACACCAGATTTATGGATGTTAGTCGAAAATCCTAGGAGGTTAACAAAAAACCTGTTTTCAAAACATCTGTAAATCATGCAAGAAGGCAAAGATGTAGAACCAAGATCTATATGCAGTTTGATTCGTCAGGACATAGTGAATTGAACTGGCAATAAATTTCAACTGTAGGTTTGACAGGTCTGGAGATATAGGCAGAAATGCAAATCGGGGTGCTGTAGCGCCCCCATCTGACTGACTGGGACGGGTCAGTGGGACTGAGTAGTGGGTAGTAATAGGAATCTTGTTGCCAAATTTGGTCAGTCTAGGACTTACGGTTTAGGCTGGGCATTCAGTTTTAGGGAAGAAAAATAATTATTGTTCAACCCTCTGGAGTAGTGCCTGAGCACGTCTAAATTAACAATAATATAAGCTTCATTGATCATCGTGGGGAAAACGCCTTCACGTATCCCCAGCTCACTTCACGGAGGGTATGCTGTGCACATCGGGCTGCCTAGCTCGAGTACCCACCTAAGCTGGGTTCGAACCTGCGACCCTCTGATTACAAGCATACAAGTTTAGCCCACTGAGCCACCCGCTGCTGTTGGTCAAACTGGAGAGATCGCTGGACACCTTCCTACCTGATCTGGAAACTCATTGTACCTCAATGAGCCTAGGTTGGTCTTAGATGTATATAGACAGTGGCGTAGCACTCCTGATTGACCGATTGACATGAAGTTTGGAGGGTCTCTCTGTGGTTCAGTCCTACATCAGTGAGCCAAATTTTGTAATGATTGGCTGAAGCATCCCTGAGATATAGCTGGCTGATTGAAATGGGCAAGACACCAGTACAGTCAGGGTGTGGCTGGTGGCTGTATCTTACCGAAAGTTTAAGATTTTTCTGTAAATCTTTAAAAGGACTGTCTCCTGATTTGAATGACACCAGATTTATGGATGTTAGTCGAAAATCCTAGGAGGTTAACAAAAAAACCTGTTTTCAAAACATCTGTAAATCATGCAAGAAGGCAAAGATGTAGAACCAAGATCTATATGCAGTTTGATTAGTCAGGACATAGTGAATTGGACTGGCAATAAATTTCAACTGTAGGCTTGACAGGTCTGGAGATATAGGCAGAAATGCAAATCGGGGTGCTGTAGCGCCCCCATCTGACTGACTGGGACGGGTCAGTGGGACTGAGTAGTGGGTACGAATAGGAATCTTGTTGCCAAATTTGGTCAGTCTAGGACTTACGGTTTAGGCTGGGCATTCAGTTTTAGGGAAGAAAAATAATTATTGTTCAACCCTCTGGAGTAGTGCCTGAGCACGTCTAAATTAACAATAATATAAGCTTCATTGATCATCATGGGGAAAACGCCTTCACGTATCCCCAGCTCACTTCACGGAGGGTATGCTGTGCACATCGGGCTGCCTAGCTCGAGTACCCACCTAAGCTGGGTTCGAACCTGCGACCCTCTGATTACAAGCATACAAGTTTAGCCCACTGAGCCACCCGCTGCTGTTGGTCAAACTGGAGAGATCGCTGGACACCTTCCTACCTGATCTGGAAACTCATTGTACCTCAATGAGCCTAGGTGGGTCTTAGATGTATATAGACAGTGGCGTAGCGCTCCTGATTGACCGATTGACACGAAGTTTGGAGGGTCTCTCTGTGGTTCAGTCCTACATCAGTGAGCCAAATTTTGTAATGATTGGCTGAAGCATCCCTGAGATATAGCTGGCTGATTGAAATGGGCAAGACATCAGTACAGTCAGGGTGTGGCTGGTGGCTGTATCTTACCGAAAGTTTAAGATTTTTCTGTAAATCTTTAAAAGGACTGTCTCCTGATTTGAATGACACCAGATTTATGGATGTTAGTCGAAAATCCTAGGAGGTTAACAAAAAAACCTGTTTTCAAAACATCTGTAAATCATGCAAGAAGGCAAAGATGTAGAACCAAGATCTATATGCAGTTTGATTCGTCAGGACATAGTGAATTGGACTGGCAATAAATTTCAACTGTAGGCTTGACAGGTCTGGAGATATAGGCAGAAATGCAAATCGGGGTGCTGTAGCGCCCCCATCTGACTGACTGGGACGGGTCAGTGGGACTGAGTAGTGGGTAGTAATAGGAATCTTGTTGCCAAATTTGGTCAGTCTAGGACTTACGGTTTAGGCTGGGCATTCAGTTTTAGGGAAGAAAAATAATTATTGTTCAACCCTCTGGAGTAGTGCCTGAGCACGTCAAAATTAACAATAATATAAGCTTCATTGATCATCGTGAGGAAAACGCCTTCACGTCTCCCAAGCTCACTTCACGGAGCGTATGCTGTGCACATTGGGCTGCCTAGCTCGAGGACCCACCTAAGCTGGGTTCGAACCTGCGACCCTCTGATTACAAGCATACAAGTTTAGCCCACTGAGCCACCCGTTGCTGTGGTTAAAATGGGTGAGATCGGTAGACACCTTCCTACCTGATCTGGTAACTCATTTGAGCTGAATTGGCCTAGGTTGGTCTTAGTAATATATAAACAGTGGCCGTAGCCACTGTTTACAGGGTAGGCTGAGGGTCAGAGGAGAAATGTACCAGCTAAATTTGATTTAGATTGGTCATCATTTAGCCAGTCAAATTGCTGCTTGATTTTGATTGGCCGATGGCGGCCACTGTTTCAGGACTCATGACTGCCATTGTACATGACTGACCTCAGGCTGCGTCCTAGTACATACCTTCCAAATTTCAGTTGGATTGGCCAAGGCAGTCAGAAGATATTGGCAGTTTTTAGTTGTAGCGCCCCCTATGGACGAAATGCGGCCCGCCTTGGACCGTGTCCCCAGAATGGTGTAGGGAGGTAAGATTTCAAATTTGATCAAGGTAGGCCAAGGCACAGGCAATTTATAGCAGTCAGACCACAACGAGTAAAATTTGGATATTGTTTGGGCTTGGCTAATGGCCGTAGGACATAGAAATGTCTGAAATTTGTGGATGATTCTTGAACATCTCAGAGTTCTGATTCGTTTGACACCTCATTTGTCTGATTTGGTAGGACAAGCTAGGACTGTAAGGAAAAAGTAGGATTTGGAAATTATGCAAATTAGCAAAAAATCTAAGTAGGCGGAGCTTCATGGTCCCAATGAATTTTTGGTAGGGCATGGCTGTCTCTATCAGCAGAAAAAAGAATTTCGGTTGTAGGACAAACAGGACAGGATATATCGACCGAAACGTGTTGGAGGGCGCTACGGCGCCCCCCATTGGCTGAGTCGGACGGGTCGGACAACCTGAGTAGTGGGTAGGAATTCCAATCATCCTACCAAATTTGGTCAGCGTAGGACTTACGGTTTAGGCTGGGCATTCAGTTTTAGGGAATAATAATAATAATAACTAGAAACTGCAAGCAGTTACGAAAGGGTCCAAAGAGCAGGACAATCGGACTGGTCGGACAGTAGAGGAATAACGGCAGAGAACCGGCAGCCAGGGTAGTAGAAAGTGAGACAGAATTAGACTGCCATAACAGGATAGGAGATGTAGGACAGAGCAGGACGGTCTCAGTAGTAGGCAGACATTATGATGGAGATGCATTTAGTGCAGGTGTAACAGGCCAGTCAACATCAGAGAGTACACTGTGCACATCAGGATACCTAGCTGAAATACCAAAATACTAAGCTGGGTTCGATCCGGCGACCCTCTGATTACAGGAACACAGGATTAGCACACTGAGCCACCCGCTGCTGTGGTTAGAACTGGTCAGATCGGTAGACACCTTCCAACCTGATCTGGTAACTCGTTTTAGCTAAATGAGCCTAGGTTGGTCTTAGATGTATATAGACAGTGGCGTAGCGCTCCCGATTGACCGATCGACACGAAATTAGGAGGTTCTCTCTGAGGTACAGTCCTACATCAGTGAGCCATATTTTGTAATGATTGGCTGAAGCATTCCTGAGATATAGCTGTCTGATTGAAATGGGCAAGACAACAGTACAGTCAGGGTGTGGCTGGTGGCTGTATCTTACCGAAAGTTTAAGTTTTTTCTCTAAATCTTTAAAAGTACTGTCTCCTGGTTTGAATGACATCAGATTTATGGATGTTGGGCGAAAATCGGAGGAGGTTTACAAAATAACCTGTTTTCAAACAACTATAAATCATGCAAAAAGGCAAAGATGTAGAACCAAGGTCTATATGCAGTTGAAATTCGTCATGACATAGTGAATTGGACTGGCAATAAATTTCAACTGTTGGCTTGACAGGTCTGTAGATATAGGCAGAAATGCAAATCGGGGTGCTGTAGCGCCCCCATCTGACTGACTGGGACGGGTCAGTGGGACTGAGTAGTGGGTAGTAATAGGAATCTTGTTGCCAAATTTGGTCAGTCTAGGACTTACGGTTTAGGCTGGGCATTCAGTTTTAGGGAAGAAAAATAATTATTGTTCAACCCCCTGGAGTAGTGCCTGAGCACGTCTGAATTAACAATAATAGAAGTTTCATTGATCCTCGTGGGGAAAATGCCTTTACGTCTCCACAGCTCACTTCACGGAGGGTATGCTGTGCACATCGGGCTGCCTAGCTCGAGTACCCACCGAAGCTGGGTTGGAACCTGCGACCCTCTGATTACAAGCATACAAGTTTAGCCCACTGAGCCACCCATTGCTGTGGTTAAAACGGGTGAAATTGGTAGACACCTTCCAACCTGATCTGGTAACTCGTTTTAGCTCAATGAGCCTAGGTGGGTCTTAGAAGTATATAGACAGTGGCGTAGCGCTCCCAATTGACCGATCGACACGAAATTTGGAGGGTCTCTCTGTGGTACAGTCCTACATCAGTTAGCCAAATTTTGTAATGATTGGCTGAAGCATTCCTGAGATATAGCTGTCTGATTGAAATGGGCAAGACAACAGTACAGTCAGGGTGTGGCTGGTGGCTGTATCTTACCGAAAGTTTAAGTTTTTTCTCTAAATCTTTAAAAAGACTGTCTCCTGGTTTGAATGACACCAGATTTATGTATGTTGGGCGAAAATCCGAGGAGGTTAACAAAATAACCTGTTTTCAAACAACTATAAATCATGAAAAAAGGCAAAGATGTAGAACCAAGTTCTATATGCAGTTGAAATTCGTCATGACATAGTGAATTGGACTGGCAATAAATTTCAACTGTTGGCTTGACAGGTCTGTAGATATAGGCATAAATGCAAATCGGGGTGCTGTAGCGCCCCCATCTGACTGACTGGGACGGGTCAGTGAGACTGAGTAGTGGGTAGGAATTGTAATCATGTTGCCAAATTTGGTCAGTCTAGGACTTACGGTTTAGGCTGGGCATTCAGTTTTAGGGAAGAAAAATAATTATTGTTCAACCCTCTGTAGTAGTGCCTGAGCACGTCTAAATTAACAATAATGGAAGTTTCATTGATCCTTGTGGGGAAAACGCCTTCACGTCTCCCCAGCTCACTTCACGGAGAGTATGCTGTGCACATCGGGCTGCCTAGCTCGAGTACCCACCGAAGCTGGGTTCGAACCTGCGACCCTCTGATTACAAGCATACAAGTTTAGCCCACTGAGCCACCCGCTGCTGTGAGTAAAATGGGTGTGATCAGTAGACACCTTCCTACCTGATCTGGTAACTCATTTTACCTCAATGAGCCTAGGTGGGTCTTAGATGTATATAGACAGTGGCGTAGCGCTCCTGATTGACCGATCGACACGAAATTTGGAGGGTCTCTCTGTGGTACAGTCCTACATCAGTGAGCCAAATTTTGTAATGATTGGCTGAAGAATTCCTGAGATATAGCTGTCTGATTGAAATGGGCAAGACATCAGTACAGTCAGGGTGTGGCTGGTGGCTGTATCTTACCGAAAGTTTAAGTTTTTTCTGTAAATCTTTAAAAGGACTGTCTCCTGATTTGAATGACATCAGATTTATGGATGTTAGGCGAAAATCCTAGGAGGTTAACAAAAAAACCTGTTTTCAAAACATCTGTAAATCATGCAAGAAGGCAAAGATGTAGAACCAAGATCTATATGCAGTTTGATTTGTCAGGACATAGTGAATTGGACTGGCAATAAATTTCAACTGTAGGCTTGACAGGTCTGTAGATATAGGCAGAAATGCAAATCGGGGTGCTGTAGCGCCCCCATCTGACTGACTGGGATGGGTCAGTGGGACTTAGTAGTGGGTAGGAATAGGAATCTTGTTGCCAAATTTGGTCAGTCTAGGACTTACGGTTTAGGCTGGGCATTCAGTTTTAAGGAAGAAAAATAATTATTGTTCAACCCTCTGAAGTAGTGCCTGAGCATGTCTAACTTAAGAATAATATAAGCTTCATTGATCATCGTGGGGAAAACGCCTTCACGTCTCCCCAGCTCACTTCACGGAGGGTATGCTGTGCACATCGGGCTGCCTAGCTCGAGTACCCACCGAAGCTGGGTTCGAACCTGCGACCCTCTGATTACAAGCATACAAGTTTAGCCCACTGAGCCACCCGTTGCTGTGGTTAAAGCCGGTGAGATCGGTAGACACCTTCCTACCTGATCTGGTAACTCATTTGAGCTGAATTGGCCTAGGTTGGTCTTAGTAATATAAAAACAGTGGCCATAGCCACTGTTTACAGGGTAGGCTGATGGTCAGAGGACAAATGTACCAGCTAAATTTGATTTAGATTGGTCATCATTAAGCCAGTCAAATTGCTGCTTGATTTTGATTGGCCGATGGCGGCCACTGTTTCAGGACTCATGACTGCCATTGTATGTGACTGACCTCAGGCTGCGTCCTAGTACATACCTTCCAAATTTCAGTTGGATTGGCCGAGGCAGTCAGAAGATATTGGCAGTTTTTAGTTGTAGCGCCCCCTATGGACGAAATGCGGCCCGCCTTGCACCGTGCCCCCAAAATGGTGTACGGAGGTAGGATTTCAAATTTGGTCAAGGTAGGCCAAGGCACGGCCAAGTTATAGTAGTCAGACCACAATGTGTCAAATTTAGATATTGTTTGGGCTAGGCTAATGGCTGTAGGACATAGAAATGTCTGAAATTTGTGGATGATTCTTGATCAGCTCAGAGTTCTGATTCGTTTGACACCTCATTTGTCTGATTTGGTAGGACAAGCTAGGACTGTAAGAAAAAAGTATGATTTGCAAAATATGCAAATTAGCAAAAAATCTAAGTAGGCGAAGCTTCATGGTCCCATTGACTTTTTGGTAGGGCATGGCTGTCTGTATCAGCAGAAAAAAGAATTTCGGTTGTAGGACAAACAGGACAGGAGATATCGACGGAAACATGTTGGGGGGCGCTACGGCGCCCCCCATTGGCTGAGTCGGATGGGTCGGACAACCTGAGTAGTGGGTAGGAATTCCAATCATCCTACCAAATTTGGTCGGCCTAGGACTTACGGTTTAGGCTGGGCATTCAGTTTTAGGGAAGAAAAATAATAATAATAATAATAATAATA
Organism: Paramormyrops kingsleyae; assembly: GCF_048594095.1. NCBI lineage: Eukaryota > Metazoa > Chordata > Actinopteri > Osteoglossiformes > Mormyridae > Paramormyrops > Paramormyrops kingsleyae. Next base: position 26,219,713 of record NC_132810.1, on the reverse strand, counting down.
ATAACTAGAAACTGCAGGCAGTTACTGAAGGGTCCAAAGGGTATGACAAGTAGGACAGGTAGGACAGGTAGGACAACAGATGGTTTGAGTAGAAGGTAGAAATCAGGATGGAGATTGTTGAGTGTCCGTCTAACAGGTCAGGAAATGTAGGACAGAATGTAGGACCCTGTGGTGTAGTGCCTGAACCTGACTGAATGTAATGTTTTGGTGAGATAGTCTGAGTAGTAGGTAGAAATCAGGATATAGACTAGTTAGTATCGGTCTAACAGGTCAGCAAATGCAGGACAGAATGTAGAACCCTGTGGTGGAGTGCCTTAGCCTGACTTAATACATGTTTTGGGTCAGATGGCCTGACTAGTTGGTAGATTTAGGGACCTTCATACCTGGTCTGGTAAGTGTAGATATTACATAGTTGCTTTTTTATACTGCCTGTGTAAACATAGGCTGTGTTGCATATTCTTAACAAAGTGCTGAGTTGCGGGAGTGTGACATGTAACAGCAGTAATATCATGCTGTATGCTATTCTAGGATGTATATTTAGACAGGAGAAAGGCTAAAAGTATTGAAGGCATTATTGAAATGGAGCGCTGACTCCACCTGCTGGCCAATTTATTATAAAATTGTAATTGCTGTAGTGTACACAGCCTGAAGAAAGATTAAAGTTTGAAAGATTTGTAAAAGTCAAATGGCAGGAGAATATAAGCAGATTAAAAATATGGACTTAGATGAAGGTTAAGGTGATTAATATTTTAATTTTTAAATAAACAATAAGCAGATTTCAGCTGCATTAACCAAGGTTGGTCTTAGACATATTATGACAGTGGCTGTAGTGCCCCCGTTTGACTGATTGCCACCAAACTTGGAAGGTCTTTTGCAGCTTGGCTGAGGCAGTCTAGTAACACAGCCGTGCATCAAATTTTGTGAGGATTGGATGAAGCATGCCAGAGATATAGCTATTTGAATGAAATAGGCATGGAAACAGTGTGGCCAGCAGGTGGAGTCAGCGCTCCATTTTAGAAATTGTATTCAATACTTTCAGGCCTTCTTATGTGTAAATTAAGTCTGATAATGTTCTATGAGGCAAATTGGTGAAAAATGAAAGTGAATAAAAAATATGGACTCAGGTGAAGGGAAAGGTAACAATTCTTTCAAGGTTTTATGAGAAATAAGGACATTTCAGCTGAATTTGCTAAGGTGGGTCTTAGACATATATGGACAGTGGCTGTAGCGCCCCTGTTTGACCGATTGGCACCAATATTGGAGGGTCTGTCTGAGGTCCCTTACTACATTAGGCCGTCAAATTTGATGAGGATTGGCTGAAGCACGGCTGAGATTCAGATGGTTGATTGAAATGAGCATGGATATGGTGCAGGTTTGTTGTAGCTGGTGGCCATAGCATACAGGTCAAGATATTTTTATGAATTATCCATAAGGGCAATGTCCTGATTGATGTACTACCAGAATGACCTACTTGGGCTGGATATTGTAGAAGTTACAGTAATATGTTATTTATTAAGTTATTAAACATCACAAGGGAATGAAAATGACTATCATTGGGCATTGCATATGTCTTGATTTGGCATGACTCACAGAACTGGCAGTACAAAATATTTTAACCAGTAATATGTCACTAGAACAGAAATGAGATAAATGTAAGTTGAACTGATTTTCAAGGTTTATACAGACATGTTATATTGTTGTAGCGCCCCCGTTTGACCGATCGGCACCAAATTTGGAGGGCCCTTCCGGACTACTATTCTACAGGATATATTAAAGTTTGGTGATGATTGGCTGAGGCAGGCCTGAGATATAGCTGTCTGATTGAATTGGGCATGGCACCTGTATGGTTTGTGTGTGGCTGGTGACTATACCTCATGGAAAGTTTATGATTTTTTTATGAATTATTTATTATGACTGTCTCCTGATTTAAATGATACCAGATTTGTGTAGGTTTGGTGAAAATCCTAGGAGGTTAACGAAATGTCTTGTTTTCAGACCAATATGAATTATGCAAAAACGCAAAGATGCAGAAGCAAGTTCTACATGTTGTTTGATTTGGCATGTCGTACTTAATTGACCGGGCAACAATTAGACTGCCATAACAGGATGGAGATTTAGCGTAGCTCTAATGTGACAGGAGATGTAGGGCAAACCGTAGAGGAGGATACTAAAAAGTCAGACAGAACTACAGGTCAGCAGATGTCAGACAGAACAGAACTTGTTTAGGTCAGATGGTTTGAGTAGAAGGTAGAAATCATGATGTAGATTGTTGAGTGTCGGTCTAACAGGTCAGGAAATGTAGGACAGAATGTAGAACCCTGTGGTGTAGTGCCTGAACCTGACTGAATGCATTGTTTTGGTCAGATGGTCTCAGTAGTAGGTAGAAATCAGGATATAGATTAGTTAGTATCGGTCTAACAGGTCAGCAAATGTAGGACAGAATGTAGAACCCTGTGGTGGAGTGCCTTAGCCTGACTGAATGCATGGTTTGGGTCAGATGGCCTGACTAGTTGGTAGATTTAGGGACCTTCATACCTGGTCTGGTAAGTCTAGATATTACAGAGTTTTCTTTTTTATACTGCCTGTGTAAACATAGGCTGTGTTGCATATTCTTAACAAAGTGCTGAGTTGCGTATTGTGACATGTAACAGCAGTAATATCATGCTGTATCATATTCTAGGTTATACATTTAGACAGGAGAAAGGCTAAAAGTATTGAAGGCATTATTGAAATGGAGCGCTGACTCCACCTGCTGGCCAATTTATTATAAAATTGTAATTGCTGCAGTGTACACAGCCTGAAGAAAGATTGAAGTTTGAAAGATTTGTAAAAGTCAAATGGCAGGAAAATATAAGCAGATTAAAAATATGGACTTAGATGAAGGGAAAGGTGATTAATTTTTTAATTTTTAAATAAACGATAAGCAGATTTCAGCTGCATTAACCAAGGTTGGTCTTAGACATATTAGGACAGTGGCTGTAGTGCCCCCGTTTGACCGATTGCCACCAAACTTGGAAGGTCTTTCTGAAGTCTAGTAACACAGATGTGCGTCAAATTTTGTGAGGATTGGATGAAGCATGCCAGAGATATAGCTATTTTAATGAAATGGGCATGGAAACAGTGTGGCCAGCAGGTGGAGTCAGCGCTCCATTTTAGAAATTGTATTCAATACTTTCAGGCCTTCTTATGTGTAAATTAAGTCTGATAATGTTCTATGAGGCAAATCGGTGAAAAATGAAAGTGAATAAGAAATATGGACTCAGGTGAAGGGAAAGGTAACAATTCTTTCAAGGTTTTATGAGAAATAAGGACATTTCAGCTGAATTTGCTAAGGTGGGTCTTAGAAATATATGGACAGTGGCTGTAGCGCCCCCATTTGACCGATTGGAACCAAAATTGGAGGGTCTGTCTGAGGTCCCTTACTACATTAGGCCGTCAAATTTGATGAGGATTGGCTGAAGCACAGCTGAGCTTTAGATGGTTGATTGAAATGAGCATGGATATGGTGCAGGTTTGTTGTAGCTGGTGGCCATAGCGTACAGGTTAAGATATTTTTATGAATTATCCATAATGGCAATGTCCTGATTGATGTACTACCAGAATGACCTACTTGGGCTGAACATTGTAGAAGTTACAGTAATATGTTATTTATTAAGTTTTTAAACATCACAAGGGAATGAAAATGACTATCATTGGGCATTGCATATGTCTTGATTTGGCATGACTCACAGAACTGGCAGTACAAAATATTTTAACCAGTAACATGTCACTAGAACAGAAATGAGATAAATGTAAGTTGAACTGATTTTCAAGGTTTATACAGACATGTTATGTTGTTGTAGCGCCCCCGTTTGACCGATCGGCACCAAATTTGGAGGGCCCTTCCGGACTACTATTCTACAGGATATATTAAAGTTTGGTGATGATTGGCTGAGGCAGGCCTGAGATATAGCTGTCTGATTGAATTGGGCATGGCACCTGTATGGTTTGTGTGTGGCTGGTGACTATACCTCATGGAAAGTTTATGATTTTTTTTATGAATTATTTATTATGACTGTCTCCTGATTTAAATGATACCAGATTTGTGTAGGTTTGGTGAAAATCCTAGGAGGTTAACGAAATGTCTTGTTTTCAGACCAATATGAATTATGCAAAAACGCAAAGATGCAGAAGCAAGTTCTACATGTTGTTTGATTTGGCATGTCGTACTGAATTGACCTGGCAAGAAATGTCGATTGTAGGCTTCACCGTTCTCGAGAAATAGGCAGAAATGCAAAAGTTGTCACTGTTGCGCCCCCATCTGGCCGAGTGAGGTGTCCTTTACAGTTTAGGCAGAGGGTCAGAGCACAAATGTATCACCCAAATTTGATTTAGATTGGTCATTGAGAAGCCTGTGAAATGCCTGCTTGATTTTGATTGGCTGATGGCGGCCACTCTTTAAGGAATAATTACTGCCATTGTAGGTGACTGACCACAGGCTGCTTCCTAGTACATATCTACCAAATTTCAGTTAGATTGGCAAAGGCAGTCAGGAGATATTGCCAGTTTTTAGTTGTAGCGCCCCCTATTGACGAAATGCGGCCCGCCTCGGACCGTGTCCCCAGAATGGTGTAGGGAGGTAGCATTTCAAATTTGGTCAAGGTAGGCCAAGGCACGGCCAAGTTATAGCCGTCAGACCAAAACGGGCCAAATTTGGACATTGTTTGGGCGTGGCTAATGGCCGTAGGATATAAAAATGTCTGAATTTTGTGGATAATTCTTGATCAGCAGAGAATTCTGATTCGTCTGACACCTCATTTGTCTGATTTGGTAGGACAAGCCAGGACTTTAAGGAAAAAGTAGGATTGGCAAATTATGCAAATTAGCAAAAAATCTAAGTAGGCGGAGCTTCATAGTCCAAATGGCAAGTTGGTAGGGCTTTGCTGTCTGTATATGTAGAACAAAGAATTTCGATTGTAGGTCTAACAGGACAGGAGATATCGACCGAAACGTGTTGGGGGGCGCTAAGGCGCCCCCATCTGGCTGGCAGGACTGGGTAGGACAACCTGAGTAGTGGGTAGGAATTGACATCATCTGACCAAGTTTGGTTGGTCTAGCTCTTACAGTTTAGGCTGTACATTCAGTTTTAGGGCAGAAAAATAATAATAATAATAACTAGAAACTGCAGGCAGTTACTGAAGGGTCCAAAGGGTATGACAAGTAGGACAGGTAGGACAGGTAGGACAACAGATGGTTTGAGTAGAAGGTAGAAATCAGGATGGAGATTGTTGAGTGTCCGTCTAACAGGTCAGGAAATGTAGGACAGAATGTAGGACCCTGTGGTGTAGTGCCTGAACCTGACTGAATGTAATGTTTTGGTGAGATAGTCTGAGTAGTAGGTAGAAATCAGGATATAGACTAGTTAGTATCGGTCTAACAGGTCAGCAAATGCAGGACAGAATGTAGAACCCTGTGGTGGAGTGCCTTAGCCTGACTTAATACATGTTTTGGGTCAGATGGCCTGACTAGTTGGTAGATTTAGGGACCTTCATACCTGGTCTGGTAAGTGTAGATATTACATAGTTGCTTTTTTATACTGCCTGTGTAAACATAGGCTGTGTTGCATATTCTTAACAAAGTGCTGAGTTGCGGGAGTGTGACATGTAACAGCAGTAATATCATGCTGTATGCTATTCTAGGATGTATATTTAGACAGGAGAAAGGCTAAAAGTATTGAAGGCATTATTGAAATGGAGCGCTGACTCCACCTGCTGGCCAATTTATTATAAAATTGTAATTGCTGTAGTGTACACAGCCTGAAGAAAGATTAAAGTTTGAAAGATTTGTAAAAGTCAAATGGCAGGAGAATATAAGCAGATTAAAAATATGGACTTAGATGAAGGTTAAGGTGATTAATATTTTAATTTTTAAATAAACAATAAGCAGATTTCAGCTGCATTAACCAAGGTTGGTCTTAGACATATTATGACAGTGGCTGTAGTGCCCCCGTTTGACTGATTGCCACCAAACTTGGAAGGTCTTTTGCAGCTTGGCTGAGGCAGTCTAGTAACACAGCCGTGCATCAAATTTTGTGAGGATTGGATGAAGCATGCCAGAGATATAGCTATTTGAATGAAATAGGCATGGAAACAGTGTGGCCAGCAGGTGGAGTCAGCGCTCCATTTTAGAAATTGTATTCAATACTTTCAGGCCTTCTTATGTGTAAATTAAGTCTGATAATGTTCTATGAGGCAAATTGGTGAAAAATGAAAGTGAATAAAAAATATGGACTCAGGTGAAGGGAAAGGTAACAATTCTTTCAAGGTTTTATGAGAAATAAGGACATTTCAGCTGAATTTGCTAAGGTGGGTCTTAGACATATATGGACAGTGGCTGTAGCGCCCCTGTTTGACCGATTGGCACCAATATTGGAGGGTCTGTCTGAGGTCCCTTACTACATTAGGCCGTCAAATTTGATGAGGATTGGCTGAAGCACGGCTGAGATTCAGATGGTTGATTGAAATGAGCATGGATATGGTGCAGGTTTGTTGTAGCTGGTGGCCATAGCATACAGGTCAAGATATTTTTATGAATTATCCATAAGGGCAATGTCCTGATTGATGTACTACCAGAATGACCTACTTGGGCTGGATATTGTAGAAGTTACAGTAATATGTTATTTATTAAGTTATTAAACATCACAAGGGAATGAAAATGACTATCATTGGGCATTGCATATGTCTTGATTTGGCATGACTCACAGAACTGGCAGTACAAAATATTTTAACCAGTAATATGTCACTAGAACAGAAATGAGATAAATGTAAGTTGAACTGATTTTCAAGGTTTATACAGACATGTTATATTGTTGTAGCGCCCCCGTTTGACCGATCGGCACCAAATTTGGAGGGCCCTTCCGGACTACTATTCTACAGGATATATTAAAGTTTGGTGATGATTGGCTGAGGCAGGCCTGAGATATAGCTGTCTGATTGAATTGGGCATGGCACCTGTATGGTTTGTGTGTGGCTGGTGACTATACCTCATGGAAAGTTTATGATTTTTTTATGAATTATTTATTATGACTGTCTCCTGATTTAAATGATACCAGATTTGTGTAGGTTTGGTGAAAATCCTAGGAGGTTAACGAAATGTCTTGTTTTCAGACCAATATGAATTATGCAAAAACGCAAAGATGCAGAAGCAAGTTCTACATGTTGTTTGATTTGGCATGTCGTACTTAATTGACCGGGCAACAATTAGACTGCCATAACAGGATGGAGATTTAGCGTAGCTCTAATGTGACAGGAGATGTAGGGCAAACCGTAGAGGAGGATACTAAAAAGTCAGACAGAACTACAGGTCAGCAGATGTCAGACAGAACAGAACTTGTTTAGGTCAGATGGTTTGAGTAGAAGGTAGAAATCATGATGTAGATTGTTGAGTGTCGGTCTAACAGGTCAGGAAATGTAGGACAGAATGTAGAACCCTGTGGTGTAGTGCCTGAACCTGACTGAATGCATTGTTTTGGTCAGATGGTCTCAGTAGTAGGTAGAAATCAGGATATAGATTAGTTAGTATCGGTCTAACAGGTCAGCAAATGTAGGACAGAATGTAGAACCCTGTGGTGGAGTGCCTTAGCCTGACTGAATGCATGGTTTGGGTCAGATGGCCTGACTAGTTGGTAGATTTAGGGACCTTCATACCTGGTCTGGTAAGTCTAGATATTACAGTTTTCTTTTTTATACTGCCTGTGTAAACATAGGCTGTGTTGCATATTCTTAACAAAGTGCTGAGTTGCGTATTGTGACATGTAACAGCAGTAATATCATGCTGTATCATATTCTAGGTTATACATTTAGACAGGAGAAAGGCTAAAAGTATTGAAGGCATTATTGAAATGGAGCGCTGACTCCACCTGCTGGCCAATTTATTATAAAATTGTAATTGCTGCAGTGTACACAGCCTGAAGAAAGATTGAAGTTTGAAAGATTTGTAAAAGTCAAATGGCAGGAAAATATAAGCAGATTAAAAATATGGACTTAGATGAAGGGAAAGGTGATTAATTTTTTAATTTTTAAATAAACGATAAGCAGATTTCAGCTGCATTAACCAAGGTTGGTCTTAGACATATTAGGACAGTGGCTGTAGTGCCCCCGTTTGACCGATTGCCACCAAACTTGGAAGGTCTTTCTGAAGTCTAGTAACACAGATGTGCGTCAAATTTTGTGAGGATTGGATGAAGCATGCCAGAGATATAGCTATTTTAATGAAATGGGCATGGAAACAGTGTGGCCAGCAGGTGGAGTCAGCGCTCCATTTTAGAAATTGTATTCAATACTTTCAGGCCTTCTTATGTGTAAATTAAGTCTGATAATGTTCTATGAGGCAAATCGGTGAAAAATGAAAGTGAATAAGAAATATGGACTCAGGTGAAGGGAAAGGTAACAATTCTTTCAAGGTTTTATGAGAAATAAGGACATTTCAGCTGAATTTGCTAAGGTGGGTCTTAGAAATATATGGACAGTGGCTGTAGCGCCCCCATTTGACCGATTGGAACCAAAATTGGAGGGTCTGTCTGAGGTCCCTTACTACATTAGGCCGTCAAATTTGATGAGGATTGGCTGAAGCACAGCTGAGCTTTAGATGGTTGATTGAAATGAGCATGGATATGGTGCAGGTTTGTTGTAGCTGGTGGCCATAGCGTACAGGTTAAGATATTTTTATGAATTATCCATAATGGCAATGTCCTGATTGATGTACTACCAGAATGACCTACTTGGGCTGAACATTGTAGAAGTTACAGTAATATGTTATTTATTAAGTTTTTAAACATCACAAGGGAATGAAAATGACTATCATTGGGCATTGCATATGTCTTGATTTGGCATGACTCACAGAACTGGCAGTACAAAATATTTTAACCAGTAACATGTCACTAGAACAGAAATGAGATAAATGTAAGTTGAACTGATTTTCAAGGTTTATACAGACATGTTATGTTGTTGTAGCGCCCCCGTTTGACCGATCGGCACCAAATTTGGAGGGCCCTTCCGGACTACTATTCTACAGGATATATTAAAGTTTGGTGATGATTGGCTGAGGCAGGCCTGAGATATAGCTGTCTGATTGAATTGGGCATGGCACCTGTATGGTTTGTGTGTGGCTGGTGACTATACCTCATGGAAAGTTTATGATTTTTTTTATGAATTATTTATTATGACTGTCTCCTGATTTAAATGATACCAGATTTGTGTAGGTTTGGTGAAAATCCTAGGAGGTTAACGAAATGTCTTGTTTTCAGACCAATATGAATTATGCAAAAACGCAAAGATGCAGAAGCAAGTTCTACATGTTGTTTGATTTGGCATGTCGTACTGAATTGACCTGGCAAGAAATGTCGATTGTAGGCTTCACCGTTCTCGAGAAATAGGCAGAAATGCAAAAGTTGTCACTGTTGCGCCCCCATCTGGCCGAGTGAGGTGTCCTTTACAGTTTAGGCAGAGGGTCAGAGCACAAATGTATCACCCAAATTTGATTTAGATTGGTCATTGAGAAGCCTGTGAAATGCCTGCTTGATTTTGATTGGCTGATGGCGGCCACTCTTTAAGGAATAATTACTGCCATTGTAGGTGACTGACCACAGGCTGCTTCCTAGTACATATCTACCAAATTTCAGTTAGATTGGCAAAGGCAGTCAGGAGATATTGCCAGTTTTTAGTTGTAGCGCCCCCTATTGACGAAATGCGGCCCGCCTCGGACCGTGTCCCCAGAATGGTGTAGGGAGGTAGCATTTCAAATTTGGTCAAGGTAGGCCAAGGCACGGCCAAGTTATAGCCGTCAGACCAAAACGGGCCAAATTTGGACATTGTTTGGGCGTGGCTAATGGCCGTAGGATATAAAAATGTCTGAATTTTGTGGATAATTCTTGATCAGCAGAGAATTCTGATTCGTCTGACACCTCATTTGTCTGATTTGGTAGGACAAGCCAGGACTTTAAGGAAAAAGTAGGATTGGCAAATTATGCAAATTAGCAAAAAATCTAAGTAGGCGGAGCTTCATAGTCCAAATGGCAAGTTGGTAGGGCTTTGCTGTCTGTATATGTAGAACAAAGAATTTCGATTGTAGGTCTAACAGGACAGGAGATATCGACCGAAACGTGTTGGGGGGCGCTAAGGCGCCCCCATCTGGCTGGCAGGACTGGGTAGGACAACCTGAGTAGTGGGTAGGAATTGACATCATCTGACCAAGTTTGGTTGGTCTAGCTCTTACAGTTTAGGCTGTACATTCAGTTTTAGGGCAGAAAAATAATAATAATAATAATAATAATAATAATCCTAAGAAAAACAATAATGGTCCATAAGGACTTCGTCCTTTGGACCCTTAACTAGAAACTGCAGGCAGTTACTGAAGGGTCCAAAGGGTATGACAAGTAGGACAGGTAGGACAGGTAGGACAACAGATGGTTTGAGTAGAAGGTAGAAATCAGGATGGAGATTGTTGAGTGTCCGTCTAACAGGTCAGGAAATGTAGGACAGAATGTAGGACCCTGTGGTGTAGTGCCTGAACCTGACTGAATGTAATGTTTTGGTGAGATAGTCTGAGTAGTAGGTAGAAATCAGGATATAGACTAGTTAGTATCGGTCTAACAGGTCAGCAAATGCAGGACAGAATGTAGAACCCTGTGGTGGAGTGCCTTAGCCTGACTTAATACATGTTTTGGGTCAGATGGCCTGACTAGTTGGTAGATTTAGGGACCTTCATACCTGGTCTGGTAAGTGTAGATATTACATAGTTGCTTTTTTATACTGCCTGTGTAAACATAGGCTGTGTTGCATATTCTTAACAAAGTGCTGAGTTGCGGGAGTGTGACATGTAACAGCAGTAATATCATGCTGTATGCTATTCTAGGATGTATATTTAGACAGGAGAAAGGCTAAAAGTATTGAAGGCATTATTGAAATGGAGCGCTGACTCCACCTGCTGGCCAATTTATTATAAAATTGTAATTGCTGTAGTGTACACAGCCTGAAGAAAGATTAAAGTTTGAAAGATTTGTAAAAGTCAAATGGCAGGAGAATATAAGCAGATTAAAAATATGGACTTAGATGAAGGTTAAGGTGATTAATATTTTAATTTTTAAATAAACAATAAGCAGATTTCAGCTGCATTAACCAAGGTTGGTCTTAGACATATTATGACAGTGGCTGTAGTGCCCCCGTTTGACTGATTGCCACCAAACTTGGAAGGTCTTTTGCAGCTTGGCTGAGGCAGTCTAGTAACACAGCCGTGCATCAAATTTTGTGAGGATTGGATGAAGCATGCCAGAGATATAGCTATTTGAATGAAATAGGCATGGAAACAGTGTGGCCAGCAGGTGGAGTCAGCGCTCCATTTTAGAAATTGTATTCAATACTTTCAGGCCTTCTTATGTGTAAATTAAGTCTGATAATGTTCTATGAGGCAAATTGGTGAAAAATGAAAGTGAATAAAAAATATGGACTCAGGTGAAGGGAAAGGTAACAATTCTTTCAAGGTTTTATGAGAAATAAGGACATTTCAGCTGAATTTGCTAAGGTGGGTCTTAGACATATATGGACAGTGGCTGTAGCGCCCCTGTTTGACCGATTGGCACCAATATTGGAGGGTCTGTCTGAGGTCCCTTACTACATTAGGCCGTCAAATTTGATGAGGATTGGCTGAAGCACGGCTGAGATTCAGATGGTTGATTGAAATGAGCATGGATATGGTGCAGGTTTGTTGTAGCTGGTGGCCATAGCATACAGGTCAAGATATTTTTATGAATTATCCATAAGGGCAATGTCCTGATTGATGTACTACCAGAATGACCTACTTGGGCTGGATATTGTAGAAGTTACAGTAATATGTTATTTATTAAGTTATTAAACATCACAAGGGAATGAAAATGACTATCATTGGGCATTGCATATGTCTTGATTTGGCATGACTCACAGAACTGGCAGTACAAAATATTTTAACCAGTAATATGTCACTAGAACAGAAATGAGATAAATGTAAGTTGAACTGATTTTCAAGGTTTATACAGACATGTTATATTGTTGTAGCGCCCCCGTTTGACCGATCGGCACCAAATTTGGAGGGCCCTTCCGGACTACTATTCTACAGGATATATTAAAGTTTGGTGATGATTGGCTGAGGCAGGCCTGAGATATAGCTGTCTGATTGAATTGGGCATGGCACCTGTATGGTTTGTGTGTGGCTGGTGACTATACCTCATGGAAAGTTTATGATTTTTTTATGAATTATTTATTATGACTGTCTCCTGATTTAAATGATACCAGATTTGTGTAGGTTTGGTGAAAATCCTAGGAGGTTAACGAAATGTCTTGTTTTCAGACCAATATGAATTATGCAAAAACGCAAAGATGCAGAAGCAAGTTCTACATGTTGTTTGATTTGGCATGTCGTACTTAATTGACCGGGCAACAATTAGACTGCCATAACAGGATGGAGATTTAGCGTAGCTCTAATGTGACAGGAGATGTAGGGCAAACCGTAGAGGAGGATACTAAAAAGTCAGACAGAACTACAGGTCAGCAGATGTCAGACAGAACAGAACTTGTTTAGGTCAGATGGTTTGAGTAGAAGGTAGAAATCATGATGTAGATTGTTGAGTGTCGGTCTAACAGGTCAGGAAATGTAGGACAGAATGTAGAACCCTGTGGTGTAGTGCCTGAACCTGACTGAATGCATTGTTTTGGTCAGATGGTCTCAGTAGTAGGTAGAAATCAGGATATAGATTAGTTAGTATCGGTCTAACAGGTCAGCAAATGTAGGACAGAATGTAGAACCCTGTGGTGGAGTGCCTTAGCCTGACTGAATGCATGGTTTGGGTCAGATGGCCTGACTAGTTGGTAGATTTAGGGACCTTCATACCTGGTCTGGTAAGTCTAGATATTACAGAGTTTTCTTTTTTATACTGCCTGTGTAAACATAGGCTGTGTTGCATATTCTTAACAAAGTGCTGAGTTGCGTATTGTGACATGTAACAGCAGTAATATCATGCTGTATCATATTCTAGGTTATACATTTAGACAGGAGAAAGGCTAAAAGTATTGAAGGCATTATTGAAATGGAGCGCTGACTCCACCTGCTGGCCAATTTATTATAAAATTGTAATTGCTGCAGTGTACACAGCCTGAAGAAAGATTGAAGTTTGAAAGATTTGTAAAAGTCAAATGGCAGGAAAATATAAGCAGATTAAAAATATGGACTTAGATGAAGGGAAAGGTGATTAATTTTTTAATTTTTAAATAAACGATAAGCAGATTTCAGCTGCATTAACCAAGGTTGGTCTTAGACATATTAGGACAGTGGCTGTAGTGCCCCCGTTTGACCGATTGCCACCAAACTTGGAAGGTCTTTCTGAAGTCTAGTAACACAGATGTGCGTCAAATTTTGTGAGGATTGGATGAAGCATGCCAGAGATATAGCTATTTTAATGAAATGGGCATGGAAACAGTGTGGCCAGCAGGTGGAGTCAGCGCTCCATTTTAGAAATTGTATTCAATACTTTCAGGCCTTCTTATGTGTAAATTAAGTCTGATAATGTTCTATGAGGCAAATCGGTGAAAAATGAAAGTGAATAAGAAATATGGACTCAGGTGAAGGGAAAGGTAACAATTCTTTCAAGGTTTTATGAGAAATAAGGACATTTCAGCTGAATTTGCTAAGGTGGGTCTTAGAAATATATGGACAGTGGCTGTAGCGCCCCCATTTGACCGATTGGAACCAAAATTGGAGGGTCTGTCTGAGGTCCCTTACTACATTAGGCCGTCAAATTTGATGAGGATTGGCTGAAGCACAGCTGAGCTTTAGATGGTTGATTGAAATGAGCATGGATATGGTGCAGGTTTGTTGTAGCTGGTGGCCATAGCGTACAGGTTAAGATATTTTTATGAATTATCCATAATGGCAATGTCCTGATTGATGTACTACCAGAATGACCTACTTGGGCTGAACATTGTAGAAGTTACAGTAATATGTTATTTATTAAGTTTTTAAACATCACAAGGGAATGAAAATGACTATCATTGGGCATTGCATATGTCTTGATTTGGCATGACTCACAGAACTGGCAGTACAAAATATTTTAACCAGTAACATGTCACTAGAACAGAAATGAGATAAATGTAAGTTGAACTGATTTTCAAGGTTTATACAGACATGTTATGTTGTTGTAGCGCCCCCGTTTGACCGATCGGCACCAAATTTGGAGGGCCCTTCCGGACTACTATTCTACAGGATATATTAAAGTTTGGTGATGATTGGCTGAGGCAGGCCTGAGATATAGCTGTCTGATTGAATTGGGCATGGCACCTGTATGGTTTGTGTGTGGCTGGTGACTATACCTCATGGAAAGTTTATGATTTTTTTTATGAATTATTTATTATGACTGTCTCCTGATTTAAATGATACCAGATTTGTGTAGGTTTGGTGAAAATCCTAGGAGGTTAACGAAATGTCTTGTTTTCAGACCAATATGAATTATGCAAAAACGCAAAGATGCAGAAGCAAGTTCTACATGTTGTTTGATTTGGCATGTCGTACTGAATTGACCTGGCAAGAAATGTCGATTGTAGGCTTCACCGTTCTCGAGAAATAGGCAGAAATGCAAAAGTTGTCACTGTTGCGCCCCCATCTGGCCGAGTGAGGTGTCCTTTACAGTTTAGGCAGAGGGTCAGAGCACAAATGTATCACCCAAATTTGATTTAGATTGGTCATTGAGAAGCCTGTGAAATGCCTGCTTGATTTTGATTGGCTGATGGCGGCCACTCTTTAAGGAATAATTACTGCCATTGTAGGTGACTGACCACAGGCTGCTTCCTAGTACATATCTACCAAATTTCAGTTAGATTGGCAAAGGCAGTCAGGAGATATTGCCAGTTTTTAGTTGTAGCGCCCCCTATTGACGAAATGCGGCCCGCCTCGGACCGTGTCCCCAGAATGGTGTAGGGAGGTAGCATTTCAAATTTGGTCAAGGTAGGCCAAGGCACGGCCAAGTTATAGCCGTCAGACCAAAACGGGCCAAATTTGGACATTGTTTGGGCGTGGCTAATGGCCGTAGGATATAAAAATGTCTGAATTTTGTGGATAATTCTTGATCAGCAGAGAATTCTGATTCGTCTGACACCTCATTTGTCTGATTTGGTAGGACAAGCCAGGACTTTAAGGAAAAAGTAGGATTGGCAAATTATGCAAATTAGCAAAAAATCTAAGTAGGCGGAGCTTCATAGTCCAAATGGCAAGTTGGTAGGGCTTTGCTGTCTGTATATGTAGAACAAAGAATTTCGATTGTAGGTCTAACAGGACAGGAGATATCGACCGAAACGTGTTGGGGGGCGCTAAGGCGCCCCCATCTGGCTGGCAGGACTGGGTAGGACAACCTGAGTAGTGGGTAGGAATTGACATCATCTGACCAAGTTTGGTTGGTCTAGCTCTTACAGTTTAGGCTGTACATTCAGTTTTAGGGCAGAAAAATAATAATAATAATAATAATAATAATAATCCTAAGAAAAACAATAATGGTCCATAAGGACTTCGTCCTTTGGACCCTTAATAACTAGAAACTGCAGGCAGTTACGAAAGGGTCCAAAGCGCAGGACGATCGGACTGGTAGGACAGTAGAGGAATAACGGCAGAGAACTGGCGGCAAGGGTAGTAGAAAGTCAGACAGAATTAGACTGCCATAACAGGATAGGAGATGTAGGACAGAGCAGGACAGTCTCAGTAGTAGGCAGACATTACGATGTAGATGCTTTTAGTGCAGGTGTAACAGGCCAGTAAACATCAGAGAGTACACTGTGCACATCAGGATACCTAGCTGAAACACCAACCTAAGCTGGGTTCGAACCAGCGACCCTCTGATTACAGGCATACAGGATTAGCACACTGAGCCACCCGCTGCTGTGGGTAAGATGAGTGAGATCAGTAGACACCTTCCTACCTGATCTGGTAACTCATTATAGCTGAATTAGACTAGGTGAGGTTTAGACATATATGGACAGTGGCTATAGCGCTCCCGTTTCACCTATTGACACGAAAATTGGAAGGTCTCTCTGCGGTACAGCCTTTCATCCGAGATAGATATTTGGAAATGATTGGCTGAAGAGTGCATGATATATAGCTGTCTGATTGAAATGGACGTGGCACCAGTAGAGTCAGGGTGTGGCTGGTGGCCATACCTTACCAAAAGTTTCATTTTTTTCTCTAAATCTTTAAAAGGACTATCTTCTGATTTGAAGGACAACAGATGTAAGTAGGTTTGTTGAAAATCAAAGGAGGTTAACAAGAAAAGCTGTTTTCAGACAAATATAATTTATGTAAAAACAGAAAGAGGGAGAACCAAGTTATATATGTTGTTAGATTAGTCATGACATAGTTAATTGTAGTCGCAATAAATTTCAACTGTAGGCTTGACAGGTCTGGAGATATAGGCAGAAATGCAAATCGGGGTGCTGTAGCGCCCCCATCTGACTGACTGGGACGGGTCAGTGGGACTGAGTAGTGGGTAGGAATAGGAATCTTGTTGCCAAATTTGGTCAGTCTAGGACTTACGGTTTAGGCTGGGCATTCAGTTTTAGGGAAGAAAAATAATTATTGTTCAACCCTCTGGAGTAGTGCCTGAGCACGTCTAAATTAACAATAATATAAGCTTCATTGATCATCGTGGGGAAAACGCCTTCACGTATCCCCAGCTCACTTCACGGAGGGTATGCTGTGCACATCGGGCTGCCTAGCTCGAGTACCCACCTAAGCTGGGTTCGAACCTGCGACCCTCTGATTACAAGCATACAAGTTTAGCCCACTGAGCCACCCGCTGCTGTTGGTCAAACTGGAGAGATCGCTGGACACCTTCCTACCTGATCTGGAAACTCATTGTACCTCAATGAGCCTAGGTGGGTCTTAGATGTATATAGACAGTGGCGTAGCGCTCCTGATTGACCGATTGACACGAAGTTTGGAGGGTCTCTCTGTGGTTCAGTCCTACATCAGTGAGCCAAATTTTGTAATGATTGGCTGAAGCATCCCTGAGATATAGCTGGCTGATTGAAATGGGCAAGACACCAGTACAGTCAGGGTGTGGCTGGTGGCTGTATCTTACCGAAAGTTTAAGATTTTTCTGTAAATCTTTAAAAGGACTGTCTCCTGATTTGAATGACACCAGATTTATGGATGTTAGTCGAAAATCCTAGGAGGTTAACAAAAAAACCTGTTTTCAAAACAACTATAAATCATGCAAGAAGGCAAAGATGTAGAACCAAGATCTATATGCAGTTTGATTCATCAGGACATAGTGAATTGGACTGGCAATAAATTTCAACTGTAGGCTTGACAGGTCTGGAGATATAGGCAGAAATGCAAATCGGGGTGCTGTAGCGCCCCCATCTGACTGACTGGGACGGGTCAGTGGGACTGAGTAGTGGGTAGGAATAGGAATCTTGTTGCCAAATTTGGTCAGTCTAGGACTTACGGTTTAGGCTGGGCATTCAGTTTTAGGGAAGAAAAATAATTATTGTTCAACCCTCTGGAGTAGTGCCTGAGCACGTCTAAATTAACAATAATATAAGCTTCATTGATCATCGTGGGGAAAACGCCTTCACGTATCCCCAGCTCACTTCACGGAGGGTATGCTGTGCACATCGGGCTGCCTAGCTCGAGTACCCACCTAAGCTGGGTTCGAACCTGCGACCCTCTGATTACAAGCATACAAGTTTAGCCCACTGAGCCACCCGCTGCTGTTGGTCAAACTGGAGAGATCGCTGGACACCTTCCTACCTGATCTGGAAACTCATTGTACCTCAATGAGCCTAGGTGGGTCTTAGATGTATATAGACAGTGGCGTAGCGCTCCTGATTGACCGATTGACACGAAGTTTGGAGGGTCTCTCTGTGGTTCAGTCCTACATCAGTGAGCCAAATTTTGTAATGATTGGCTGAAGCATCCCTGAGATATAGCTGGCTGATTGAAATGGGCAAGACATCAGTACAGTCAGGGTGTGGCTGGTGGCTGTATCTTACCGAAAGTTTAAGATTTTTCTGTAAATCTTTAAAAGGACTGTCTCCTGATTTGAATGACACCAGATTTATGGATGTTAGTCGAAAATCCTAGGAGGTTAACAAAAAAACCTGTTTACAAAACATCTGTAAATCATGCAAGAAGGCAAAGATGTAGAACCAAGATCTATATGCAGTTTGATTCATCAGGACATAGTGAATTGGACTGGCAATAAATTTCAACTGTAGGCTTGACAGGTCTGGAGATATAGGCAGAAATGCAAATCGGGGTGCTGTAGCGCCCCCATCTGACTGACTGGGACGGGTCAGTGGGACTGAGTAGTGGGTAGTAATAAGAATCTTGTTGCCAAATTTGGTCAGTCTAGGACTTACGGTTTAGGCTGGGCATTCAGTTTTAGGGAAGAAAAATAATTATTGTTCAACCCTCTGGAGTAGTGCCTGAGCACGTCTCAATTAACAATAATATAAGCTTCATTGATCATCGTGGGGAAAACGCCTTCACGTCTCCCAAGCTCACTTCACGGAGGGTATGCTGTGCACATCGGGCTGCCTAGCTCGAGGACCCACCTAAGCTGGGTTCGAACCTGCGACCCTCTGATTACAAGCATACAAGTTTAGCCCACTGAGCCACCCGTTGCTGTGGTTAAAATGGGTGAGATCGGTAGACACCTTCCTACCTGATCTGGTAACTCATTTGAGCTGAATTGGCCTAGGTTGGTCTTAGTAATATAAAAACAGTGGCCATAGCCACTGTTTACAGGGTAGGCTGAGGGTCAGAGGACAAATGTACCAGCTAAATTTGATTTAGATTGGTCATCACTAAGCCAGTCAAATTGCTGCTTGATTTTGATTGGCCGATGGCGGCCACTGTTTCAGGACTCATGACTGCCATTGTACGTGACTGACCTCAGGCTGAGTCCTAGTACATACCTTCCAAATTTCAGTTGGATTGGCCGAGGCAGTCAGAAGATATTGGCAGTTTTTAGTTGTAGCGCCCCCTATGGACGAAATGCGGCCCGCCTTGGACCGTGTCCCCAGAATGGTGTAGCGAGGTAGGATTTCAAATTTGGTCAAGGTAGGCCAAGGCACGGCCAAGTTATAGCAGTCAGACCACAACGAGTCAAATTTGGATTTTGTTTGGGCTTGGCTAATGGCCTTAGGACATAGAAATGTCTGAAATTTGTGGATGATTCTTGAACAGCTCAGAGTTCTGATTAGTTTGACACCTCATTTGTCTGATTTGGTAGGACAAGCTTTGACTGTAAGGAAAAAGTAGGATTTTCAAATTATGCAAATTAGCGAAAAATCTAAGCAGGCGGAGCTTCATGGTCCCATTGACTTTTTGGTAGGGCATGGCCGTCTGTATCAGCAGAAAAAAGAATTTCAGTTGTAGGACAAACAGGACAGGAGAAATCGACCGAAACGTGTTGGGGGGCGCTACGGCGCCCCCCTTTGGCTGAGTCGGACGGGTCGGACAAACTGAGTAGTGGGTAGGAATTCCAATCATCCTACCAAATTTGGTCAGCCTAGGACTTACGGTTTAGGCTGGGCATTCAGTTTTATGGAAGAAAAATAATAATAAAAATAATAATAATAACTAGAAACTGCAAGCAGTTACGAAAGGGTCCAAAGCGGAGGACGATCGGACTGGTAGGACAGTAGAGGAATAACGGCAGAGAACCGGTGGCCAGTGTAGTAGAAAGTCAGACAGAATTAGACTGCCATAACAGGATAGGCGATGTAGGACAGAGCTGGACGGTCTCAGTAGTTGGCAGACATTAGGATGCAGATGCTTTTTGTGCAGGTGTAACAGGCCAGTCAACATCAGAGAGTACACTGTGCACATCAGGATACCTAGCTGAAATCGCAACCTAAGCTGGGTTCGAACCGGTGACCCTCTGATTATAGGCACACAGGATTAGCACACTGAGCCATCCACTCCTGTGGGTAAGATGAGTGAGATCAGTAGGCACCTTCCTACCTGATCTGGTAACTAATTATACAGTAGCTTAATTAGACTAGGTCGGTTTTAGACATATATGGACAGTGGCTATAGCGCTCCCGTTTGACCTATTGACACAAAATTTCAAGGGTCTCTCTGCGGTACAGTCATACATCAGTGAGCCAAATTTTGTAATGATTGGCTGAAGCATCCCTGAGATATAGCTGTCTGATTGAAATGGGCAAGACAACAGTACAGTCAGGGTGTGGCTGGTGGCTGTATCTTACTGAAAGTTTAAGTTTTTTCTCTAAATCTTTAAAAGGACTGTCTCCTGGTTTTAATGACACCAGATTTATGTATGTTGGGCGAAAATCCTACGAGGTTAACAAAATAACCTATTTTCAAACAACTATAAATCATGCAAAAAGGCAAAGATGTAGAACCAAGTTCTATATGCAGTTGAAATTCGTCATGACATAGTGAATTGGACTGGCAATAAATTTCAACTGTAGGCTTGACAGTTCTGTAGATATAGGCGTAAATGCAAATCGGGGTGCTGTAGCGCCCCCCTCTGACTGACTGCGACGGGTCAGTGGGACTGAGTAGTGGGTAGGAATAGGAATCTTGTTGCCAAATTTGGTCAGTCTAGGACTTACGGTTTAGGCTGGGCATTCAGTTGTAGGGAAGAAAAATAATTATTGTTCAACCCTATGAAGGAGTCCCTGAGCCCGTCTAAATTATAAAAAAAGAAGCTTCATTAATCCACATCTCCCCAGCTCACTTTATGGAGGGTATGCTGTGCACATCGGGATGCGTAGCTCGAGTACCCACCGAAGCTGGGTTCGAACCTGCGACCCTCTGATTACAAGCATACAAGTTTAGCCCACTGAGCCACCCGTTGCTGTGGGCAAAATGGGTGAGATCGGTAGACACCTTCCTACCTGATCTGGTAACTCATTTTAGCTCAATGAGCCTAGGTGGGTCTTAGACACATACAGACAGTGGCCGTAGCATTACCGTTTGACCGATCGACACAAAATTTGTATGGTATCTCTGCGGTACAGCCATACATTTGCGAGAGAAATTTTGTAATGATTGGCTGAAGCATCCCTGAGATATAGCTGTCTGATTGAAATGGGCGAGGTACCAGTACAGTCAGGGTGTGGCTGGTGGCTGTACCTTGCCGAAAGTTTAAGTTTTTTTCTGTAAGTCTTTAAAAGGACTGTTTCCTGATTATAAAGACAGCAGATTTATGTATGTTCGGTGAAAATCCTTGCAGTTTAATGAAATAACCTGTTTTCAAAGAACTATAAATCATGCAAAAACACAAAGATGCAGAACCAAGTTCTATACGTTGTCAGGTTTGACATGACGTTGTGAATTCGATTGGCAATAAATTTCAACTGTAGGCTTGACAGTTCTGTAGATATAGGCAGAAATGCAAATCAGACTGCTGTAGCGCCCCCATCTGACTGACTGGGACGGGTCATAGGGGCTGAGTAGTGGGTAGGAATAGGCATCTTGGTGCCAAATTTGGTCAGCCTAGGTCTTATGGTTTAGGCTGGGCATTCAGTTTTAGGGAAGAAAAATAATTATAATCTAACCGTTTGGAAGAGAGCCTGAGCCCATCTGAATGGCTGGTTTAAATAAAGTTTTGTGTATTTTTTTTCCCTCATGTGGAAAACACCTTTACGTCTCCCCACTTGCTTTACGGAGAGCATGCTGCGCACATCGGGCTGTCTAGCTCGAGTACCCACCGAAGCTGGGTTCGAACCGGCGACCCTCTGATTACAAGCATGCAAGTTTAGCCCACTGAGCCACCCGCTGCTGTTGGTAAAATGGGTGAGATCGCTGGACACCTTCCTACCTGATCTGGTAACTCATTTTAGCTGAATTGGCCTAGGTTGGTCTTAGTAACATATGAACAGTGGCCGTAGCGCTCCCATTTGAACAATCGACACAAAATTTGGAGGGTCTCTCCGTGGTAGAGCCCTACAATAGTGAGAGAAATTTGGCAATGATTTGATGAAGAATGCCTTAGATATAGCTGTCTGATTGAAATGGACATGGCATAAGTATGGTCATGGTGTGGCTTTTGGCAGTACCTTACCGAAAGTTAAATTTTTTTTCTCTCAATATTTAAAAGGACTGTCTCCTGATTTTAAAGACAACAGACTTATGCAGGTGAGGTGAAAATCCTAGGAGGATAATGAAAAAGCCTGTTTTCAGAGAAATATAAATCATGCAAAAATGCAAAGATGTAGAACCAAGTGCTATATGCAGTTGCATTCAGCTGGACATAGTGAATTGGACTGGCAATAAAATTAAAGTGTAAGCTTGGCAGTTCTGGAGAAATAGGCAGAAATGCAGATGGGGGTGCTGTCACGCCCCCATCTGGCCTAATGAGATGTCCTTAACAGGGTGGGCTGAGGGTCAGAGCACAAATGTACCAGCTAAATTTGATTTGGATTGGTCATCATTAAGCCAGTCAAATTGCTGCTTGATTTTGATTGGCTGATGACGGCCACTGTTTCAGGACTTATGACTGTCATTGTAGGTGACTGACCTCAGGCTGGGACCTAGTACATATGGGCCAAATTTCACTTGGATTGGCCAAGGCAGTCAGGAGATATTGGCAGTTTTTAGTTGTAGCGCCCCCTATGGACGAAATGCGGACCGCTTTGGACGTTGTCCCCAGAATGCTGTACGGAGCTGGCATTTCAAATTTGGTCAACGTAGGCCAAGGCACGGCCAAGTTATAGCCATCAGACCAAAACAGGACAAATTTGGACATTGTTTCGGCGTGGCTAATGGCCGTACAATACAAAAATGTCTCAATTTTTTTAGAAATTCTTGATTAGCTCACAGTTCTGATTCGTTTGACAACTCATTTGTCTGATTTGGTAGGACAAGCTAGGACTTTAAGAGATAAGTAGTATTTGCAAAATATGCAAATTAGCAAAAAATCTAAGTAGGCGGAGCTTCATGGTCCCATTGACTTTTTGGTAGGGCATGGCTGTCTGTATAAGCAGAAAAAAGAATTTCGGTTGTAGGACAAACAGGACAGGAGATATCGACCGAAACGTGTTGGGGGGCGCTACGGCGCCCCCCTCTGGCTGAGTCGGACGGGTCGGACAACCTGAGTAGTGGGTAGGAATTCCAATCATCGTACCAAATTTGGTCAGCCTAGGACTTACGGTTTAGGCTGGGCATTCAGTTTTAGGGAAGAAAAATAATAAAAATAAAAATAAAAATAATAATAATCCTAACAAAAACAATAAGGTTCCATAGCACTACGTGCTTTGGACCCTTAATAATAACTAGAAACTGCAGGCAGTTACGAAAGGGTCCAAAGCGCAGGACGATCGGACTGGTCGGACAGTAGAGGAATAACGGCAGTGAACCGGCGGCCAGGGTAGTAGAAAGTCAGACAGAATTAGACTGCCATAACAGGATAGGAGATGTAGGACAGAGCTGGACGGTCTCAGTAGTTGGCAGACATTAGGATGGAGATGCTTTTAGTGCAGGTGTAACAGGCCAGTCAACATCAGAGAGTACACTGTGCACATCAGGATACCTAGCTGAAATACAAAAATACTAAGCTGGGTTCGAACCGGCGATCCTCTGATTACAGGCACACAGGATTAGCACACTGAGCCACCTGCTGCTGTGGGTAAGACGACTGAGATCAGTAGACACCTTCTGGTAACTCGTTTTAGCTCAATGAGCCTAGGTGGGTCTTAGATGTATATAGACAGTGGCGTAGCGCTCCCGATTGACCGATCGACACGAAATTTGGAGGTTATCTCTGGGGTACAGTCCTACATCAGTGAGCCAATTGTTGTAATGATTGGCTGAAGCATCCCTGAGATATAGCTGTCTGATTGAAATGGGCAAGACATCAGTACAGTCAGGGTGTGGCTGGAGGCTGTATCTTACCGAAAGTTTAAGTTTTTTCTGTAAATCTTTAAAAGGACTGTCTCCTGATTTGAATGACACCCGATTTATGGATGTTAGGTGAATATCCTAGGAGGTTAACAAAAAACCTGTTTTCAAAACATCTATAAATCATGCAAGAAGGCAAAGATGTAAAACCAAGATCTATATGCAGGTTGATTCATCAGGACATAGTGAATTGGCCTGGCAATAAATTTCAACTGTAGGCTTGACAGGTCTGGAGATATAGGCAGAAATGCAAATCGGGGTGCTGTAGCGCCCCCATCTGACTGACTGGGATGGGTCAGTGGGACTGAGTAGTGGGTAGGAATAGCAATATTGTTGCCAAATTTGGTCAGTCTAGGACTTACGGTTTAGGCTGGGCATTCAGTTTTAGGGAAGAAAAATAATTATTGTTTAACCGTCTGAAGTAGTGCCTGAGCACGTCTAAATTAACAATAATATAAGCTTCATTCATCATCGTGGGGAAAACGCCTTCACGTCTCCCCAGCTCACTTCATGGAGGGTATGCTGTGCACATCGGGCTGCCTAGCTCGAGTACCCGCCGAAGCTGGGTTCGAACCTGCGACCCTCTGATTACAAGCATACAAGTTTAGCCCACTGAGCCACCCGTTGCTGTGGTTAAAGCAAGTGAGATCGGTAGACACCTTCCTACCTGATCTGGTAACTCATTTGAGCTGAATTGGCCTAGGTTGGTCTTAGTAATATATAAACAGTGGCCGTAGCCAC
This sequence comes from Paramormyrops kingsleyae, assembly GCF_048594095.1. Taxonomy (NCBI): domain Eukaryota; kingdom Metazoa; phylum Chordata; class Actinopteri; order Osteoglossiformes; family Mormyridae; genus Paramormyrops; species Paramormyrops kingsleyae. The sequence continues at coordinate 26,195,047 of NC_132810.1, read as the reverse complement.
TGTTTACACGGTAGGCTGAGGGTCAGAGGACAAATGTACCAGCTAAATTTGATTTGGATTGGTCATCATTAAGCAAGTCAAATTGCTGCTTGATTTTGATTGGCCAATGGCGGCCACTGTTTCAGGACTCATGACTGTCATTGTAGGTGACTGACCTCAGGCTGGGACCTAGTACATATCTGCCAAATTCCAGTTGGATTGGCCAAGGCAGTCAGGAGATATTGGCAGTTTTTAGTCATAGCGCCCCCTATGGACGAAATGCGGCCCCCCTTGGACCGTGTCCCCAGAATGATGTCCGGAGGTAGAATTTCAAATTTGGTCGATGTAGGTCAAGGCAAGGGCAAGTCATAGCTGTTAGACCAAAATGGGCCAAATTTGGGAATTCTTTGGGCGTGGCTAATGGCCGTACAATACACAAAATGTCTCAATTTTTTTAGAAATTCTTGATGAGCTCACAGTTCTGATTCGTTTGACACCTCATTTGTCTGATTTGGTAGGACAAGCTAGGACTTTAAGAGATAAGTAGTATTTGCAAAATATGCAAATTAGCAAAAAATCTAAGTAGGCGGAGCTTCATGGTCCCATTGACTTTTTGGTAGGGCATGGCTGTCTGTATCAGCAGAAAAAAGAATTTTGGTTGTAGGACAAACAGGACAGGAGATATTGACTGAAACGTGTTGGGGGGCGCTACGGCGCCCCCCTCTGGCTGAGTCGGACGGGTCGGACAACCTGAGTAGTGGGTAGAAATACCAATCATCCTACCAAATTTGGTCGGCCTAGGACTTACGGTTTAGGCTGGGCATTCAGTTTTAGGGAAGAAAAATAATAAAAATAAAAAAAATAATAATAATCCTAACAAAAACAATAAGGTTCCATAGCACTACGTGCTTTGGACCCTTAACTAGAAACTGCAGGCAGTTACGAAAGGGTCCAAAGCGCAGGACGATCGGACTGGTCGGACAGTAGAGGAATAACGGCAGTGAACCGGCGGCCAGGGTAGTAGAAAGTCAGACAGAATTAGACTGCCATAACAGGATAGGAGATGTAGGACAGAGCTGGACGGTCTCAGTAGTTGGCAGACATTAGGATGGAGATGCTTTTATTGCAGGTGTAACAGGCCAGTCAACATCAGAGAGTACACTGTGCACATCAGGATACCTAGCTGAAATACAAAAATACTAAGCTGGGTTCGAACCGGCGATCCTCTGATTACAGGCACACAGGATTAGCACACTGAGCCACCCGCTGCTGTGGGTAAGACGACTGAGATCAGTAGACACCTTCTGGTAACTCGTTTTAGCTCAATGAGCCTAGGTGGGTCTTAGATGTATATAGACAGTGGCGTAGCGCTCCCGATTGACCGATCGACACGAAATTTGGAGGTTATCTCTGGGGTACAGTCCTACATCAGTGAGCCAATTGTTGTAATGATTGGCTGAAGCATCCCTGAGATATAGCTGTCTGATTGAAATGGGCAAGACATCAGTACAGTCAGGGTGTGGCTGGAGGCTGTATCTTACCGAAAGTTTAAGTTTTTTCTGTAAATCTTTAAAAGGACTGTCTCCTGATTTGAATGACACCTGATTTATGGATGTTAGGTGAATATCCTAGGAGGTTAACAAAAAACCTGTTTTCAAAACATCTATAAATCATGCAAGAAGGCAAAGATGTAAAACCAAGATCTATATGCAGGTTGATTCATCAGGACATAGTGAATTGGCCTGGCAATAAATTTCAACTGTAGGCTTGACAGGTCTGGAGATATAGGCAGAAATGCAAATCGGGGTGCTGTAGCGCCCCCATCTGACTGACTGGGATGGGTCAGTGGGACTGAGTAGTGGGTAGGAATAGCAATATTGTTGCCAAATTTGGTCAGTCTAGGACTTACGGTTTAGGCTGGGCATTCAGTTTTAGGGAAGAAAAATAATTATTGTTTAACCGTCTGAAGTAGTGCCTGAGCACGTCTAAATTAACAATAATATAAGCTTCATTCATCATCGTGGGGAAAACGCCTTCACATCTCCCCAGCTCACTTCATGGAGGGTATGCTGTGCACATCGGGCTGCCTAGCTCGAGTACCCGCCGAAGCTGGGTTCGAACCTGCGACCCTCTGATTACAAGCATACAAGTTTAGCCCACTGAGCCACCCGTTGCTGTGGTTAAAGCAAGTGAGATCGGTAGACACCTTCCTACCTGATCTGGTAACTCATTTGAGCTGAATTGGCCTAGGTTGGTCTTAGTAATATATAAACAGTGGCCGTAGCCACTGTTTACACGGTAGGCTGAGGGTCAGAGGACAAATGTACCAGCTAAATTTGATTTGGATTGGTCATCATTAAGCAAGTCAAATTGCTGCTTGATTTTGATTGGCCAATGGCGGCCACTGTTTCAGGACTCATGACTGTCATTGTAGGTGACTGACCTCAGGCTGGGACCTAGTACATATCTGCCAAATTCCAGTTGGATTGGCCAAGGCAGTCAGGAGATATTGACAGTTTTTAGTCATAGCGCCCCCTATGGACGAAATGCGGCCCCCCTTGGACCGTGTCCCCAGAATGATGTCCGGAGGTAGAATTTCAAATTTGGTCGATGTAGGTCAAGGCAAGGGCAAGTCATAGCTGTTAGACCAAAATGGGCCAAATTTGGGAATTCTTTGGGCGTGGCTAATGGCCGTACAATACACAAAATGTCTCAATTTTTTTAGAAATTCTTGATGAGCTCACAGTTCTGATTCGTTTGACACCTCATTTGTCTGATTTGGTAGGACAAGCTAGGACTTTAAGAGATAAGTAGTATTTGCAAAATATGCAAATTAGCAAAAAATCTAAGTAGGCGGAGCTTCATGGTCCCATTGACTTTTTGGTAGGGCATGGCTGTCTGTATCAGCAGAAAAAAGAATTTTGGTTGTAGGACAAACAGGACAGGAGATATTGACTGAAACATGTTGGGGGGCGCTACGGCGCCCCCCTCTGGCTGAGTCGGACGGGTCGGACAACCTGAGTAGTGGGTAGAAATACCAATCATCCTACCAAATTTGGTCGGCCTAGGACTTACGGTTTAGGCTGGGCATTCAGTTTTAGGGAAGAAAAATAATAAAAATAAAAAAAATAATAATAATCCTAACAAAAACAATAAGGTTCCATAGCACTACGTGCTTTGGACCCTTAATAATAACTAGAAACTGCAGGCAGTTACGAAAGGGTCCAAAGCGCAGGACGATCGGACTGGTCGGACAGTAGAGGAATAACGGCAGTGAACCGGCGGCCAGGGTAGTAGAAAGTCAGACAGAATTAGACTGCCATAACAGGATAGGAGATGTAGGACAGACCTGGACGGTCTCAGTAGTAGGCAGACATTAGGATGGAGATGCTTTTAGTGCAGGTGTAACAGGCCAGTCAACATCAGAGAGTACACTGTGCACATCAGGATACCTAGCTGAAATACCAAAATACTAAGCTGGGTTCGAACCGGCGATCCTCTGATTACAGGCACACAGGATTAGCACACTGAGCCACCCGCTGCTGTGGGTAAGATGACTGAGATCAGTAGACACCTTCCCACCTGATCTGGTAACTCGTTTTAGCTCAATGAGCCTAGGTGGGTCTTAGATGTATATAGACAGTGGCGTAGCGCTCCCGATTGACCGATCGACACGAAATTTGGAGGTTATCTCTGGGGTACAGTCCTACATCAGTGAGCCAAATTTTGTAATGATTGGCTGAAGCATTCCTGAGATATAGCTGTCTGATTGAAATGGGCAAGACAACAGTACAGTCAGGGTGTGGCTGGAGGCTGTATCTTACCGAAAGTTTAAGTTTTTTCTCTAAATCTTTAAAAGGACTGTCTCCTGATTTTAATGACAACAGAATTATGTATGTTGGGCAAAAATCTTAGGAGGTTAACAAAACAACCTGTTTTCAAACAACTATAAATCATGCAAAAAGGCAAAGATGTAGAACCAAGTTCTATATGCATGTGAAAAGGGTACTTTTTTTTCCTTTTCACTGGATTCAATTCCCTTATTTATATGGTTTGTTTATGAAATATAATTGTTTTGTATTTTCTTTATCTAGGGGAGTTTGCTGTGTATGTGGTGGTTGGTTGTGCTGCTGCTGGGAAGGCAGGGAAGTCAGCTGCTTATTAGGGAGAGTGAGGACAGGTTTGGGTGCTGCTTACTTGAGTTATACTAGGGGGGGGAAGAATATCAAAGATTACCAGTTAGTAATTATGTAGCCCTTATGAGACTGCAGCCAAATGCAGAGGCATGGTGGGAGGTCAAACATAGCCGCCATGGCTTGTTTGGTTTGGTATGAGTTAATTTTGTGTTTTATCTTTGCACAGCTCACCCCATGCTTACCTGAACAGGTGGTAGGTTCCAGTTAGGTGAGGTGGTAAAGGTGAAGGCCAGGAGAGAGAAAGGAAGGGGGGGGCAGCTTGCTGTGAGGCTGTGATTTTAAACCTGTGTTTGGTTTTCTTTAGGGTAGATGGTTTTCCCGGGAGACTGTTTTTTTGGGCTATTGTTTCATTATTATTTTTGTTAATAAACCTTACAACCTTCTGTACCTATTCCTGCTAATTGGACTATTTTTTCCCCAACATCCTTTTTAACGGGGTTGGTGTGCCAAAACCATCCCATTTCCCTTTAGTTCCCTTCCTTTAATGGAGGGCAGGCGGACATTGCAGTTGAAATTCGTCATGACCTAGTGAATTGGACTGGCAATAAATTTCAACTGTTGGCTTGACAGGTCTGTAGATATAGGCAGAAATGCAAATCGGGGTGCTGTAGCGCCCCCATTTGACTGACTGGGACGCATCAGTGAGACTGAGTAGTGGGTAGGAATAGTAATCTTGTTGCCAAATTTGGTCAGTCTAGGACTTACGGTTTAGGCTGGGCATTCAGTTTTAGGGAAGAAAAATAATTATTGTTCAACCCTCTGTAGTAATGCCTGAGCACATCTAAATTAACAATAATAGAAGTTTCATTGATCCTCGTGGGGAAAACGCCTTCACGTCTCCCCAGCTCACTTCACGGAGGGTATGCTGTGCACATCGGGCTGCCTAGCTCGAGTACCCACCGAAGCTGGGTTCGAACCTGCGACCCTCTGATTACAAGCATACAAGTTTAGCCCACTGAGCCACCCGTTGCTGTTGTTAAAACAGGTGAGATCGGTAGACAACTTCCTACCTGATCTGGTAACTCATTTTACCTCAATGAGCCTAGGTGGGTCTTAGATGTATATAGACAGTGGCGTAGCGCTCCCAATTGACCGATCGACATGAAATTTGGAGGGTCTCTCTGGGGTACCGTCCTACATCAGTGAGCCAAATTTTGTAATGATTGGCTGAAGCATTCCTGAGATATAGCTGTCTGATTGAAATGGGCAAGACACCAGTACAGTCAGGGTGTGGCTGGTGGCTGTACCTTACCGAAAGTTTAAGTTTTTTCGCTAAATCTTTAAAAGGACTGTCTCCTGGTTTGAATGACACCAGATTTATGTATGTTGGGCGAAAATCCGAGGAGGTTAACAAAATAACCTGTTTTCAAACAACTATAAATCATGCAAAAAGGCAAACATGGAGAACCAAGTTCTATATGCAGTTGAAATTCGTCATGACATAGTAAATTGGACTGGCAATAAATTTCAACTGTTGGCTTGACAGGTCTGCAGATATAGGCAGAAATGCAAATCGAGGTGCTGTAGCGCCCCCATCTGACTGACTGGGACGGGTCAGTGGGCCTGAGTAGTGGGTAGGAATAGGATTCTTGTTGCCAAATTTGGTCAGTCTAGGACTTACGGTTTAGGCTGGGCATTCAGTTTTAGGGAAGAAAAATAATTATTGTTCAACCCTCTGGAGTAGTGCCTGAGCACGTCTAAATTAACAATAATAGAAGTTTCATTGATCCTCGTGGGGAAAACGCCTTCACGTCTCCCCAGCTCACTTCACGGAGGGTATGCTGTGCACATCGGGCTGCCTAGCTCGAGTACCCACCGAAGCTGGGTTCGAACCTGCGACCCTATGACTACAAGCATACAAGTTTAGCCCACTGAGCCACCCGCTGCTGTGAGTAAAACGGGTGTGATCAGTAGACACCTTCCTACTTGATCTGGTAACTCATTTTACCTCAATGAGCCTAGGTGGGTCTTAGATGTATATAGACAGTGGCGTAGCGCTCCCAATTGACCGATCGACACGAAATTTGGAGGTTCTCTCTGGGGTACAGTCCTACATCAGTGAGCCAAATTTTGTAATGATTGGCTGAAGCATCCCTGAGATATAGCTGTCTGATTGAAATGGGCAAGACAACAGTACAGTCAGGGTGTGGCTGGTGGCTGTATCTTACTGAAAGTTTAAGTTTTTTCCTGTAAATCTTTAAAAGGACTGTCTCCTGGTTTGAATGACACCAGATTTATGTATGTTGGGCAAAAATCCTACGAGGTTAACAAAATAACCTATTTTGAAACAACTATAAATCATGCAAAAAGGCAAAGATGTAGAACCAAGTTCTATATGCAGTTGAAATTCGTCATGACATACTGAATTGGACTGGCAATGAATTTTAACTGTAGGCTTGACAGGTCTGTAGATATAGGCATAAATGCAAATCGGGGTGCTGTAGCGCCCCCATCTGACTGACTGGGACGGGTCAGTGGGACTGAGTAGTAGGTAGGAATAGGAATCTTGTTGCCAAATTTGGTCAGTCTAGGTCTTACGGTTTATGCTGGGCATTCAGTTTTAGGGAAGAAAAATAATTATTGTTCAACCCTCTGAAGTAGTGCCTGAGCATGTCTAAATTAACAATAATAGAAGCTTCATTGATCCTCGCGGGGAAAACGCCTTCACGTCTCCCCAGCTCACTTCACGGAGGGTATGCTGTGCACATCGGGCTGCCTTGCTCGAGTACCCACCGAAGCTGGGTTCGAACCTGCGACCCTCTGATTACAAGCATACAAGTTTAGCCCACTGAGCCACCCGTTGCTGTTGTTAAAACGGGTGAGATCGGTAGACAACTTCCTACCTGATCTGGTAACTCATTTTACCTCAATGAGCCTAGGTGGGTCTTAGATGTATATAAACAGTGGCGTAGCGCTCCCAATTGACAGATCAACACGAAATTTGGAGAGTCTCTCTGTGGTACAGTCCTACATCAGTCAGCCAAATTTTTTAATGATTGGCTGAAGCATTCCTGAGATATAGCTGTCTGATTGAAATGGGCAAGACAACAGTACAGTCATGGTGTGGCTGGTGGCTGTATCTTACCGAAAGTTTAAGTTTTTTCTCTAAATCTTTAAAAGGACTGTCTCCTGGTTTGAATGACACCAGATTTATGGATGTTAGGCGAAAATCCTAGGAGGTTAACAAAAAAACCTGTTTTCAAAACATCTGTAAATCATGCAAGAAGGCAAAGATGTAGAACCAAGATCTATATGCAGTTTGATTTGTCAGGACAGTGAATTGGACTGGCAATAAATTTCAACTGTAGGCTTGACAGGTCTGTAGATATAGGCAGAAATGCAAATCGGGGTGCTGTAGCGCCCCCATCTGACTGACTGGGATGGGTCAGTGGGACTTAGTAGTGGGTAGGAATAGGAATCTTGTTGCCAAATTTGGTCAGTCTAGGACTTACGGTTTAGGCTGGGCATTCAGTTTTAGGGAAGAAAAATAATTATTGTTCAACCCTCTGAAGTAGTGCCTGAGCATGTCTAACTTAAGAATAATATAAGCTTCATTGATCATCGTGGGGAAAATGCCTTCACGTCTCCCCAGCTCACTTCACGGAGGGTATGCTGTGCACATCGGGCTGCCTAGCTCGAGTACCCACCGAAGCTGGGTTCGAACCTGCGACCCTCTGATTACAAGCATACAAGTTTAGCCCACTGAGCCACCCGTTGCTGTGGTTAAAGCAGGTGAGATCGGTAGACACCTTCCTACCTGATCTGGTAACTCATTTGAGCTGAATTGGCCTAGGTTGGTCTTAGTAATATAAAAACAGTGGCCATAGCCACTGTTTACAGGGTAGGCTGAGGGTCAGAGGACAAATGTACCAGCTAAATTTGATTTAGATTGGTCATCATTAAGCCAGTCAAATTGCTGCTTGATTTTGATTGGCCGATGGCGGCCACTGTTTCAGGACTCATGACTGCCATTGTACGTGACTGACCTCAGGCTGCGTCCTAGTACATACCTTCCAAATTTCAGTTGGATTGGCCGAGGCAGTCAGGAGATATTGGCAGTTTTTAGTTGTAGCGCCCCCTATGGACGAAATGCGGCCCGCCTTGCACCGTGCCCCCAAAATGGTGTAGGGAGGTAGGATTTCAAATTTGGTCAAGGTAGGCCAAGGCACGGCCAAGTTATAGTAGTCAGACCACAATGTGTCAAATTTAGATATTGTTTGGGCTAGGCTAATGGCCGTAGGACATAGAAATGTCTGAAATTTGTGGATGATTCTTGATCAGCTCAGAGTTCTGATTCGTTTGACACCTCATTTGTCTGATTTGGTAGGACAAGCTAGGACTGTAAGAAAAAAGTATGATTTGCAAAATATGCAAATTAGCAAAAAATCTAAGTAGGCGGAGCTTCATGGTCCCATTGACTTTTTGGTAGGGCATGGCTGTCTGTATCAGCAGAAAAAATAATTTCGGTTGTAGGACAAACAGGACAGGAGATATCGACGGAAACATGTTGGGGGGCGCTACGGCGCCCCCCATTGGCTGAGTCGGATGGGTCGGACAACCTGAGTAGTGGGTAGGAATTCCAATCATCCTACCAAATTTGGTCGGCCTAGGACTTACGGTTTAGGCTGGGCATTCAGTTTTAGGGAAGAAAAATAATAAAAATAAAAATAACTAGAAACTGCAGGCAGTTACGAAAGGGTCCAAAGCGCAGGACGATCGGACTGGTAGGACAGTAGAGGAATAACGGCAGAGAACCGGCGGCAAGGGTAGTAGAAAGTGAGACAGAATTAGACTGCCATAACATTATAGGACAGAGCAGGACGGTCTCAGTAGTAGGCAGACATTACGATGTAGATGCTTTTAGTGCAGGTGTAACAGGCCAGTAAACATCAGAGAGTACACTGTGCACATCAGGATACCTAGCTGAAACACCAACCTAAGCTGGGTTCGAACCAGCGACCCTCTGATTACAGGCACACAGGATTAGCACACTGAGCCACCCGCTGCTGTTGGTAAAATGAGTGAGATCAGTAGACACCTTCCTACCTGATCTGGTAACTCATTATACAGTAGCTTAATTAGACTAGGTCGGTTTTAGACATATATGGACAGTGGCTATAGCGCTCCCGTTTGACCTATTGACACAAAATTTCAAGGGTCTCTCTGCGGTACAGTCATACATCAGTGAGCCAAATTTTGTAATGATTGGCTGAAGCATCCCTGAGATATAGCTGTCTGATTGAAATGGGCAAGACAACAGTACAGTCAGGGTGTGGCTGGTGGCTGTATCTTACTGAAAGTTTAAGTTTTTTCTCTAAATCTTTAAAAGGACTGTCTCCTGGTTTTAATGACACCAGATTTATGTATGTTGGGCGAAAATCCTACGAGGTTAACAAAATAACCTATTTTCAAACAACTATAAATCATGCAAAAAGGCAAAGATGTAGAACCAAGTTCTATATGCAGTTGAAATTAGTCATGACATAGTGAATTGGACTGGCAATAAATTTCAACTGTAGGCTTGACAGTTCTGTAGATATAGGCGTAAATGCAAATCGGGGTGCTGTAGCGCCCCCCTCTGACTGACTGCGACGGGTCAGTGGGACTGAGTAGTGGGTAGGAATAGGAATCTTGTTGCCAAATTTGGTCAGTCTAGGACTTACGGTTTAGGCTGGGCATTCAGTTGTAGGGAAGAAAAATAATTATTGTTCAACCCTATGAAGGAGTCCCTGAGCCCGTCTAAATTATAAAAAAAGAAGCTTCATTAATACACATCTCCCCAGCTCACTTTATGGAGGGTATGCTGTGCACATCGGGATGCGTAGCTCGAGTACCCACCGAAGCTGGGTTCGAACCTGCAACCCTCTGATTACAAGCATACAAGTTTAGCCCACTGAGCCACCCACTGCCGTGGGCAAAATGGGTGAGATCGGTAGACACCTTCCTACCTGATCTGGTAACTCATTTTAGCTCAATGAGCCTAGGTGGGTCTTAGACACATACAGACAGTGGCCGTAGCTTTACCGTTTGACCGATCAACACAAAATTTGTATGGTATCTCTGCGGTACAGCCATACATTTGCGAGAGAAATTTTGTAATGATTGGCTGAAGCATCCTTGAGATATAGCTGTCTGATTGAAATAGGCGAGGTACCAGTACAGTCAGGGTGTGGCTGGTGGCTGTACCTTGCCGAAAGTTTAAGTTTTTTTCTGTAAGTCTTTAAAAGGACTGTTTCCTGATTATAAAGACAGCAGATTTATGTAGGTTCGGTGAAAATCCTTGCAGTTTAATGAAATAACCTGTTTTCAAAGAACTATAAATCATGCAAAAACACAAAGATGCAGAACCAAGTTCTATACGTTGTCAGGTTTGACATGACGTTGTGAATTCGATTGGCAATAAATTTCAACTGTAGGCTTGACAGTTCTGTAGATATAGGCAGAAATGCAAATCAGACTGCTGTAGCGCCCCCATCTGACTGACTGGGACGGGTCATAGGGGCTGAGTAGTGGGTAGGAATAGGCATCTTGGTGCCAAATTTGGTCAGCCTAGGTCTTATGGTTTAGGCTGGGCATTCAGTTTTAGGGAAGAAAAATAATTATAATCTAACCGTTTTGAAGAGAGCCTGAGCCATTCTGAATGGCTGGTTTAAATAAAATTTTGTGTATTTTTTTTCCCTCATGTGGAAAACACCTTTACGTCTCCCCACTTGCTTTACGGAGAGCATGCTGCGCACATCGGGCTGTCTAGCTCGAGTACCCACCGAAGCTGGGTTCGAACCGGCGACCCTCTGATTACAAGCATGCAAGTTTAGCCCACTGAGCCACCCGCTGCTGTTGGTAAAATGGGTGAGATCGCTGGACACCTTCCTACCTGATCTGGTAACTCATTTTAGCTGAATTGGCCTAGGTTGGTCTTAGTAACATATGAACAGTGGCCGTAGCGCTCCCATTTGACCAATCGACACAAAATTTGGAGGGTCTCTCCGTGGTAGAGCCCTACAATAGTGAGAGAAATTTGGCAATGATTTGATGAAGAATGCCTTAGATATAGCTGTCTGATTGAAATGGACATGGCATCAGTATGGTCATGGTGTGGCTTTTGGCAGTACCTTACCGAAAGTTTAATTTTTTTTCTCTCAATATTTAAAAGGACTGTCTCCTGATTTTAAAGACAACAGACTTATGCAGGTGAGGTGAAAATCCTAGGAGGATAATGAAAAAGCCTGTTTTCAGAGAAATATAAATCATGCAAAAATGCAAAGATGTAGAACCAAGTGCTATATGCAGTTGGATTCAGCTGGACATAGTGAATTGGACTGGCAATAAAATTAAAGTGTAAGCTTGGCAGTTCTGGAGAAATAGGCAGAAATGCAGATGGGGGCGCTGTCACGCCCCCATCTGGCCTAATGAGATGTCCTTAACAGGGTGGGCTGAGGGTCAGAGCACAAATGTACCAGCTAAATTTGATTTGGATTGGTCATCATTAAGCCAGTCAAATTGCTGCTTGATTTTGATTGGCTGATGACGGCCACTGTTTCAGGACTTATGACTGTCATTGTAGGTGACTGACCTCAGGCTGGGACCTAGTACATATGGGCCAAATTTCACTTGGATTAGCCAAGGCAGTCAGGAGATATTGGCAGTTTTTAGTTGTAGCGCCCCCTATGGACGAAATGCGGACCGCTTTGGACGTTGTCCCCAGAATGCTGTACGGAGCTGGCATTTCAAATTTGGTCAACGTAGGCCAAGGCACGGCCAAGTTATAGCCATCAGACCAAAACAGGACAAATTTGGACATTGTTTCGGCGTGGCTAATGGCCGTACAATACAAAAATGTCTCAATTTTTTTAGAAATTCTTGATTAGCTCACAGTTCTGATTCGTTTGACAACTCATTTGTCTGATTTGGTAGGACAAGCTAGGACTTTAAGAGATAAGTAGTATTTGCAAAATATGCAAATTAGCAAAAAATCTAAGTAGGCGGAGCTTCATGGTCCCATTGACTTTTTGGTAGGGCATGGCTGTCTGTATAAGCAGAAAAAAGAATTTCGGTTGTAGGACAAACAGGACAGGAGATATCGACCGAAACGTGTTGGGGGGCGCTACGGCGCCCCCCTCTGGCTGAGTCGGACGGGTCGGACAACCTGAGTAGTGGGTAGGAATACCAATCATCGTACCAAGTTTGGTCAGCCTAGGACTTACGGTTTAGGCTGGGCATTCAGTTTTAGGGAAGAAAAATAATAAAAATAAAAATAACTAGAAACTGCAAGCAGTTACGAAAGGGTCCAAAGAGCAGGACAATCGGACTGGTCGGACAGTAGAGGAATAACGGCAGAGAACCGGCAGCCAGGGTAGTAGAAAGTGAGACAGAATTAGACTGCCATAACAGGATAGGAGATGTAGGACAGAGCAGGACGGTCTCAGTAGTAGGCAGACATTATGATGGAGATGCATTTAGTGCAGGTGTAACAGGCCAGTCAACATCAGAGAGTACACTGTGCACATCAGGATACCTAGCTGAAATACCAAAATACTAAGCTGGGTTCGATCCGGCGATCCTCTGATTACAGGAACACAGGATTAGCACACTGAGCCACCCGCTGCTGTGGTTAGAACTGGTCAGATCGGTAGACACCTTCCTACCTGATCTGGTAACTCGTTTTAGCTAAATGAGCCTAGGTTGGTCTTAGATGTATATAGACAGTGGCGTAGCGCTCCCGATTGACCGATTGACACGAAATTTGCAAGGTATCTCTGTGGTACAGTCCTACATCAGTGAGCCATATTTTGTAATGATTCACTGAAGCAGCCCTGAGATATAGCTGTCTGATTGAAATGGGCGAGGCACCAGTACCGTCAGGGTGTGGCTGGTGGCTGTATCTTACCGAAAGTTTAAGTTTTTTCTCTAAATCTTTAAAAGGACTGTCTCCTGGTTTGAATGACATCAGATTTATGGATGTTGGGCGAAAATCGGAGGAGGTTAACAAAATAACCTGTTTTCTAACAACTATAAATCATGCAAAAAGGCAAAGATGGAGAACCAAGTTCTATATGCAGTTGAAATTCGTCATGACATAGTGAACTGGACTGGCAATAAATTTCAACTGTTGGCTTGACAGGTCTGTAGATATAGGCATAAATGCAAATCGTGGTGCTGTAGCGCCCCCATCTGACTGACTGGGACGGGTCAGTGAGACTGAGTAGTGGGTAGGAATAGCAATCTTGTTGCCAAATTTGGTCAGTCTAGGTCTTACGGTTTAGGCTGGGCATTAAGTTTTAGGGAAGAAAAATAATTGTTCAACGCTCTGTAGTAGTGCCTGAGCAGGTCTTAATTAACAATAATATAAGCTTCATTGACCTGCGTGGGGAAAACGCCTTCACGTCTCCCCAGCTCACTTCACGGAGGGTATGCTGTGCACATCAGGCTGCCTAGCTTGGGCACCCACCGAAGCTGGGTTCGAACCTGCGACCCTCTGATTACAAGCATACAAGTTTAGCCCACTGAGCCACCCGCTGCTGTTGGTAAAACGGGAGAGATCGCTGGACACCTTCCTACCTGATCTGGAAACTCATTTTACCTCAATGAGCCTAGGTGGGTCTTAGATGTATATGGACAGTGGCGTAGCGCTCCTGATTGACCGATTGACATGAAATTTGTATGGTCTCTCTGTGGTACAGTCCTACATCAGTGAGCCAAATGTTGTAATGATTGGCTGAAGCATCCCTGAGATATAGCTGTCTGATTGAAATAGGCAAGACATCAGTACAGTCAGGGTGTGGCTGGTGGCTTTATCTTACCGAAAGTTTAAGTTTTTTCTGTAAATCTTTAAAAGGACTGTCTTCTGATTTGAATGACACCAGATTTAAGGATGTTAAGCAAAAATCCTAGGAGGTTAACAAAAAACCTGTTTTCAAAACATCTGCAAATCATGCAAGAAGGCAAAGATGTAGAACCAAGATCTATATGCAGTTTGATTCGTCAGGACATAGTGAATTGGACTGGCAATAAATTTCAACTGTAGGCTTGACAGGTCTGGAGATATAGGCATAAATGCAAATCGGGGTGCTGTAGTGCCCCCATCTGACTGACTGGGATGGGTCAGTGGGACTGAGTAGTGGGTAGGAATAGGAATCTTGTTGCCAAATTTGGTCAGTCTAGGACTTACGGTTTAGGCTGGGCATTCAGTTTTAGGGAAGAAAAATAATTATTGTTCAACCATCTGGAGTAGTGCCTGAGCAGGTCTTAATTAACAATAATATAAGCTTCATTGACCTGCGTGGGTAAAACGCCTTCATGTCTCGCTAGCTCACTTCACGGAGGGTATGCTGTGCACATCGGGCTGCCTAGCTCGAGTACCCACCGAAGCTGGGTTCGAACCTGCGACCCTCTGATTACAAGCATACAAGTTTAGCCCACTGAGCCACCCATTGCTGTGGTTAAAACGGGTGAGATCGGTAGACACCTTCCTACCTGATCTGGTTACTCATTTTAGCTCAATGAGCCTAGGTGGGTCTTAGACACATATAGACAGTGGAAGTAGCACACCCATTTCACCGATCGACATGAAATTTGCAGGGTATCTCTGTGGTACAGCCCTTTATTAATGAGAGATATTTGGTAATGATTGGCTGAAGCATCCCTAAGATATAGCTGTCTGATCGAAATGGGAAAGGCTGCAGTACAGTCAGGGTGTGCCTGGTGGCCGTAACTTAACGAAAGTTTATGTTTTTTCCCTTAGTCTTTAAAAGGACTCTCTTGATTTAAATGACAACAGACTTATGTAGGTGTGGTGAAAATCTTAGGAGGTGAACGAAATTACCTGTTTTCAGAGAAATATAAATCATGTAAAAACACAAAGATGGAGAACCAAGTTATATATATTACTGGATTTGGCACAACAAAGTGAATTGAACTTGAAATAAAATTTAAGTGTAGGACAAGTAGGACAAGAGATATCGACCAAAACGTGTTGTGGGGCGCAATGGCGCCCCCCTCTGACTAATTGCGATGAGTCGGAGGGGCTGAGTAGTGGGTAGCAATAGGCATCTTACTGCCAAATTTGGTCAGCCTAGGACTTATGGTTTAGGCTGGGCATTAAGTTTTAGGGAAGAAAAAAATTTATAATCGAACCCTTTTGGAGGAGTGCCTGAGCCTGTCTGAATGGCTGGTTAAATAAAAATTTTATTTTATTTTTTTTTCCTCATGTGGAAAACACCTTTATGTCTCCGCAGCTTGCTTTACGGAGTGCATGCTGCGCAGATCAGGCTGCCTAGCTCAAGTACCCACCGAAGCTGGGTTCGAACCGGCGACCCTCTGATTACAAGCACGCAAGTTTAGCCCACTGAGCCACCCGCTGCTGTTGGTAAAATGGGTGAGGATCGCTGGACACCTTCCTACCTGACCTGGTAACTCATTTTAGCTGAATTAGCCTAGGTTGGTCTTAGACATATATAACCAGTGGCTGTAGCGCTCCCGTTTGACCGATCGACACGAAATTTGGAGGTTCTGTCTGGGTTACAGCCCTACATTAGTGAGATAAATTTGGTAATGATTGGCTGAAGCATGCCTGAGGTATAGCTGTCTGATTGAAATGGACATGGCACCAGTATGGTCATGGTTTGGCTATTGAACGTACCTTACTGAAAGTTTAAGATTTTTTGCCAAAATCTTTAAAAGGACTGTCTTCTGATTTGAATGACACCAGATTTATGTAGGTGTAGCAAAAATCAAAGTAGGTTAATGAAAAAGCCTGTTTTCAGACAAATATAAATCATGCAAATACATAACAATGTATAACCAAGTTACATATGTGGATGGGTTTGGCATGACATATTGAATTGGACGGGCCATCAATTTCAACTGTAGGCTTGATAGTTCTGTAGAAATAGGCAGAAATGCAAATAGGGCCACTGTAGCGCCCCCATCTGGCCGAGTCAGTTGTCCTTTACAGGGTTTGCAGATGGTCAGAGGATGAATGAACCAGCCAAATTTTGGTTTGATTGGTCATCGTTAAGCCTGTCAAATGGCTGCTTCATATTGATTGGCTAATGGCGGCCAATCTTTTATGATTTATGACTGGCATTGTACGTTTCTATCCTCAGGCTGGGTCCTAGTATAAGTCTGCCAAATTTCAGTTGGATTGGCCAAGGCAGTCAGGAGATATGAGAATTTGGTATTTGTAGCGCCCCCTATTGACGAATTGAGGCCCGCTTTGGAGAGTGTCCCCACAATATAGTATAGAGGTAGGATTTAAAATTTGGTCAAGGTAGGCCAAGGCACGGCCAAGTTATGGCAGTCAGACCAAAATGAGCCAAATTTTGATATTGTTTGGGCGTGGCTAATGGCCGTATGATATAAAAATGTCTGAATTTTGTGGATGATTCTTGATCAGCTGAGATTTCTGATTCGTCTGACACCTCATTTGTCTGATTTGGTAGGACAAGCCAGGACTTTAAGGAAAAAGTATGATTTGCAAATTATGCAAATTAGCAAAAAATCTAAGTAGGCGGAGCTTCATGGTCCCATTGACTTTTTGGTAGGGCATGGCTGTCTGCATCAGGAGAAAAAAGAATTTCGATGGTAGGACAAACAGGACAGGAGATATCATCCAAAACGTGTTGGGGGGTGCTACGGCGCCCCCCTCTGGCTGAGTCGGACGGGTCGGATAACCTGAGTAGTGGGTAGGAATTGCAATCATCCTACCAAGTTTGGTCAGCCTAGGACTTACGGTTTAGGCTGGGCATTGAGTTTTAGGGCAGAAAAATAATAATAATAATCCTAAGAAAAACAATAATGGTCCATAAGGACTTCGTCCTTTGGACCCTTAATAATAATAATCCTAAGAAAAACAATAATGGTCCATAAGGACTTCGTCCTTTGGACCCTTAAAAACTGCAGGCAGTTACTGAAGGGTCCAAAGGGTATGACAAGTAGGACAGGTAGGACAGGTAGGACAACAGATGGTTTGAGTAGAAGGTAGAAATCAGGATGGAGATTGTTGAGTGTCCGTCTAACAGGTCAGGAAATGTAGGACAGAATGTAGGACCCTGTGGTGTAGTGCCTGAACCTGACTGAATGTAATGTTTTGGTGAGATAGTCTGAGTAGTAGGTAGAAATCAGGATATAGACTAGTTAGTATCGGTCTAACAGGTCAGCAAATGCAGGACAGAATGTAGAACCCTGTGGTGGAGTGCCTTAGCCTGACTTAATACATGTTTTGGGTCAGATGGCCTGACTAGTTGGTAGATTTAGGGACCTTCATACCTGGTCTGGTAAGTGTAGATATTACATAGTTGCTTTTTTATACTGCCTGTGTAAACATAGGCTGTGTTGCATATTCTTAACAAAGTGCTGAGTTGCGGGAGTGTGACATGTAACAGCAGTAATATCATGCTGTATGCTATTCTAGGATGTATATTTAGACAGGAGAAAGGCTAAAAGTATTGAAGGCATTATTGAAATGGAGCGCTGACTCCACCTGCTGGCCAATTTATTATAAAATTGTAATTGCTGTAGTGTACACAGCCTGAAGAAAGATTAAAGTTTGAAAGATTTGTAAAAGTCAAATGGCAGGAGAATATAAGCAGATTAAAAATATGGACTTAGATGAAGGTTAAGGTGATTAATATTTTAATTTTTAAATAAACAATAAGCAGATTTCAGCTGCATTAACCAAGGTTGGTCTTAGACATATTATGACAGTGGCTGTAGTGCCCCCGTTTGACTGATTGCCACCAAACTTGGAAGGTCTTTTGCAGCTTGGCTGAGGCAGTCTAGTAACACAGCCGTGCATCAAATTTTGTGAGGATTGGATGAAGCATGCCAGAGATATAGCTATTTGAATGAAATAGGCATGGAAACAGTGTGGCCAGCAGGTGGAGTCAGCGCTCCATTTTAGAAATTGTATTCAATACTTTCAGGCCTTCTTATGTGTAAATTAAGTCTGATAATGTTCTATGAGGCAAATTGGTGAAAAATGAAAGTGAATAAAAAATATGGACTCAGGTGAAGGGAAAGGTAACAATTCTTTCAAGGTTTTATGAGAAATAAGGACATTTCAGCTGAATTTGCTAAGGTGGGTCTTAGACATATATGGACAGTGGCTGTAGCGCCCCTGTTTGACCGATTGGCACCAATATTGGAGGGTCTGTCTGAGGTCCCTTACTACATTAGGCCGTCAAATTTGATGAGGATTGGCTGAAGCACGGCTGAGATTCAGATGGTTGATTGAAATGAGCATGGATATGGTGCAGGTTTGTTGTAGCTGGTGGCCATAGCATACAGGTCAAGATATTTTTATGAATTATCCATAAGGGCAATGTCCTGATTGATGTACTACCAGAATGACCTACTTGGGCTGGATATTGTAGAAGTTACAGTAATATGTTATTTATTAAGTTATTAAACATCACAAGGGAATGAAAATGACTATCATTGGGCATTGCATATGTCTTGATTTGGCATGACTCACAGAACTGGCAGTACAAAATATTTTAACCAGTAATATGTCACTAGAACAGAAATGAGATAAATGTAAGTTGAACTGATTTTCAAGGTTTATACAGACATGTTATATTGTTGTAGCGCCCCCGTTTGACCGATCGGCACCAAATTTGGAGGGCCCTTCCGGACTACTATTCTACAGGATATATTAAAGTTTGGTGATGATTGGCTGAGGCAGGCCTGAGATATAGCTGTCTGATTGAATTGGGCATGGCACCTGTATGGTTTGTGTGTGGCTGGTGACTATACCTCATGGAAAGTTTATGATTTTTTTATGAATTATTTATTATGACTGTCTCCTGATTTAAATGATACCAGATTTGTGTAGGTTTGGTGAAAATCCTAGGAGGTTAACGAAATGTCTTGTTTTCAGACCAATATGAATTATGCAAAAACGCAAAGATGCAGAAGCAAGTTCTACATGTTGTTTGATTTGGCATGTCGTACTTAATTGACCGGGCAACAATTAGACTGCCATAACAGGATGGAGATTTAGCGTAGCTCTAATGTGACAGGAGATGTAGGGCAAACCGTAGAGGAGGATACTAAAAAGTCAGACAGAACTACAGGTCAGCAGATGTCAGACAGAACAGAACTTGTTTAGGTCAGATGGTTTGAGTAGAAGGTAGAAATCATGATGTAGATTGTTGAGTGTCGGTCTAACAGGTCAGGAAATGTAGGACAGAATGTAGAACCCTGTGGTGTAGTGCCTGAACCTGACTGAATGCATTGTTTTGGTCAGATGGTCTCAGTAGTAGGTAGAAATCAGGATATAGATTAGTTAGTATCGGTCTAACAGGTCAGCAAATGTAGGACAGAATGTAGAACCCTGTGGTGGAGTGCCTTAGCCTGACTGAATGCATGGTTTGGGTCAGATGGCCTGACTAGTTGGTAGATTTAGGGACCTTCATACCTGGTCTGGTAAGTCTAGATATTACAGAGTTTTCTTTTTTATACTGCCTGTGTAAACATAGGCTGTGTTGCATATTCTTAACAAAGTGCTGAGTTGCGTATTGTGACATGTAACAGCAGTAATATCATGCTGTATCATATTCTAGGTTATACATTTAGACAGGAGAAAGGCTAAAAGTATTGAAGGCATTATTGAAATGGAGCGCTGACTCCACCTGCTGGCCAATTTATTATAAAATTGTAATTGCTGCAGTGTACACAGCCTGAAGAAAGATTGAAGTTTGAAAGATTTGTAAAAGTCAAATGGCAGGAAAATATAAGCAGATTAAAAATATGGACTTAGATGAAGGGAAAGGTGATTAATTTTTTAATTTTTAAATAAACGATAAGCAGATTTCAGCTGCATTAACCAAGGTTGGTCTTAGACATATTAGGACAGTGGCTGTAGTGCCCCCGTTTGACCGATTGCCACCAAACTTGGAAGGTCTTTCTGAAGTCTAGTAACACAGATGTGCGTCAAATTTTGTGAGGATTGGATGAAGCATGCCAGAGATATAGCTATTTTAATGAAATGGGCATGGAAACAGTGTGGCCAGCAGGTGGAGTCAGCGCTCCATTTTAGAAATTGTATTCAATACTTTCAGGCCTTCTTATGTGTAAATTAAGTCTGATAATGTTCTATGAGGCAAATCGGTGAAAAATGAAAGTGAATAAGAAATATGGACTCAGGTGAAGGGAAAGGTAACAATTCTTTCAAGGTTTTATGAGAAATAAGGACATTTCAGCTGAATTTGCTAAGGTGGGTCTTAGAAATATATGGACAGTGGCTGTAGCGCCCCCATTTGACCGATTGGAACCAAAATTGGAGGGTCTGTCTGAGGTCCCTTACTACATTAGGCCGTCAAATTTGATGAGGATTGGCTGAAGCACAGCTGAGCTTTAGATGGTTGATTGAAATGAGCATGGATATGGTGCAGGTTTGTTGTAGCTGGTGGCCATAGCGTACAGGTTAAGATATTTTTATGAATTATCCATAATGGCAATGTCCTGATTGATGTACTACCAGAATGACCTACTTGGGCTGAACATTGTAGAAGTTACAGTAATATGTTATTTATTAAGTTTTTAAACATCACAAGGGAATGAAAATGACTATCATTGGGCATTGCATATGTCTTGATTTGGCATGACTCACAGAACTGGCAGTACAAAATATTTTAACCAGTAACATGTCACTAGAACAGAAATGAGATAAATGTAAGTTGAACTGATTTTCAAGGTTTATACAGACATGTTATGTTGTTGTAGCGCCCCCGTTTGACCGATCGGCACCAAATTTGGAGGGCCCTTCCGGACTACTATTCTACAGGATATATTAAAGTTTGGTGATGATTGGCTGAGGCAGGCCTGAGATATAGCTGTCTGATTGAATTGGGCATGGCACCTGTATGGTTTGTGTGTGGCTGGTGACTATACCTCATGGAAAGTTTATGATTTTTTTTATGAATTATTTATTATGACTGTCTCCTGATTTAAATGATACCAGATTTGTGTAGGTTTGGTGAAAATCCTAGGAGGTTAACGAAATGTCTTGTTTTCAGACCAATATGAATTATGCAAAAACGCAAAGATGCAGAAGCAAGTTCTACATGTTGTTTGATTTGGCATGTCGTACTGAATTGACCTGGCAAGAAATGTCGATTGTAGGCTTCACCGTTCTCGAGAAATAGGCAGAAATGCAAAAGTTGTCACTGTTGCGCCCCCATCTGGCCGAGTGAGGTGTCCTTTACAGTTTAGGCAGAGGGTCAGAGCACAAATGTATCACCCAAATTTGATTTAGATTGGTCATTGAGAAGCCTGTGAAATGCCTGCTTGATTTTGATTGGCTGATGGCGGCCACTCTTTAAGGAATAATTACTGCCATTGTAGGTGACTGACCACAGGCTGCTTCCTAGTACATATCTACCAAATTTCAGTTAGATTGGCAAAGGCAGTCAGGAGATATTGCCAGTTTTTAGTTGTAGCGCCCCCTATTGACGAAATGCGGCCCGCCTCGGACCGTGTCCCCAGAATGGTGTAGGGAGGTAGCATTTCAAATTTGGTCAAGGTAGGCCAAGGCACGGCCAAGTTATAGCCGTCAGACCAAAACGGGCCAAATTTGGACATTGTTTGGGCGTGGCTAATGGCCGTAGGATATAAAAATGTCTGAATTTTGTGGATAATTCTTGATCAGCAGAGAATTCTGATTCGTCTGACACCTCATTTGTCTGATTTGGTAGGACAAGCCAGGACTTTAAGGAAAAAGTAGGATTGGCAAATTATGCAAATTAGCAAAAAATCTAAGTAGGCGGAGCTTCATAGTCCAAATGGCAAGTTGGTAGGGCTTTGCTGTCTGTATATGTAGAACAAAGAATTTCGATTGTAGGTCTAACAGGACAGGAGATATCGACCGAAACGTGTTGGGGGGCGCTAAGGCGCCCCCATCTGGCTGGCAGGACTGGGTAGGACAACCTGAGTAGTGGGTAGGAATTGACATCATCTGACCAAGTTTGGTTGGTCTAGCTCTTACAGTTTAGGCTGTACATTCAGTTTTAGGGCAGAAAAATAATAATAATAATAATAACTAGAAACTGCAAGCAGTTACGAAAGGGTCCAAAGAGCAGGACAATCGGACTGGTCGGACAGTAGAGGAATAACGGCAGAGAACCGGCAGCCAGGGTAGTAGAAAGTGAGACAGAATTAGACTGCCATAACAGGATAGGAGATGTAGGACAGAGCAGGACGGTCTCAGTAGTAGGCAGACATTATGATGGAGATGCATTTAGTGCAGGTGTAACAGGCCAGTCAACATCAGAGAGTACACTGTGCACATCAGGATACCTAGCTGAAATACCAAAATACTAAGCTGGGTTCGATCCGGCGACCCTCTGATTACAGGAACACAGGATTAGCACACTGAGCCACCCGCTGCTGTGGTTAGAACTGGTCAGATCGGTAGACACCTTCCAACCTGATCTGGTAACTCGTTTTAGCTAAATGAGCCTAGGTTGGTCTTAGATGTATATAGACAGTGGCGTAGCGCTCCCGATTGACCGATCGACACGAAATTAGGAGGTTCTCTCTGAGGTACAGTCCTACATCAGTGAGCCATATTTTGTAATGATTGGCTGAAGCATTCCTGAGATATAGCTGTCTGATTGAAATGGGCAAGACAACAGTACAGTCAGGGTGTGGCTGGTGGCTGTATCTTACCGAAAGTTTAAGTTTTTTCTCTAAATCTTTAAAAGTACTGTCTCCTGGTTTGAATGACATCAGATTTATGGATGTTGGGCGAAAATCGGAGGAGGTTTACAAAATAACCTGTTTTCAAACAACTATAAATCATGCAAAAAGGCAAAGATGTAGAACCAAGGTCTATATGCAGTTGAAATTCGTCATGACATAGTGAATTGGACTGGCAATAAATTTCAACTGTTGGCTTGACAGGTCTGTAGATATAGGCAGAAATGCAAATCGGGGTGCTGTAGCGCCCCCATCTGACTGACTGGGACGGGTCAGTGGGACTGAGTAGTGGGTAGTAATAGGAATCTTGTTGCCAAATTTGGTCAGTCTAGGACTTACGGTTTAGGCTGGGCATTCAGTTTTAGGGAAGAAAAATAATTATTGTTCAACCCCCTGGAGTAGTGCCTGAGCACGTCTGAATTAACAATAATAGAAGTTTCATTGATCCTCGTGGGGAAAATGCCTTTACGTCTCCACAGCTCACTTCACGGAGGGTATGCTGTGCACATCGGGCTGCCTAGCTCGAGTACCCACCGAAGCTGGGTTGGAACCTGCGACCCTCTGATTACAAGCATACAAGTTTAGCCCACTGAGCCACCCATTGCTGTGGTTAAAACGGGTGAAATTGGTAGACACCTTCCAACCTGATCTGGTAACTCGTTTTAGCTCAATGAGCCTAGGTGGGTCTTAGAAGTATATAGACAGTGGCGTAGCGCTCCCAATTGACCGATCGACACGAAATTTGGAGGGTCTCTCTGTGGTACAGTCCTACATCAGTTAGCCAAATTTTGTAATGATTGGCTGAAGCATTCCTGAGATATAGCTGTCTGATTGAAATGGGCAAGACAACAGTACAGTCAGGGTGTGGCTGGTGGCTGTATCTTACCGAAAGTTTAAGTTTTTTCTCTAAATCTTTAAAAAGACTGTCTCCTGGTTTGAATGACACCAGATTTATGTATGTTGGGCGAAAATCCGAGGAGGTTAACAAAATAACCTGTTTTCAAACAACTATAAATCATGAAAAAAGGCAAAGATGTAGAACCAAGTTCTATATGCAGTTGAAATTCGTCATGACATAGTGAATTGGACTGGCAATAAATTTCAACTGTTGGCTTGACAGGTCTGTAGATATAGGCATAAATGCAAATCGGGGTGCTGTAGCGCCCCCATCTGACTGACTGGGACGGGTCAGTGAGACTGAGTAGTGGGTAGGAATTGTAATCATGTTGCCAAATTTGGTCAGTCTAGGACTTACGGTTTAGGCTGGGCATTCAGTTTTAGGGAAGAAAAATAATTATTGTTCAACCCTCTGTAGTAGTGCCTGAGCACGTCTAAATTAACAATAATGGAAGTTTCATTGATCCTTGTGGGGAAAACGCCTTCACGTCTCCCCAGCTCACTTCACGGAGAGTATGCTGTGCACATCGGGCTGCCTAGCTCGAGTACCCACCGAAGCTGGGTTCGAACCTGCGACCCTCTGATTACAAGCATACAAGTTTAGCCCACTGAGCCACCCGCTGCTGTGAGTAAAATGGGTGTGATCAGTAGACACCTTCCTACCTGATCTGGTAACTCATTTTACCTCAATGAGCCTAGGTGGGTCTTAGATGTATATAGACAGTGGCGTAGCGCTCCTGATTGACCGATCGACACGAAATTTGGAGGGTCTCTCTGTGGTACAGTCCTACATCAGTGAGCCAAATTTTGTAATGATTGGCTGAAGAATTCCTGAGATATAGCTGTCTGATTGAAATGGGCAAGACATCAGTACAGTCAGGGTGTGGCTGGTGGCTGTATCTTACCGAAAGTTTAAGTTTTTTCTGTAAATCTTTAAAAGGACTGTCTCCTGATTTGAATGACATCAGATTTATGGATGTTAGGCGAAAATCCTAGGAGGTTAACAAAAAAACCTGTTTTCAAAACATCTGTAAATCATGCAAGAAGGCAAAGATGTAGAACCAAGATCTATATGCAGTTTGATTTGTCAGGACATAGTGAATTGGACTGGCAATAAATTTCAACTGTAGGCTTGACAGGTCTGTAGATATAGGCAGAAATGCAAATCGGGGTGCTGTAGCGCCCCCATCTGACTGACTGGGATGGGTCAGTGGGACTTAGTAGTGGGTAGGAATAGGAATCTTGTTGCCAAATTTGGTCAGTCTAGGACTTACGGTTTAGGCTGGGCATTCAGTTTTAAGGAAGAAAAATAATTATTGTTCAACCCTCTGAAGTAGTGCCTGAGCATGTCTAACTTAAGAATAATATAAGCTTCATTGATCATCGTGGGGAAAACGCCTTCACGTCTCCCCAGCTCACTTCACGGAGGGTATGCTGTGCACATCGGGCTGCCTAGCTCGAGTACCCACCGAAGCTGGGTTCGAACCTGCGACCCTCTGATTACAAGCATACAAGTTTAGCCCACTGAGCCACCCGTTGCTGTGGTTAAAGCCGGTGAGATCGGTAGACACCTTCCTACCTGATCTGGTAACTCATTTGAGCTGAATTGGCCTAGGTTGGTCTTAGTAATATAAAAACAGTGGCCATAGCCACTGTTTACAGGGTAGGCTGATGGTCAGAGGACAAATGTACCAGCTAAATTTGATTTAGATTGGTCATCATTAAGCCAGTCAAATTGCTGCTTGATTTTGATTGGCCGATGGCGGCCACTGTTTCAGGACTCATGACTGCCATTGTATGTGACTGACCTCAGGCTGCGTCCTAGTACATACCTTCCAAATTTCAGTTGGATTGGCCGAGGCAGTCAGAAGATATTGGCAGTTTTTAGTTGTAGCGCCCCCTATGGACGAAATGCGGCCCGCCTTGCACCGTGCCCCCAAAATGGTGTACGGAGGTAGGATTTCAAATTTGGTCAAGGTAGGCCAAGGCACGGCCAAGTTATAGTAGTCAGACCACAATGTGTCAAATTTAGATATTGTTTGGGCTAGGCTAATGGCTGTAGGACATAGAAATGTCTGAAATTTGTGGATGATTCTTGATCAGCTCAGAGTTCTGATTCGTTTGACACCTCATTTGTCTGATTTGGTAGGACAAGCTAGGACTGTAAGAAAAAAGTATGATTTGCAAAATATGCAAATTAGCAAAAAATCTAAGTAGGCGAAGCTTCATGGTCCCATTGACTTTTTGGTAGGGCATGGCTGTCTGTATCAGCAGAAAAAAGAATTTCGGTTGTAGGACAAACAGGACAGGAGATATCGACGGAAACATGTTGGGGGGCGCTACGGCGCCCCCCATTGGCTGAGTCGGATGGGTCGGACAACCTGAGTAGTGGGTAGGAATTCCAATCATCCTACCAAATTTGGTCGGCCTAGGACTTACGGTTTAGGCTGGGCATTCAGTTTTAGGGAAGAAAAATAATAATAATAATAATAATAATAATAATAACTAGAAACTGCAAGCAGTTACGAAAGGGTCCAAAGCGGAGGACGATCGGACTGGTAGGACAGTAGAGGAATAACAGCAGAGAACCGGTGGCCAGGGTAGTAGAAAGTCAGACAGAATTAGACTGCCATAACAGGATAGGCGATGTAGGACAGAGCTGGACGGTCTCAGTAGTTTGCAGACATTATGATGTAGATGCTTTTTGTGCAGGTGTAACAGGCCAGTCAACATCAGAGAGTACACTGTGCACATCAGGATACCTAGCTGAAATAGCATCCTAAGCTGGGTTCGAACCGGCGACCCTCTGATTACAGGCACACAGGATTAGCACACTGAGCCATCCGCTCCTGTGGGTAAGATGAGTGAGATCAGTAGACACCTTCCTACCTGATCTGGTAACTCATTATAGCTGAATTAGACTAGGTGAGGTTTAGACATATATGGACAGTGGCTATAGCGCTCCCGTTTGACCTATTGACACGAAAATTGGAGGGTCTCTCTGCGGTACAGCCTTTCATCCGAGATAGATATTTGGAAATGATTGGCTGAAGAGTGCATGATATATAGCTGTCTGATTGAAATGGACGTGGCACCAGTAGAGTCAGGGTGTGGCTGGTGGCCATACCTTACCAAAAGTTTCATTTTTTTCTCTAAATCTTTAAAAGGACTATCTTCTGATTTGAAGGACAACAGATGTATGTAGGTTTGTTGAAAATCAAAGGAGGTTAACAAGAAAAGCTGTTTTCAGACAAATATAATTTATGTAAAAACAGAAAGAGGGAGAACCAAGTTATATATGTTGTTAGATTAGTCATGACATAGTTAATTGTAGTCGCAATAAATTTCAACTGTAGGCTTGACAGGTCTGGAGATATAGGCAGAAATGCAAATCGGGGTGCTGTAGCGCCCCCATCTGACTGACTGGGACGGGTCAGTGGGACTTAGTAGTGGGTAGGAATAGGAATCTTGTTGCCAAATTTGGTCAGTCTAGGACTTACGGTTTAGGCTGGGCATTCAGTTTTAGGGAAGAAAAATAATTATTGTTCAACCCTCTGGAGTAGTGCCTGAGCACGTCTAAATTAACAATAATATAAGCTTCATTGATCATCGTGGGGAAAACGCCTTCACGTATCCCCAGCTCACTTCACGGAGGGTATGCTGTGCACATCGGGCTGCCTAGCTCGAGGACCCACCTAAGCTGGGTTCGAACCTGCGACCCTCTGATTACAAGCATACAAGTTTAGCCCACTGAGCCACCCGCTGCTGTTGGTAAAACTGGAGAGATCGCTGGACACCTTCCTACCTGATCTGGAAACTCATTGTACCTCAAGGAGCCTAGGTGGGTCTTAGATGTATATAGACAGTGGCGTAGCGCTCCTGATTGACCGATTGACACGAAGTTTGGAGGGTCTCTCTGTGGTTCAGTCCTACATCAGTGAGCCAAATTTTGTAATGATTGGATGAAGCATCCCTGAGATATAGCTGGCTGATTGAAATGGGCAAGACATCAGTACAGTCAGGGTGTGGCTGGTGGCTGTATCTTACCGAAAGTTTAAGATTTTTCTGTAAATCTTTAAAAGGACTGTCTCCTGATTTGAATGACACCAGATTTATGGATGTTAGTCGAAAATCCTAGGAGGTTAACAAAAAAACCTGTTTTCAAAACATCTGTAAATCATGCAAGAAGGCAAAGATGTAGA
Source organism: Paramormyrops kingsleyae (assembly GCF_048594095.1). Taxonomy (NCBI): domain Eukaryota; kingdom Metazoa; phylum Chordata; class Actinopteri; order Osteoglossiformes; family Mormyridae; genus Paramormyrops; species Paramormyrops kingsleyae. The sequence continues at coordinate 26,167,074 of NC_132810.1, read as the reverse complement.
ACCAAGGTCTATATGCAGTTTGATTCGTCAGGACATAGTGAATTGGACTGGCAATAAATTTCAACTGTAGGCTTGACAGGTCTGGAGATATAGGCAGAAATGCAAATCGGGGTGCTGTAGCGCCCCCATCTGACTGACTGGGACGGGTCAGTGGGACTGAGTAGTGGGTAGGAATAGGAATCTTGTTGCCAAATTTGGTCAGTCTAGGACTTACGGTTTAGGCTGGGCATTCAGTTTTAGGGAAGAAAAATAATTATTGTTCAACCCTCTGGAGTAGTGCCTGAGCACGTCTAAATTAACAATAATATAAGCTTCATTGATCATCGTGGGGAAAACGCCTTCACTTATTCCCAGCTCACTTCACGGAGGGTATGCTGTGCACATCGGGCTGCCTAGCTCGAGGACCCACCGAAGCTGGGTTCGAACCTGCGACCCTCTGATTACAAGCATACAAGTTTAGCCCACTGAGCCACCCGTTGCTGTGGTTAAAGCAGGTGAGATCAGTTGACACCTTCCTACCTGATCTGGTAACTCATTTGAGCTGAATTGGCCTAGGTTGGTCAGTAATATAAAAACAGTGGCCATAGCCACTGTTTACAGGGTAGGCTGAGGGTCAGAGGACAAATGTACCAGCTAAATTTGATTTAGATTGGTCATCATTAAGCCAGTCAAATTGCTGCTTGATTTTGATTGGCCGATGGCGGCCACTGTTTCAGGACTCATGACTGCCATTGTACGTGACTGACCTCAGGCTGCGTCCTAGTACATACCTTCCAAATTTCAGTTGGATTGGCCGAGGCAGTCAGAAGATATTGGCAGTTTTTAGTTGTAGCGCCCCCTATGGACGAAATGCGGCCCGCCTTGGACCTTGCCCCCAAAATGGTGTAGGGAGGTAGGATTTCAAATTTGGTCAAGGTAGGCCAAGGCACGGCCAAGTTATAGTAGTCAGACCACAATGTGTCAAATTTAGATATTGTTTGGGCTAGGCTAATGGCCGTAGGACATAGAAATGTCTGAAATTTGTGGATGATTCTTGATCAGCTCAGAGTTCTGATTCGTTTGACACCTCATTTGTCTGATTTGGTAGGACAAGCTAGGACTGTAAGAAAAAAGTATGATTTGCAAAATATGCAAATTAGCAAAAAATCTAAGTAGGCGGAGCTTCATGGTCCCATTGACTTTTTGGCAGGGCATGGCTGTCTGTATCAGCAGAAAAAAGAATTTCGGTTGTAGGACAAACAGGACAGGAGATATCGACGGAAACATGTTGGGGGGCGCTACGGCGCCCCCCATTGGCTGAGTCGGATGGGTCAGACAACCTGAGTAGTGGGTAGGAATTCCAATCATCCTACCAAATTTGGTCGGCCTAGGACTTACGGTTTAGGCTGGGCATTCAGTTTTAGGGAAGAAAAATAATAATAATAATAATAATAATAATAATAATAATAATCTTAACAAAAACAATAAGGTTCCATAGCACTACGTGCTTTGGACCCTTAACTAGAAACTGCAGGCAGTTACGAAAGGGTCCAAAGCGCAGGACGATCGGACTGGTCGGACAGTAGAGGAATAACGGCAGTGAACCGGCGGCCAGGGTAGTAGAAAGTCAGACAGAATTAGACTGCCATAACAGGATAGGAGATGTAGGACAGAGCTGGACGGTCTCAGTAGTAGGCAGACATTAGGATGGAGATGCTTTTAGTGCAGGTGTAACAGGCCAGTCAACATCAGAGAGTACACTGTGCACATCAGGATACCTAGCTGAAATACAAAAATACTAAGCTGGGTTCGAACCGGCGATCCTCTGATTACAGGCACACAGGATTAGCACACTGAGCCATCCGCTGCTGTGGGTAAGATGACTGAGATCAGTAGACACCTTCTGGTAACTCGTTTTAGCTCAATGAGCCTAGGTGGGTCTTAGATGTATATAGACAGTGGCGTAGCGCTCCCGATTGACCGATCGACACGAAGTTTGGAGGGTCTCTCTGTGGTTCAGTCCTACATCAGTGAGCCAAATTTTGTAATGATTGGCTGAAGCATCCCTGAGATATAGCTGTCTGATTGAAATGGACGTGGCACCAGTAGAGTCAGGGTGTGGCTGGTGGCCATACCTTACCAAAAGTTTCATTTTTTTCTCTAAATCTTTAAAAGGACTATCTTCTGATTTGAAGGACAACAGATGTATGTAGGTTTGTTGAAAATCAAAGGAGGTTAACAAGAAAAGCTGTTTTCAGACAAATATAATTTATGTAAAAACAGAAAGAGGGAGAACCAAGTTATATATGTTGTTAGATTAGTCATGACATAGTTAATTGTAGTCGCAATAAATTTCAACTGTAGGCTTGACAGGTCTGGAGATATAGGCAGAAATGCAAATCGGGGTGCTGTAGCGCCCCCATCTGACTGACTGGGACGGGTCAGTGGGACTGAGTAGTGGGTAGGAATAGGAATCTTGTTGCCAAATTTGGTCAGTCTAGGACTTACGGTTTAGGCTGGGCATTCAGTTTTAGGGAAGAAAAATAATTATTGTTCAACCCTCTGGAGTAGTGCCTGAGCACGTCTAAATTAACAATAATATAAGCTTCATTGATCATCGTGGGGAAAACGCCTTCACGTATCCCCAGCTCACTTCACGGAGGGTATGCTGTGCACATCGGGCTGCCTAGCTCGAGGACCCACCTAAGCTGGGTTCGAACCTGCGACCCTCTGATTACAAGCATACAAGTTTAGCCCACTGAGCCACCCGCTGCTGTTGGTAAAACTGGAGAGATCGCTGGACACCTTCCTACCTGATCTGGAAACTCATTGTACCTCAAGGAGCCTAGGTGGGTCTTAGATGTATATAGACAGTGGCGTAGCGCTCCTGATTGACCGATTGACACGAAGTTTGGAGGGTCTCTCTGTGGTTCAGTCCTACATCAGTGAGCCAAATTTTGTAATGATTGGATGAAGCATCCCTGAGATATAGCTGGCTGATTGAAATGGGCAAGACATCAGTACAGTCAGGGTGTGGCTGGTGGCTGTATCTTACCGAAAGTTTAAGATTTTTCTGTAAATCTTTAAAAGGACTGTCTCCTGATTTGAATGACACCAGATTTATGGATGTTAGTCGAAAATCCTAGGAGGTTAACAAAAAAACCTGTTTTCAAAACATCTGTAAATCATGCAAGAAGGCAAAGATGTAGAACCAAGATCTATATGCAGTTTGATTCGTCAGGACATAGTGAATTGGACTGGCAATAAATTTCAACTGTAGGCTTGACAGGTCTGGAGATATAGGCAGAAATGCAAATCAGGGTGCTGTAGCGCCCCCATCTGACTGACTGGGACGGGTCAGTGGGACTGAGTAGTGGGTAGGAATAGGAATCTTGTTGCCAAATTTGGTCAGTCTAGGACTTACGGTTTAGGCTGGGCATTCAGTTTTAGGGAAGAAAAATAATTATTGTTCAACCCTCTGGAGTAGTGCCTGAGCACGTCTAAATTAACAATAATATAAGCTTCATTGATCATCGTGGGGAAAACGCCTTCACGTATTCCCAGCTCACTTCACAGAGGGTATGCTGTGCACATCGGGCTGCCTAGCTCGAGGACCCACCTAAGCTGGGTTCGAACCTGCGACCCTCTGATTACAAGCATACAAGTTTAGCCCACTGAGCCACCCGCTGCTGTTGGTAAAACTGGAGAGATCGCTGGACACCTTCCTACCTGATCTGGAAACTCATTGTACCTCAATGAGCCTAGGTGGGTCTTAGATGTATATAGACAGTGGCGTAGCACTACTGATTGACCGATTGACACGAAGTTTGGAGGGTCTCTCTGTGGTTCAGTCCTACATCAGTGAGCCAAATTTTGTAATGATTGGCTGAAGCATCCCTGAGATATAGCTGGCTGATTGAAATGGGCAAGACATCAGTACAGTCAGGGTGTGGCTGGTGGCTGTATCTTACCGAAAGTTTAAGATTTTTCTGTAAATCTTTAAAAGGACTGTCTACTGATTTGAATGACACCAGATTTATGGATGTTAGTCGAAAATCCTAGGAGGTTAACAAAAAAACCTGTTTTCAAAACATCTGTAAATCATGCAAGAAGGCAAAGATGTAGAACCAAGATCTATATGCAGTTTGATTCGTCAGGACATAGTGAATTGGACTGGCAATAAATTTCAACTGTAGGCTTGACAGGTCTGGAGAAATAGGCAGAAATGCAAATCGGGGTGCTGTAGCGCCCCCATCTGACTGACTGGGACGGGTCAGTGGGACTGAGTAGTGGGTAGTAATAGGAATCTTGTTGCCAAATTTGGTCAGTCTAGGACTTACGGTTTAGGCTGGGCATTCAGTTTTAGGGAAGAAAAATAATTATTGTTCAACCCTCTGTAGTAGTGCCTGAGCACGTCTAAATTAACAATAATATAAGCTTCATTTATCATCGTGGGGAAAACGCCTTCACGTCTCCCCTGCTCACTTCACGGAGGGTATGCTGTGCACATCGGGCTGCCTAGCTCGAGTGCCCACCGAAGCTGGGTTCGAACCTGCGACCCTCTGATTACAAGCATACAAGTTTAGCCCACTGAGCCACCCGTTGCTGTGGTTAAAGCAGGTGAGATCAGTTGACACCTTCCTACCTGATCTGGTAACTCATTTGAGCTGAATTGGCCTAGGTTGGTCAGTAATATAAAAACAGTGGCCATAGCCACTGTTTACAGGGTAGGCTGAGGGTCAGAGGACAAATGTACCAGCTAAATTTGATTTAGATTGGTCATCATTAAGCCAGTCAAATTGCTGCTTGATTTTGATTGGCCGATGGCGGCCACTGTTTCAGGACTCATGACTGCCATTGTACGTGACTGACCTCAGGCTGCGTCCTAGTACATACCTTCCAAATTTCAGTTGGATTGGCCGAGGCAGTCAGAAGATATTGGCAGTTTTTAGTTGTAGCGCCCCCTATGGACGAAATGCGGCCCGCCTTGGACCTTGCCCCCAAAATGGTGTAGGGAGGTAGGATTTCAAATTTGGTCAAGGTAGGCCAAGGCACGGCCAAGTTATAGTAGTCAGACCACAATGTGTCAAATTTAGATATTGTTTGGGCTAGGCTAATGGCCGTAGGACATAGAAATGTCTGAAATTTGTGGATGATTCTTGATCAGCTCAGAGTTCTGATTCGTTTGACACCTCATTTGTCTGATTTGGTAGGACAAGCTAGGACTGTAAGAAAAAAGTATGATTTGCAAAATATGCAAATTAGCAAAAAATCTAAGTAGGCGGAGCTTCATGGTCCCATTGACTTTTTGGCAGGGCATGGCTGTCTGTATCAGCAGAAAAAAGAATTTCGGTTGTAGGACAAACAGGACAGGAGATATTGACTGAAACGTGTTGGGGGGCGCTACGGCGCCCCCCTCTGGCTGAGTCGGACGGGTCGGACAACCTGAGTAGTGGGTCAGAATACCAATCATCCTACCAAATTTGGTCGGCCTAGGACTTACGGTTTAGGCTGGGCATTCAGTTTTAGGGAAGAAAAATAATAAAAAAAAAAATAAAAATAATAATAATCCTAACAAAAACAATAAGGTTCCATAGCACTACGTGCTTTGGACCCTTAATAATCCTAACAAAAACAATAAGGTTCCATAGCACTACGTGCTTTGGACCCTTAATAATAATCCTAACAAAAACAATAAGGTTCCATAGCACTACGTGCTTTGGACCCTTAATAATAATAACTAGAAACTGCAAGCAGTTACGAAAGGGTCCAAAGAGCAGGACAATCGGACTGGTCGGACAGTAGAGGAATAACGGCAGAGAACCGGCAGCCAGGGTAGTAGAAAGTGAGACAGAATTAGACTGCCATAACAGGATAGGAGATGTAGGACAGAGCAGGACGGTCTCAGTAGTAGGCAGACATTATGATGGAGATGCATTTAGTGCAGGTGTAACAGGCCAGTCAACATCAGAGAGTACACTGTGCACATCAGGATACCTAGCTGAAATACCAAAATACTAAGCTGGGTTCGATCCGGCGACCCTCTGATTACAGGAACACAGGATTAGCACACTGAGCCACCCGCTGCTGTGGTTAGAACTGGTCAGATCGGTAGACACCTTCCAACCTGATCTGGTAACTCGTTTTAGCTAAATGAGCCTAGGTTGGTCTTAGATGTATATAGACAGTGGCGTAGCGCTCCCGATTGACCGATCGACACGAAATTAGGAGGTTCTCTCTGAGGTACAGTCCTACATCAGTGAGCCATATTTTGTAATGATTGGCTGAAGCATTCCTGAGATATAGCTGTCTGATTGAAATGGGCAAGACAACAGTACAGTCAGGGTGTGGCTGGTGGCTGTATCTTACCGAAAGTTTAAGTTTTTTCTCTAAATCTTTAAAAGTACTGTCTCCTGGTTTGAATGACATCAGATTTATGGATGTTGGGCGAAAATCGGAGGAGGTTTACAAAATAACCTGTTTTCAAACAACTATAAATCATGCAAAAAGGCAAAGATGTAGAACCAAGGTCTATATGCAGTTGAAATTCGTCATGACATAGTGAATTGGACTGGCAATAAATTTCAACTGTTGGCTTGACAGGTCTGTAGATATAGGCAGAAATGCAAATCGGGGTGCTGTAGCGCCCCCATCTGACTGACTGGGACGGGTCAGTGGGACTGAGTAGTGGGTAGTAATAGGAATCTTGTTGCCAAATTTGGTCAGTCTAGGACTTACGGTTTAGGCTGGGCATTCAGTTTTAGGGAAGAAAAATAATTATTGTTCAACCCCCTGGAGTAGTGCCTGAGCACGTCTGAATTAACAATAATAGAAGTTTCATTGATCCTCGTGGGGAAAATGCCTTTACGTCTCCACAGCTCACTTCACGGAGGGTATGCTGTGCACATCGGGCTGCCTAGCTCGAGTACCCACCGAAGCTGGGTTGGAACCTGCGACCCTCTGATTACAAGCATACAAGTTTAGCCCACTGAGCCACCCATTGCTGTGGTTAAAACGGGTGAAATTGGTAGACACCTTCCAACCTGATCTGGTAACTCGTTTTAGCTCAATGAGCCTAGGTGGGTCTTAGAAGTATATAGACAGTGGCGTAGCGCTCCCAATTGACCGATCGACACGAAATTTGGAGGGTCTCTCTGTGGTACAGTCCTACATCAGTTAGCCAAATTTTGTAATGATTGGCTGAAGCATTCCTGAGATATAGCTGTCTGATTGAAATGGGCAAGACAACAGTACAGTCAGGGTGTGGCTGGTGGCTGTATCTTACCGAAAGTTTAAGTTTTTTCTCTAAATCTTTAAAAAGACTGTCTCCTGGTTTGAATGACACCAGATTTATGTATGTTGGGCGAAAATCCGAGGAGGTTAACAAAATAACCTGTTTTCAAACAACTATAAATCATGAAAAAAGGCAAAGATGTAGAACCAAGTTCTATATGCAGTTGAAATTCGTCATGACATAGTGAATTGGACTGGCAATAAATTTCAACTGTTGGCTTGACAGGTCTGTAGATATAGGCATAAATGCAAATCGGGGTGCTGTAGCGCCCCCATCTGACTGACTGGGACGGGTCAGTGAGACTGAGTAGTGGGTAGGAATTGTAATCATGTTGCCAAATTTGGTCAGTCTAGGACTTACGGTTTAGGCTGGGCATTCAGTTTTAGGGAAGAAAAATAATTATTGTTCAACCCTCTGTAGTAGTGCCTGAGCACGTCTAAATTAACAATAATGGAAGTTTCATTGATCCTTGTGGGGAAAACGCCTTCACGTCTCCCCAGCTCACTTCACGGAGAGTATGCTGTGCACATCGGGCTGCCTAGCTCGAGTACCCACCGAAGCTGGGTTCGAACCTGCGACCCTCTGATTACAAGCATACAAGTTTAGCCCACTGAGCCACCCGCTGCTGTGAGTAAAATGGGTGTGATCAGTAGACACCTTCCTACCTGATCTGGTAACTCATTTTACCTCAATGAGCCTAGGTGGGTCTTAGATGTATATAGACAGTGGCGTAGCGCTCCTGATTGACCGATCGACACGAAATTTGGAGGGTCTCTCTGTGGTACAGTCCTACATCAGTGAGCCAAATTTTGTAATGATTGGCTGAAGAATTCCTGAGATATAGCTGTCTGATTGAAATGGGCAAGACATCAGTACAGTCAGGGTGTGGCTGGTGGCTGTATCTTACCGAAAGTTTAAGTTTTTTCTGTAAATCTTTAAAAGGACTGTCTCCTGATTTGAATGACATCAGATTTATGGATGTTAGGCGAAAATCCTAGGAGGTTAACAAAAAAACCTGTTTTCAAAACATCTGTAAATCATGCAAGAAGGCAAAGATGTAGAACCAAGATCTATATGCAGTTTGATTTGTCAGGACATAGTGAATTGGACTGGCAATAAATTTCAACTGTAGGCTTGACAGGTCTGTAGATATAGGCAGAAATGCAAATCGGGGTGCTGTAGCGCCCCCATCTGACTGACTGGGATGGGTCAGTGGGACTTAGTAGTGGGTAGGAATAGGAATCTTGTTGCCAAATTTGGTCAGTCTAGGACTTACGGTTTAGGCTGGGCATTCAGTTTTAAGGAAGAAAAATAATTATTGTTCAACCCTCTGAAGTAGTGCCTGAGCATGTCTAACTTAAGAATAATATAAGCTTCATTGATCATCGTGGGGAAAACGCCTTCACGTCTCCCCAGCTCACTTCACGGAGGGTATGCTGTGCACATCGGGCTGCCTAGCTCGAGTACCCACCGAAGCTGGGTTCGAACCTGCGACCCTCTGATTACAAGCATACAAGTTTAGCCCACTGAGCCACCCGTTGCTGTGGTTAAAGCCGGTGAGATCGGTAGACACCTTCCTACCTGATCTGGTAACTCATTTGAGCTGAATTGGCCTAGGTTGGTCTTAGTAATATAAAAACAGTGGCCATAGCCACTGTTTACAGGGTAGGCTGATGGTCAGAGGACAAATGTACCAGCTAAATTTGATTTAGATTGGTCATCATTAAGCCAGTCAAATTGCTGCTTGATTTTGATTGGCCGATGGCGGCCACTGTTTCAGGACTCATGACTGCCATTGTATGTGACTGACCTCAGGCTGCGTCCTAGTACATACCTTCCAAATTTCAGTTGGATTGGCCGAGGCAGTCAGAAGATATTGGCAGTTTTTAGTTGTAGCGCCCCCTATGGACGAAATGCGGCCCGCCTTGCACCGTGCCCCCAAAATGGTGTACGGAGGTAGGATTTCAAATTTGGTCAAGGTAGGCCAAGGCACGGCCAAGTTATAGTAGTCAGACCACAATGTGTCAAATTTAGATATTGTTTGGGCTAGGCTAATGGCTGTAGGACATAGAAATGTCTGAAATTTGTGGATGATTCTTGATCAGCTCAGAGTTCTGATTCGTTTGACACCTCATTTGTCTGATTTGGTAGGACAAGCTAGGACTGTAAGAAAAAAGTATGATTTGCAAAATATGCAAATTAGCAAAAAATCTAAGTAGGCGAAGCTTCATGGTCCCATTGACTTTTTGGTAGGGCATGGCTGTCTGTATCAGCAGAAAAAAGAATTTCGGTTGTAGGACAAACAGGACAGGAGATATCGACGGAAACATGTTGGGGGGCGCTACGGCGCCCCCCATTGGCTGAGTCGGATGGGTCGGACAACCTGAGTAGTGGGTAGGAATTCCAATCATCCTACCAAATTTGGTCGGCCTAGGACTTACGGTTTAGGCTGGGCATTCAGTTTTAGGGAAGAAAAATAATAATAATAATAATAATAATAATAATAATAATAATAATCTTAACAAAAACAATAAGGTTCCATAGCACTACGTGCTTTGGACCCTTAATAATCTTAACAAAAACAATAAGGTTCCATAGCACTACGTGCTTTGGACCCTTAATAACTAGAAACTGCAAGCAGTTACGAAAGGGTCCAAAGCGTAGGATGATCGGACTGGTAGGACAGTAGAGGAATAAGGGCAGAGATCCGGCGGCCATGGTAGTAGAAAGTCAGAAAGAATTAGTCAGCCATAACATGATGGAGATTCAGCGTAGGTCTAATGAGATATGACTATATATGTTCCTGGATTTGGCATGACATTGTGAATTTGACTGACAATAAAATTTAAGTGTAGAACAAGTAGGTCAGGAGATATCGACCAAAACATGTGGGGCGCAACGGCGCCCCCCTCTGACTGACTGGGATGGGTCGGAGAGGCTAAGTAGTGGGTAGCAATAGGAATCTTATTGCCAAATTTGGTCGGCCTAGGACTTACGGTTTAGGCTGGGCATTCAGTTTTAGGGAAGAAAAATAATTATAATCGAACCCTCCGGAGTAGTGCATAAGCCTGTCTTAATGGCTGGGTTAATAACAAAAATAGAAGCTTCATTGACCTTCATGTGGAAAACGCCTTTACATCTCCACAGCTTGCTTTACGGAGAGCATGCTGTGCACATCGGGCTGCCTAGCTCAAGTACCCACCGAAGCTGGGTTCGAACCGGCGACCCTCTGATTACAAGCATACAAGTTTAGCCCACTGAGCCACCCGCTTCTGTGAGTAAAACGGGTGGGATCAGTAGACACCTTCCTACCTGATCTGGAAACTGATTTTACCTCAATGAGCCTAGGTGGGTCTTAGATGTATATAGACAGTGGCGTAGCGCTCCTGATTGACCGATTGACACGAAATTTGGACGGTCTCTCTGCGGTACAGTCCTACATCAGTGAGCCAACTGTTGTAATGATTGGCTGAAGCATCCCTAAGATATAGCTGTCTGATTGAAATGGGCAAGACACCAGTACAGTCAGGGTGTGGCTGGTGGCTGTATCTTACCGAAAGTTTAAGATTTTTCAGTAAATCTTTAAAAGGACTGTCTCCTGATTTGAATGACACCAGATTTATGGATGTTAGTCGAAAATCCTAGGAGGTTAACAAAAAAACCTGTTTTCAAAACATCTGTAAATCATGCAAGAAGGCAAAGATGTAGAACCAAGATCTATATGCATTTTGATTCATCAGGACATAGTGAATTGGACTGGCAATAAATTTCAACTGTAGGCTTGACAGGTCTGGAGATATAGGCAGAAATGCAAATCGGGGTGCTGTAGCGCCCCCATCTGACTGACTGGGACGGGTCAGTGGGACTGAGTAGTGGGTAGGAATAGGAATCTTGTTGCCAAATTTGGTCAGTCTAGGACTTAAGGTTTAGGCTGGGCATTCAGTTTTAGGGAAGAAAAATAATCATTGTTCAACCCTCTGGAGTAGTGCCTGAGCACGTCTAAATTAACAATAATATAAGCTTCATTGATCATCGTGGGGAAAACGCCTTCACATATCCCCAGCTCACTTCACAGAGGGTATGCTGTGCACATCGGGCTGCCTAGCTCGAGGACCCACCTAAGCTGGGTTCGAACCTGCGACCCTCTGATTACAAGCATACAAGTTTAGCCCACTGAGCCACCCGCTGCTGTTGGTAAAACTGGAGAGATCGCTGGACACCTTCCTACCTGATCTGGAAACTCATTGTACCTCAATGAGCCTAGGTGGGTCTTAGATGTATATAGACAGTGGCTTAGCGCTCCTGATTGACCGATTGACACGAAGTTTGGAGGGTCTCTCTGTGGTTCAGTCCTACATCAGTGAGCCAAATTTTGTAATGATTGGCTGAAGCATCCCTGAGATATAGCTGGCTGATTGAAATGGGCGAGGCACCAGTACAGTCAGGGTGTGGCTGGTGGCTGTATCTTACCGAAAGTTTAAGATTTTTCTGTAAATCTTTAAAAGGACTGTCTCCTGATTTGAATGACACCAGATTTATGGATGTTAGTCGAAAATCCTAGGAGGTTAACAAAAAAACCTGTTTTCAAAACATCTGTAAATCATGCAAGAAGGCAAAGATGTAGAACCAAGATCTATATGCAGTTTGATTCGTCAGGACATAGTGAATTGGACTGGCAATAAATTTCAACTGTAGGCTTGACAGGTCTGGAGATATAGGCAGAAATGCAAATCGGGGTGCTGTAGCGCCCCCATCTGACTGACTGGGACGGGTCAGTGGGACTGAGTAGTGGGTAGTAATAGGAATCTTCTTGCCAAATTTGGTCAGTCTAGGACTTACGGTTTAGGCTGGGCATTCAGTTTTAGGGAAGAAAAATAATTATTGTTCAACCCTCTGTAGTAGTGCCTGAGCACGTCTAAATTAACAATAATATAAGCTTCATTTATCATCGTGGGGAAAACGCCTTCACGTCTCCCCTGCTCACTTCACGGAGGGTATGCTGTGCACATCGGGCTGCCTAGCTCGAGTGCCCACCGAAGCTGGGTTCGAACCTGCGACCCTCTGATTACAAGCATACAAGTTTAGCCCACTGAGCCACCCGTTGCTGTGGTTAAAGCAGGTGAGATCAGTTGACACCTTCCTACCTGATCTGGTAACTCATTTGAGCTGAATTGGCCTAGGTTGGTCAGTAATATAAAAACAGTGGCCATAGCCACTGTTTACAGGGTAGGCTGAGGGTCAGAGGACAAATGTACCAGCTAAATTTGATTTAGATTGGTCATCATTAAGCCAGTCAAATTGCTGCTTGATTTTGATTGGCCGATGGCGGCCACTGTTTCAGGACTCATGACTGCCATTGTACGTGACTGACCTCAGGCTGCGTCCTAGTACATACCTTCCAAATTTCAGTTGGATTGGCCGAGGCAGTCAGAAGATATTGGCAGTTTTTAGTTGTAGCGCCCCCTATGGACGAAATGCGGCCCGCCTTGGACCTTGCCCCCAAAATGGTGTAGGGAGGTAGGATTTCAAATTTGGTCAAGGTAGGCCAAGGCACGGCCAAGTTATAGTAGTCAGACCACAATGTGTCAAATTTAGATATTGTTTGGGCTAGGCTAATGGCCGTAGGACATAGAAATGTCTGAAATTTGTGGATGATTCTTGATCAGCTCAGAGTTCTGATTCGTTTGACACCTCATTTGTCTGATTTGGTAGGACAAGCTAGGACTGTAAGAAAAAAGTATGATTTGCAAAATATGCAAATTAGCAAAAAATCTAAGTAGGCGGAGCTTCATGGTCCCATTGACTTTTTGGCAGGGCATGGCTGTCTGTATCAGCAGAAAAAAGAATTTCGGTTGTAGGACAAACAGGACAGGAGATATTGACTGAAACGTGTTGGGGGGCGCTACGGCGCCCCCCTCTGGCTGAGTCGGACGGGTCGGACAACCTGAGTAGTGGGTCAGAATACCAATCATCCTACCAAATTTGGTCGGCCTAGGACTTACGGTTTAGGCTGGGCATTCAGTTTTAGGGAAGAAAAATAATAAAAAAAAAAATAAAAATAAAAATAACTAGAAACTGCAAGCAGTTACGAAAGGGTCCAAAGAGCAGGACAATCGGACTGGTCGGACAGTAGAGGAATAACGGCAGAGAACCGGCAGCCAGGGTAGTAGAAAGTGAGACAGAATTAGACTGCCATAACAGGATAGGAGATGTAGGACAGAGCAGGACGGTCTCAGTAGTAGGCAGACATTATGATGGAGATGCATTTAGTGCAGGTGTAACAGGCCAGTCAACATCAGAGAGTACACTGTGCACATCAGGATACCTAGCTGAAATACCAAAATACTAAGCTGGGTTCGATCCGGCGACCCTCTGATTACAGGAACACAGGATTAGCACACTGAGCCACCCGCTGCTGTGGTTAGAACTGGTCAGATCGGTAGACACCTTCCAACCTGATCTGGTAACTCGTTTTAGCTAAATGAGCCTAGGTTGGTCTTAGATGTATATAGACAGTGGCGTAGCGCTCCCGATTGACCGATCGACACGAAATTAGGAGGTTCTCTCTGAGGTACAGTCCTACATCAGTGAGCCATATTTTGTAATGATTGGCTGAAGCATTCCTGAGATATAGCTGTCTGATTGAAATGGGCAAGACAACAGTACAGTCAGGGTGTGGCTGGTGGCTGTATCTTACCGAAAGTTTAAGTTTTTTCTCTAAATCTTTAAAAGTACTGTCTCCTGGTTTGAATGACATCAGATTTATGGATGTTGGGCGAAAATCGGAGGAGGTTTACAAAATAACCTGTTTTCAAACAACTATAAATCATGCAAAAAGGCAAAGATGTAGAACCAAGGTCTATATGCAGTTGAAATTCGTCATGACATAGTGAATTGGACTGGCAATAAATTTCAACTGTTGGCTTGACAGGTCTGTAGATATAGGCAGAAATGCAAATCGGGGTGCTGTAGCGCCCCCATCTGACTGACTGGGACGGGTCAGTGGGACTGAGTAGTGGGTAGTAATAGGAATCTTGTTGCCAAATTTGGTCAGTCTAGGACTTACGGTTTAGGCTGGGCATTCAGTTTTAGGGAAGAAAAATAATTATTGTTCAACCCCCTGGAGTAGTGCCTGAGCACGTCTGAATTAACAATAATAGAAGTTTCATTGATCCTCGTGGGGAAAATGCCTTTACGTCTCCACAGCTCACTTCACGGAGGGTATGCTGTGCACATCGGGCTGCCTAGCTCGAGTACCCACCGAAGCTGGGTTGGAACCTGCGACCCTCTGATTACAAGCATACAAGTTTAGCCCACTGAGCCACCCATTGCTGTGGTTAAAACGGGTGAAATTGGTAGACACCTTCCAACCTGATCTGGTAACTCGTTTTAGCTCAATGAGCCTAGGTGGGTCTTAGAAGTATATAGACAGTGGCGTAGCGCTCCCAATTGACCGATCGACACGAAATTTGGAGGGTCTCTCTGTGGTACAGTCCTACATCAGTTAGCCAAATTTTGTAATGATTGGCTGAAGCATTCCTGAGATATAGCTGTCTGATTGAAATGGGCAAGACAACAGTACAGTCAGGGTGTGGCTGGTGGCTGTATCTTACCGAAAGTTTAAGTTTTTTCTCTAAATCTTTAAAAAGACTGTCTCCTGGTTTGAATGACACCAGATTTATGTATGTTGGGCGAAAATCCGAGGAGGTTAACAAAATAACCTGTTTTCAAACAACTATAAATCATGAAAAAAGGCAAAGATGTAGAACCAAGTTCTATATGCAGTTGAAATTCGTCATGACATAGTGAATTGGACTGGCAATAAATTTCAACTGTTGGCTTGACAGGTCTGTAGATATAGGCATAAATGCAAATCGGGGTGCTGTAGCGCCCCCATCTGACTGACTGGGACGGGTCAGTGAGACTGAGTAGTGGGTAGGAATTGTAATCATGTTGCCAAATTTGGTCAGTCTAGGACTTACGGTTTAGGCTGGGCATTCAGTTTTAGGGAAGAAAAATAATTATTGTTCAACCCTCTGTAGTAGTGCCTGAGCACGTCTAAATTAACAATAATGGAAGTTTCATTGATCCTTGTGGGGAAAACGCCTTCACGTCTCCCCAGCTCACTTCACGGAGAGTATGCTGTGCACATCGGGCTGCCTAGCTCGAGTACCCACCGAAGCTGGGTTCGAACCTGCGACCCTCTGATTACAAGCATACAAGTTTAGCCCACTGAGCCACCCGCTGCTGTGAGTAAAATGGGTGTGATCAGTAGACACCTTCCTACCTGATCTGGTAACTCATTTTACCTCAATGAGCCTAGGTGGGTCTTAGATGTATATAGACAGTGGCGTAGCGCTCCTGATTGACCGATCGACACGAAATTTGGAGGGTCTCTCTGTGGTACAGTCCTACATCAGTGAGCCAAATTTTGTAATGATTGGCTGAAGAATTCCTGAGATATAGCTGTCTGATTGAAATGGGCAAGACATCAGTACAGTCAGGGTGTGGCTGGTGGCTGTATCTTACCGAAAGTTTAAGTTTTTTCTGTAAATCTTTAAAAGGACTGTCTCCTGATTTGAATGACATCAGATTTATGGATGTTAGGCGAAAATCCTAGGAGGTTAACAAAAAAACCTGTTTTCAAAACATCTGTAAATCATGCAAGAAGGCAAAGATGTAGAACCAAGATCTATATGCAGTTTGATTTGTCAGGACATAGTGAATTGGACTGGCAATAAATTTCAACTGTAGGCTTGACAGGTCTGTAGATATAGGCAGAAATGCAAATCGGGGTGCTGTAGCGCCCCCATCTGACTGACTGGGATGGGTCAGTGGGACTTAGTAGTGGGTAGGAATAGGAATCTTGTTGCCAAATTTGGTCAGTCTAGGACTTACGGTTTAGGCTGGGCATTCAGTTTTAAGGAAGAAAAATAATTATTGTTCAACCCTCTGAAGTAGTGCCTGAGCATGTCTAACTTAAGAATAATATAAGCTTCATTGATCATCGTGGGGAAAACGCCTTCACGTCTCCCCAGCTCACTTCACGGAGGGTATGCTGTGCACATCGGGCTGCCTAGCTCGAGTACCCACCGAAGCTGGGTTCGAACCTGCGACCCTCTGATTACAAGCATACAAGTTTAGCCCACTGAGCCACCCGTTGCTGTGGTTAAAGCCGGTGAGATCGGTAGACACCTTCCTACCTGATCTGGTAACTCATTGTACCTCAATGAGCCTAGGTGGGTCTTAGATGTATATAGACAGTGGCTTAGCGCTCCTGATTGACCGATTGACACGAAGTTTGGAGGGTCTCTCTGTGGTTCAGTCCTACATCAGTGAGCCAAATTTTGTAATGATTGGCTGAAGCATCCCTGAGATATAGCTGGCTGATTGAAATGGGCGAGGCACCAGTACAGTCAGGGTGTGGCTGGTGGCTGTATCTTACCGAAAGTTTAAGATTTTTCTGTAAATCTTTAAAAGGACTGTCTCCTGATTTGAATGACACCAGATTTATGGATGTTAGTCGAAAATCCTAGGAGGTTAACAAAAAAACCTGTTTTCAAAACATCTGTAAATCATGCAAGAAGGCAAAGATGTAGAACCAAGATCTATATGCAGTTTGATTCGTCAGGACATAGTGAATTGGACTGGCAATAAATTTCAACTGTAGGCTTGACAGGTCTGGAGATATAGGCAGAAATGCAAATCGGGGTGCTGTAGCGCCCCCATCTGACTGACTGGGACGGGTCAGTGGGACTGAGTAGTGGGTAGTAATAGGAATCTTCTTGCCAAATTTGGTCAGTCTAGGACTTACGGTTTAGGCTGGGCATTCAGTTTTAGGGAAGAAAAATAATTATTGTTCAACCCTCTGTAGTAGTGCCTGAGCACGTCTAAATTAACAATAATATAAGCTTCATTTATCATCGTGGGGAAAACGCCTTCACGTCTCCCCTGCTCACTTCACGGAGGGTATGCTGTGCACATCGGGCTGCCTAGCTCGAGTGCCCACCGAAGCTGGGTTCGAACCTGCGACCCTCTGATTACAAGCATACAAGTTTAGCCCACTGAGCCACCCGTTGCTGTGGTTAAAGCAGGTGAGATCAGTTGACACCTTCCTACCTGATCTGGTAACTCATTTGAGCTGAATTGGCCTAGGTTGGTCAGTAATATAAAAACAGTGGCCATAGCCACTGTTTACAGGGTAGGCTGAGGGTCAGAGGACAAATGTACCAGCTAAATTTGATTTAGATTGGTCATCATTAAGCCAGTCAAATTGCTGCTTGATTTTGATTGGCCGATGGCGGCCACTGTTTCAGGACTCATGACTGCCATTGTACGTGACTGACCTCAGGCTGCGTCCTAGTACATACCTTCCAAATTTCAGTTGGATTGGCCGAGGCAGTCAGAAGATATTGGCAGTTTTTAGTTGTAGCGCCCCCTATGGACGAAATGCGGCCCGCCTTGGACCTTGCCCCCAAAATGGTGTAGGGAGGTAGGATTTCAAATTTGGTCAAGGTAGGCCAAGGCACGGCCAAGTTATAGTAGTCAGACCACAATGTGTCAAATTTAGATATTGTTTGGGCTAGGCTAATGGCCGTAGGACATAGAAATGTCTGAAATTTGTGGATGATTCTTGATCAGCTCAGAGTTCTGATTCGTTTGACACCTCATTTGTCTGATTTGGTAGGACAAGCTAGGACTGTAAGAAAAAAGTATGATTTGCAAAATATGCAAATTAGCAAAAAATCTAAGTAGGCGGAGCTTCATGGTCCCATTGACTTTTTGGCAGGGCATGGCTGTCTGTATCAGCAGAAAAAAGAATTTCGGTTGTAGGACAAACAGGACAGGAGATATTGACTGAAACGTGTTGGGGGGCGCTACGGCGCCCCCCTCTGGCTGAGTCGGACGGGTCGGACAACCTGAGTAGTGGGTCAGAATACCAATCATCCTACCAAATTTGGTCGGCCTAGGACTTACGGTTTAGGCTGGGCATTCAGTTTTAGGGAAGAAAAATAATAAAAAAAAAAATAAAAATAAAAATAACTAGAAACTGCAAGCAGTTACGAAAGGGTCCAAAGAGCAGGACAATCGGACTGGTCGGACAGTAGAGGAATAACGGCAGAGAACCGGCAGCCAGGGTAGTAGAAAGTGAGACAGAATTAGACTGCCATAACAGGATAGGAGATGTAGGACAGAGCAGGACGGTCTCAGTAGTAGGCAGACATTATGATGGAGATGCATTTAGTGCAGGTGTAACAGGCCAGTCAACATCAGAGAGTACACTGTGCACATCAGGATACCTAGCTGAAATACCAAAATACTAAGCTGGGTTCGATCCGGCGACCCTCTGATTACAGGAACACAGGATTAGCACACTGAGCCACCCGCTGCTGTGGTTAGAACTGGTCAGATCGGTAGACACCTTCCAACCTGATCTGGTAACTCGTTTTAGCTAAATGAGCCTAGGTTGGTCTTAGATGTATATAGACAGTGGCGTAGCGCTCCCGATTGACCGATTGACACGAAATTTGCAAGGTATCTCTGTGGTACAGTCCTACATCAGTGAGCCATATTTTGTAATGATTCGCTGAAGCAGCCCTGACATATATCTGTCTGATTGAAATGGGCGAGGCACCAGTACAGTCAGGGTGTGGCTGGTGGCTGTATCTTACCGAAAGTTTAAGTTTTTTCTCTAAATCTTTAAAAGGACTGTCTCCTGGTTTGAATGACATCAGATTTATGGATGTTGGGCGAAAATCGGAGGAGGTTAACAAAATAACCTGTTTTCAAACAACTATAAATCATGCAAAAAGGCAAAGATGGAGAACCAAGTTCTATATGCAGTTGAAATTCGTCATGACATAGTGAACTGGACTGGCAATAAATTTCAACTGTTGGCTTGACAGGTCTGTAGATATAGGCAGAAATGCAAATCGGGGTGCTGTAGCGCCCCCATCTGACTGACTGGGACGGGTCAGTGAGACTCAGTAGTGGGTAGGAATAGTAATCTTGTTGCCAAATTTGGTCAGTCTAAGACTTACGGTTTAGGCTGGGCATTAAGTTTTAGGGAAGAAAAATAATTATTGTTAAACCCTCTGTAGTAGTGCCTGAGCACGTCTAAATTAACAATAATAGAAGTTTCATTGATCCTTGTGGGGAAAACGCCTTCACGTCTCCCCAGCTCACTTCACGGAGAGTATGCTGCGCACATCGGGCTGCCTAGCTTGAGTACCCACCGAAGCCGGGTTCGAACCTGCGACCCTCTGATTACAAGCATACAAGTTTAGCCCACTGAGCCACCCGCTGCTGTGAGTAAAATGGGTGCGATCAGTAGACACCTTCCTACCTGATCTGGTAACTCATTTTACCTCAATGAGCCTAGGTGGGTCTTAGATGTATATAGACAGTGGCGTAGCGCTCCCGATTGACCGATCGACACGAAATTAGGAGGTTCTCTCTGAGGTACAGTCCTACATCAGTGAGCCATATTTTGTAATGATTGGCTGAAGCATTCCTGAGATATAGCTGTCTGATTGAAATGGGCAAGACAACAGTACAGTCAGGGTGTGGCTGGTGGCTGTATCTTACCGAAAGTTTAAGTTTTTTCTCTAAATCTTTAAAAGTACTGTCTCCTGGTTTGAATGACATCAGATTTATGGATGTTGGGCGAAAATCGGAGGAGGTTTACAAAATAACCTGTTTTCAAACAACTATAAATCATGCAAAAAGGCAAAGATGTAGAACCAAGGTCTATATGCAGTTGAAATTCGTCATGACATAGTGAATTGGACTGGCAATAAATTTCAACTGTTGGCTTGACAGGTCTGTAGATATAGGCAGAAATGCAAATCGGGGTGCTGTAGCGCCCCCATCTGACTGACTGGGACGGGTCAGTGGGACTGAGTAGTGGGTAGTAATAGGAATCTTGTTGCCAAATTTGGTCAGTCTAGGACTTACGGTTTAGGCTGGGCATTCAGTTTTAGGGAAGAAAAATAATTATTGTTCAACCCCCTGGAGTAGTGCCTGAGCACGTCTGAATTAACAATAATAGAAGTTTCATTGATCCTCGTGGGGAAAATGCCTTTACGTCTCCACAGCTCACTTCACGGAGGGTATGCTGTGCACATCGGGCTGCCTAGCTCGAGTACCCACCGAAGCTGGGTTCGAACCTGCGACCCTCTGATTACAAGCATACAAGTTTAGCCCACTGAGCCACCCATTGCTGTGGTTAAAACGGGTGAAATTGGTAGACACCTTCCAACCTGATCTGGTAACTCGTTTTAGCTCAATGAGCCTAGGTGGGTCTTAGAAGTATATAGACAGTGGCGTAGCGCTCCCAATTGACCGATCGACACGAAATTTGGAGGGTCTCTCTGTGGTACAGTCCTACATCAGTTAGCCAAATTTTGTAATGATTGGCTGAAGCATTCCTGAGATATAGCTGTCTGATTGAAATGGGCAAGACAACAGTACAGTCAGGGTGTGGCTGGTGGCTGTATCTTACCGAAAGTTTAAGTTTTTTCTCTAAATCTTTAAAAAGACTGTCTCCTGGTTTGAATGACACCAGATTTATGTATGTTGGGCGAAAATCCGAGGAGGTTAACAAAATAACCTGTTTTCAAACAACTATAAATCATGAAAAAAGGCAAAGATGTAGAACCAAGTTCTATATGCAGTTGAAATTCGTCATGACATAGTGAATTGGACTGGCAATAAATTTCAACTGTTGGCTTGACAGGTCTGTAGATATAGGCATAAATGCAAATCGGGGTGCTGTAGCGCCCCCATCTGACTGACTGGGACGGGTCAGTGAGACTGAGTAGTGGGTAGGAATTGTAATCATGTTGCCAAATTTGGTCAGTCTAGGACTTACGGTTTAGGCTGGGCATTCAGTTTTAGGGAAGAAAAATAATTATTGTTCAACCCTCTGTAGTAGTGCCTGAGCACGTCTAAATTAACAATAATGGAAGTTTCATTGATCCTTGTGGGGAAAACGCCTTCACGTCTCCCCAGCTCACTTCACGGAGAGTATGCTGTGCACATCGGGCTGCCTAGCTCGAGTACCCACCGAAGCTGGGTTCGAACCTGCGACCCTCTGATTACAAGCATACAAGTTTAGCCCACTGAGCCACCCGCTGCTGTGAGTAAAATGGGTGTGATCAGTAGACACCTTCCTACCTGATCTGGTAACTCATTTTACCTCAATGAGCCTAGGTGGGTCTTAGATGTATATAGACAGTGGCGTAGCGCTCCTGATTGACCGATCGACACGAAATTTGGAGGGTCTCTCTGTGGTACAGTCCTACATCAGTGAGCCAAATTTTGTAATGATTGGCTGAAGAATTCCTGAGATATAGCTGTCTGATTGAAATGGGCAAGACATCAGTACAGTCAGGGTGTGGCTGGTGGCTGTATCTTACCGAAAGTTTAAGTTTTTTCTGTAAATCTTTAAAAGGACTGTCTCCTGATTTGAATGACATCAGATTTATGGATGTTAGGCGAAAATCCTAGGAGGTTAACAAAAAAACCTGTTTTCAAAACATCTGTAAATCATGCAAGAAGGCAAAGATGTAGAACCAAGATCTATATGCAGTTTGATTTGTCAGGACATAGTGAATTGGACTGGCAATAAATTTCAACTGTAGGCTTGACAGGTCTGTAGATATAGGCAGAAATGCAAATCGGGGTGCTGTAGCGCCCCCATCTGACTGACTGGGATGGGTCAGTGGGACTTAGTAGTGGGTAGGAATAGGAATCTTGTTGCCAAATTTGGTCAGTCTAGGACTTACGGTTTAGGCTGGGCATTCAGTTTTAAGGAAGAAAAATAATTATTGTTCAACCCTCTGAAGTAGTGCCTGAGCATGTCTAACTTAAGAATAATATAAGCTTCATTGATCATCGTGGGGAAAACGCCTTCACGTCTCCCCAGCTCACTTCACGGAGGGTATGCTGTGCACATCGGGCTGCCTAGCTCGAGTACCCACCGAAGCTGGGTTCGAACCTGCGACCCTCTGATTACAAGCATACAAGTTTAGCCCACTGAGCCACCCGTTGCTGTGGTTAAAGCAGGTGAGATCGGTAGACACCTTCCTACCTGATCTGGTAACTCATTTGAGCTGAATTGGCCTAGGTTGGTCTTAGTAATATAAAAACAGTGGCCATAGCCACTGTTTACAGGGTAGGCTGATGGTCAGAGGACAAATGTACCAGCTAAATTTGATTTAGATTGGTCATCATTAAGCCAGTCAAATTGCTGCTTGATTTTGATTGGCCGATGGCGGCCACTGTTTCAGGACTCATGACTGCCATTGTATGTGACTGACCTCAGGCTGCGTCCTAGTACATACCTTCCAAATTTCAGTTGGATTGGCCGAGGCAGTCAGAAGATATTGGCAGTTTTTAGTTGTAGCGCCCCCTATGGACGAAATGCGGCCCGCCTTGCACCGTGCCCCCAAAATGGTGTACGGAGGTAGGATTTCAAATTTGGTCAAGGTAGGCCAAGGCACGGCCAAGTTATAGTAGTCAGACCACAATGTGTCAAATTTAGATATTGTTTGGGCTAGGCTAATGGCTGTAGGACATAGAAATGTCTGAAATTTGTGGATGATTCTTGATCAGCTCAGAGTTCTGATTCGTTTGACACCTCATTTGTCTGATTTGGTAGGACAAGCTAGGACTGTAAGAAAAAAGTATGATTTGCAAAATATGCAAATTAGCAAAAAATCTAAGTAGGCGAAGCTTCATGGTCCCATTGACTTTTTGGTAGGGCATGGCTGTCTGTATCAGCAGAAAAAAGAATTTCGGTTGTAGGACAAACAGGACAGGAGATATCGACGGAAACATGTTGGGGGGCGCTACGGCGCCCCCCATTGGCTGAGTCGGATGGGTCGGACAACCTAAGTAGTGGGTAGGAATTCCAATCATCCTACCAAATTTGGTCGGCCTAGGACTTACGGTTTAGGCTGGGCATTCAGTTTTAGGGAAGAAAAATAATAATAATAATAATAACTAGAAACTGCAGGCAGTTACTGAAGGGTCCAAAGGGTATGACAAGTAGGACAGGTAGGACAGGTAGGACAACAGATGGTTTGAGTAGAAGGTAGAAATCAGGATGGAGATTGTTGAGTGTCCGTCTAACAGGTCAGGAAATGTAGGACAGAATGTAGGACCCTGTGGTGTAGTGCCTGAACCTGACTGAATGCAATGTTTTGGTGAGATAGTCTGAGTAGTAGGTAGAAATCAGGATATAGACTAGTTAGTATCGGTCTAACAGGTCAGCAAATGCAGGACAGAATGTAGAACCCTGTGGTGGAGTGCCTTAGCCTGACTTAATACATGTTTTGGGTCAGATGGCCTGACTAGTTGGTAGATTTAGGGACCTTCATACCTGGTCTGGTAAGTGTAGATATTACATACAGTAGTTGCTTTTTTATACTGCCTGTGTAAACATAGGCTGTGTTGCATATTCTTAACAAAGTGCTGAGTTGCGGGAGTGTGACATGTAACAGCAGTAATATCATGCTGTATGCTATTCTAGGATGTATATTTAGACAGGAGAAAGGCTAAAAGTATTGAAGGCATTATTGAAATGGAGCGCTGACTCCACCTGCTGGCCAATTTATTATAAAATTGTAATTGCTGTAGTGTACACAGCCTGAAGAAAGATTAAAGTTTGAAAGATTTGTAAAAGTCAAATGGCAGGAGAATATAAGCAGATTAAAAATATGGACTTAGATGAAGGGAAAGGTGATTAATATTTTAATTTTTAAATAAACAATAAGCAGATTTCAGCTGCATTAACCAAGGTTGGTCTTAGACATATTATGACAGTGGCTGTAGTGCCCCCGTTTGACTGATTGCCACCAAACTTGGAAGGTCTTTTGCAGCTTGGCTGAGGCAGTCTAGTAACACAGCCGTGCATCAAATTTTGTGAGGATTGGATGAAGCATGCCAGAGATATAGCTATTTGAATGAAATAGGCATGGAAACAGTGTGGCCAGCAGGTGGAGTCAGCGCTCCATTTTAGAAATTGTATTCAATACTTTCAGGCCTTCTTATGTGTAAATTAAGTCTGATAATGTTCTATGAGGCAAATTGGTGAAAAATGAAAGTGAATAAAAAATATGGACTCAGGTGAAGGGAAAGGTAACAATTCTTTCAAGGTTTTATGAGAAATAAGGACATTTCAGCTGAATTTGCTAAGGTGGGTCTTAGACATATATGGACAGTGGCTGTAGCGCCCCTGTTTGACCGATTGGCACCAATATTGGAGGGTCTGTCTGAGGTCCCTTACTACATTAGGCCGTCAAATTTGATGAGGATTGGCTGAAGCACGGCTGAGATTTAGATGGTTGATTGAAATGAGCATGGATATGGTGCAGGTTTGTTGTAGCTGGTGGCCATAGCATACAGGTCAAGATATTTTTATGAATTATCCATAAGGGCAATGTCCTGATTGATGTACTACCAGAATGACCTACTTGGGCTGGATATTGTAGAAGTTACAGTAATATGTTATTTATTAAGTTATTAAACATCACAAGGGAATGAAAATGACTATCATTGGGCATTGCATATGTCTTGATTTGGCATGACTCACAGAACTGGCAGTACAAAATATTTTAACCAGTAATATGTCACTAGAACAGAAATGAGATAAATGTAAGTTGAACTGATTTTCAAGGTTTATACAGACATGTTATATTGTTGTAGCGCCCCCGTTTGACCGATCGGCACCAAATTTGGAGGGCCCTTCCGGACTACTATTCTACAGGATATATTAAAGTTTGGTGATGATTGGCTGAGGCAGGCCTGAGATATAGCTGTCTGATTGAATTGGGCATGGCACCTGTATGGTTTGTGTGTGGCTGGTGACTATACCTCATGGAAAGTTTATGATTTTTTTATGAATTATTTATTATGACTGTCTCCTGATTTAAATGATACCAGATTTGTGTAGGTTTGGTGAAAATCCTAGGAGGTTAACAAAATGTCTTGTTTTCAGACCAATATGAATTATGCAAAAACGCAAAGATGCAGAAGCAAGTTCTACATGTTGTTTGATTTGGCATGTCGTACTTAATTGACCGGGCAACAATTAGACTGCCATAACAGGATGGAGATTTAGCGTAGCTCTAATGTGACAGGAGATGTAGGGCAAACCGTAGAGGAGGATACTAAAAAGTCAGACAGAACTACAGGTCAGCAGATGTCAGACAGAACAGAACTTGTTTAGGTCAGATGGTTTGAGTAGAAGGTAGAAATCATGATGTAGATTGTTGAGTGTCGGTCTAACAGGTCAGGAAATGTAGGACAGAATGTAGAACCCTGTGGTGTAGTGCCTGAACCTGACTGAATGCATTGTTTTGGTCAGATGGTCTCAGTAGTAGGTAGAAATCAGGATATAGATTAGTTAGTATCGGTCTAACAGGTCAGCAAATGTAGGACAGAATGTAGAACCCTGTGGTGGAGTGCCTTAGCCTGACTGAATGCATGGTTTGGGTCAGATGGCCTGACTAGTTGGTAGATTTAGGGACCTTCATACCTGGTCTGGTAAGTCTAGATATTACAGAGTTTTCTTTTTTATACTGCCTGTGTAAACATAGGCTGTGTTGCATATTCTTAACAAAGTGCTGAGTTGCGTATTGTGACATGTAACAGCAGTAATATCATGCTGTATCATATTCTAGGTTATACATTTAGACAGGAGAAAGGCTAAAAGTATTGAAGGCATTATTGAAATGGAGCGCTGACTCCACCTGCTGGCCAATTTATTATAAAATTGTAATTGCTGCAGTGTACACAGCCTGAAGAAAGATTGAAGTTTGAAAGATTTGTAAAAGTCAAATGGCAGGAAAATATAAGCAGATTAAAAATATGGACTTAGATGAAGGGAAAGGTGATTAATTTTTTAATTTTTAAATAAACGATAAGCAGATTTCAGCTGCATTAACCAAGGTTGGTCTTAGACATATTAGGACAGTGGCTGTAGTGCCCCCGTTTGACCGATTGCCACCAAACTTGGAAGGTCTTTCTGAAGTCTAGTAACACAGATGTGCGTCAAATTTTGTGAGGATTGGATGAAGCATGCCAGAGATATAGCTATTTTAATAAAATGGGCATGGAAACAGTGTGGCCAGCAGGTGGAGTCAGCGCTCCATTTTAGAAATTGTATTCAATACTTTCAGGCCTTCTTATGTGTAAATTAAGTCTGATAATGTTCTATGAGGCAAATCGGTGAAAAATGAAAGTGAATAAGAAATATGGACTCAGGTGAAGGGAAAGGTAACAATTCTTTCAAGGTTTTATGAGAAATAAGGACATTTCAGCTGAATTTGCTAAGGTGGGTCTTAGACATATATGGACAGTGGCTGTAGCGCCCCCGTTTGACCGATTGGCACCAAAATTGGAGGGTCTGTCTGAGGTCCCTTACTACATTAGGCCGTCAAATTTGATGAGGATTGGCTGAAGCACGGCTGAGATTTAGATGGTTGATTGGGTCAGATGGTTTGAGTAGAAGGAAGAAATCATGATGTAGATTGTTGAGTGTCGGTCTAACAGGTCAGGAAATGTAGGACAGAATGTAGAACCCTGTGGTGTAGTGCCTGAACCTGACTGAATGCATTGTTTTGGTCAGATGGTCTGAGTAGTAGGTAGAAATCAGGATATAGATTAGTTAGTATCGGTCTAACAGGTCAGCAAATGTAGGACAGAATGTAGAACCCTGTGGTGGAGTGCCTTAGCCTGACTTAATGCATGGTTTTGGTCAGATGGCCTGACTAGTTGGTAGATTTAGGCACCTTCAAACCTGGTCTGGTAAATCTAGATATTACAGGGTTGCTTTTTTATACTGCCTGTGTAAACATAGGCTGTGTTGCATATTCTTAACCAAGTGCTGAGTTGCGGGAGTGTGACATGTAACAGCAGTAATATCATGCTGTATGCTATTCTAGGTTGTACATTTAGACAGGAGAAAGGCGAAAAGTATTGAAGGCATTATTGAAATGGAGCGCTGACTCCACCTGCTGGCCAATTTATTATAAAATTGTAATTGCTGCAGTGTACACAGCCTGAAGAAAGATTGAAGTTTGAAAGATTTGTAAAAGTCAAATGGCAGGAAAATATAAGCAGATTAAAAATATGGACTTAGATGAAGGGAAAGGTGATTAATATTTTAATTTTTAAATAAACAATAAGCAGATTTCAGCTGCATTAAACAGCAGTAATATCATGCTGTATGCTATTCTAGGTTGTATATTTAGACAGGAGAAAGGCTAAAAGTATTGAAGGCATTATTGAAATGGAGCGCTGACTCCACCTGCTGGCCAATTTATTATAAAATTGTAATTGCTGTAGTGTACACAGCCTGAAGAAAGATTGAAGTTTGAAAGATTTGTAAAAGTCAAATGGCAGGAAAATATAAGCAGATTAAAAATATGGACTTAGATGAAGGGAAAGGTGATTAATATTTTAATTTTTAAATAAACAATAAGCAGATTTCAGCTGCATTAACCAAGGTTGGTCTTAGACATATTATGACAGTGGCTGTAGTGCCCCCGTTTGACCGATTGCCACCAAACTTGGAAGGTCTTTCTGAAGTCTAGTAACACAGATGTGCGCCAAATTTTGTGAGGATTGGATGAAGCATGCCAGAGATATAGCTATTTGAATGAAATGGGCATGGAAACAGAGTGGCCAGCAGGTGGAGTCAGCGCTCCATTTTAGAAATTGTATTCAATACTTTCAGGCCTTCTTATGTGTAAATTAAGTCTGATAATGTTCTATGAGGCAAATCGGTGAAAAATGAAAGTGATTAAAAAATATGGACTCAGGTGAAGGGAAAGGTAACAATTCTTTCAAGGTTTTATGAGAAATAAGGACATTTCAGCTGAATTTGCTAAGGTGGGTCTTAGAAATATATGGACAGTGGCTGTAGCGCCCCCGTTTGACCGATTGGCACCAAAATTGGAGGGTCTGTCTGAGGTCCCTTACTACATTAGGCCGTCAAATTTGATGAGGATTGGCTGAAGCACAGCTGAGCTTTAGATGGTTGATTGAAATGAGCATGGATATGGTGCAGGTTTGTTGTAGCTGGTGGCCATAGCGTACAGGTTAAGATATTTTTATGAATTATCCATAATGGCAATGTCCTGATTGATGTACTACCAGAATGACCTACTTGGGCTGAACATTGTAGAAGTTACAGTAATATGTTATTTATTAAGTTTTTAAACATCACAAGGGAATGAAAATGACTATCATTGGGCATTGCATATGTCTTGATTTGGCATGACTCACAGAACTGGCAGTACAAAATATTTTAACCAGTAACATGTCACTAGAACAGAAATGAGATAAATGTAAGTTGAACTGATTTTCAAGGTTTATACAGACATGTTATGTTGTTGTAGCGCCCCCGTTTGACCGATCGGCACCAAATTTGGAGGGCCCTTCCGGACTACTATTCTACAGGATATATTAAAGTTTGGTGATGATTGGCTGAGGCAGGCCTGAGATATAGCTGTCTGATTGAATTGGGCATGGCACCTGTATGGTTTGTGTGTGGCTGGTGACTATACCTCATGGAAAGTTTATGATTTTTTTATGAATTATTTATTATGACTGTCTCCTGATTTAAATGATACCAGATTTGTGTAGGTTTGGTGAAAATCCTAGGAGGTTAACGAAATGTCTTGTTTTCAGACCAATATGAATTATGCAAAAACGCAAAGATGCAGAAGCAAGTTCTACATGTTGTTTGATTTGGCATGTCGTACTGAATTGACCTGGCAAGAAATGTCGATTGTAGGCTTCACCGTTCTCGAGAAATAGGCAGAAATGCAAAAGTTGTCACTGTTGCGCCCCCATCTGGCCGAGTGAGGTGTCCTTTACAGTTTAGGCAGAGGGTCAGAGCACAAATGTATCACCCAAATTTGATTTAGATTGGTCATTGAGAAGCCTGTGAAATGCCTGCTTGATTTTGATTGGCTGATGGCGGCCACTCTTTAAGGAATAATTACTGCCATTGTAGGTGACTGACCACAGGCTGCTTCCTAGTACATATCTACCAAATTTCAGTTAGATTGGCAAAGGCAGTCAGGAGATATTGCCAGTTTTTAGTTGTAGCGCCCCCTATTGACGAAATGCGGCCCGCCTCGGACCGTGTCCCCAGAATGGTGTAGGGAGGTAGCATTTCAAATTTGGTCAAGGTAGGCCAAGGCACGGCCAAGTTATAGCCGTCAGACCAAAACGGGCCAAATTTGGACATTGTTTGGGCGTGGCTAATGGCCGTAGGATATAAAAATGTCTGAATTTTGTGGATAATTCTTGATCAGCAGAGAATTCTGATTCGTCTGACACCTCATTTGTCTGATTTGGTAGGACAAGCCAGGACTTTAAGGAAAAAGTAGGATTGGCAAATTATGCAAATTAGCAAAAAATCTAAGTAGGCGGAGCTTCATAGTCCAAATGGCAAGTTGGTAGGGCTTTGCTGTCTGTATATGTAGAACAAAGAATTTCGATTGTAGGTCTAACAGGACAGGAGATATCGACCGAAACGTGTTGGGGGGCGCTAAGGCGCCCCCATCTGGCTGGCAGGACTGGGTAGGACAACCTGAGTAGTGGGTAGGAATTGACATCATCTGACCAAGTTTGGTTGGTCTAGCTCTTACAGTTTAGGCTGTACATTCAGTTTTAGGGCAGAAAAATAATAATAATAATAATAATAATAATAACTAGAAACTGCAGGCAGTTACGAAAGGGTCCAAAGCGCAGGACGATCGGACTGGTCGGACAGTAGAGGAATAACGGCAGTGAACCGGCGGCCAGGGTAGTAGAAAGTCAGACAGAATTAGACTGCCATAACAGGATAGGAGATGTAGGACAGAGCTGGACGGTCTCAGTAGTAGGCAGACATTAGGATGGAGATGCTTTTAGTGCAGGTGTAACAGGCCAGTCAACATCAGAGAGTACACTGTGCACATCAGGATACCTAGCTGAAATACAAAAATACTAAGCTGGGTTCGAACCGGCGATCCTCTGATTACAGGCACACAGGATTAGCACACTGAGCCATCCGCTGCTGTGGGTAAGATGACTGAGATCAGTAGACACCTTCTGGTAACTCGTTTTAGCTCAATGAGCCTAGGTGGGTCTTAGATGTATATAGACAGTGGCGTAGCGCTCCCGATTGACCGATCGACACGAAGTTTGGAGGGTCTCTCTGTGGTTCAGTCCTACATCAGTGAGCCAAATTTTGTAATGATTGGCTGAAGCATCCCTGAGATATAGCTGTCTGATTGAAATGGACGTGGCACCAGTAGAGTCAGGGTGTGGCTGGTGGCCATACCTTACCAAAAGTTTCATTTTTTTCTCTAAATCTTTAAAAGGACTATCTTCTGATTTGAAGGACAACAGATGTATGTAGGTTTGTTGAAAATCAAAGGAGGTTAACAAGAAAAGCTGTTTTCAGACAAATATAATTTATGTAAAAACAGAAAGAGGGAGAACCAAGTTATATATGTTGTTAGATTAGTCATGACATAGTTAATTGTAGTCGCAATAAATTTCAACTGTAGGCTTGACAGGTCTGGAGATATAGGCAGAAATGCAAATCGGGGTGCTGTAGCGCCCCCATCTGACTGACTGGGACGGGTCAGTGGGACTGAGTAGTGGGTAGGAATAGGAATCTTGTTGCCAAATTTGGTCAGTCTAGGACTTACGGTTTAGGCTGGGCATTCAGTTTTAGGGAAGAAAAATAATTATTGTTCAACCCTCTGGAGTAGTGCCTGAGCACGTCTAAATTAACAATAATATAAGCTTCATTGATCATCGTGGGGAAAACGCCTTCACGTATCCCCAGCTCACTTCACGGAGGGTATGCTGTGCACATCGGGCTGCCTAGCTCGAGGACCCACCTAAGCTGGGTTCGAACCTGCGACCCTCTGATTACAAGCATACAAGTTTAGCCCACTGAGCCACCCGCTGCTGTTGGTAAAACTGGAGAGATCGCTGGACACCTTTCTACCTGATCTGGAAACTCATTGTACCTCAAGGAGCCTAGGTGGGTCTTAGATGTATATAGACAGTGGCGTAGCGCTCCTGATTGACCGATTGACACGAAGTTTGGAGGGTCTCTCTGTGGTTCAGTCCTACATCAGTGAGCCAAATTTTGTAATGATTGGATGAAGCATCCCTGAGATATAGCTGGCTGATTGAAATGGGCAAGACATCAGTACAGTCAGGGTGTGGCTGGTGGCTGTATCTTACCGAAAGTTTAAGATTTTTCTGTAAATCTTTAAAAGGACTGTCTCCTGATTTGAATGACACCAGATTTATGGATGTTAGTCGAAAATCCTAGGAGGTTAACAAAAAAACCTGTTTTCAAAACATCTGTAAATCATGCAAGAAGGCAAAGATGTAGAACCAAGGTCTATATGCAGTTTGATTCGTCAGGACATAGTGAATTGGACTGGCAATAAATTTCAACTGTAGGCTTGACAGGTCTGGAGATATAGGCAGAAATGCAAATCAGGGTGCTGTAGCGCCCCCATCTGACTGACTGGGACGGGTCAGTGGGACTGAGTAGTGGGTAGGAATAGGAATCTTGTTGCCAAATTTGGTCAGTCTAGGACTTACGGTTTAGGCTGGGCATTCAGTTTTAGGGAAGAAAAATAATTATTGTTCAACCCTCTGGAGTAGTGCCTGAGCACGTCTAAATTAACAATAATATAAGCTTCATTGATCATCATGGGGAAAACGCCTTCACGTATTCCCAGCTCACTTCACGGAGGGTATGCTGTGCACATCGGGCTGCCTAGCTCGAGGACCCACCTAAGCTGGGTTCGAACCTGCGACCCTCTGATTACAAGCATACAAGTTTAGCCCACTGAGCCACCCGCTGCTGTTGGTAAAACTGGAGAGATCGCTGGACACCTTCCTACCTGATCTGGAAACTCATTGTACCTCAATGAGCCTAGGTGGGTCTTAGATGTATATAGACAGTGGCGTAGCACTCCTGATTGACCGATTGACACGAAGTTTGGAGGGTCTCTCTGTGGTTCAGTCCTACATCAGTGAGCCAAATTTTGTAATGATTGGCTGAAGCATCCCTGAGATATAGCTGGCTGATTGAAATGGGCAAGACATCAGTACAGTCAGGGTGTGGCTGGTGGCTGTATCTTACCGAAAGTTTAAGATTTTTCTGTAAATCTTTAAAAGGACTGTCTACTGATTTGAATGACACCAGATTTATGGATGTTAGTCGAAAATCCTAGGAGGTTAACAAAAAAACCTGTTTTCAAAACATCTGTAAATCATGCAAGAAGGCAAAGATGTAGAACCAAGATCTATATGCAGTTTGATTCGTCAGGACATAGTGAATTGGACTGGCAATAAATTTCAACTGTAGGCTTGACAGGTCTGGAGAAATAGGCAGAAATGCAAATCGAGGTGCTGTAGCGCCCCCATCTGACTGACTGGGACGGGTCAGTGGGACTGAGTAGTGGGTAGGAATAGGAATCTTGTTGCCAAATTTGGTCAGTCTAGGACTTACGGTTTAGGCTGGGCATTCAGTTTTAGGGAAGAAAAATAATTATTGTTCAACCCTCTGGAGTAGTGCCTGAGCACGTCTAAATTAACAATAATATAAGCTTCATTGATCATCATGGGGAAAACGCCTTCACGTATTCCCAGCTCACTTCACGGAGGGTATGCTGTGCACATCGGGCTGCCTAGCTCGAGGACCCACCTAAGCTGGGTTCGAACCTGCGACCCTCTGATTACAAGCATACAAGTTTAGCCCACTGAGCCACCCGCTGCTGTTGGTAAAACTGGAGAGATCGCTGGACACCTTCCTACCTGATCTGGAAACTCATTGTACCTCAATGAGCCTAGGTGGGTCTTAGATGTATATAGACAGTGGCGTAGCACTCCTGATTGACCGATTGACACGAAGTTTGGAGGGTCTCTCTGTGGTTCAGTCCTACATCAGTGAGCCAAATTTTGTAATGATTGGCTGAAGCATCCCTGAGATATAGCTGGCTGATTGAAATGGGCAAGACATCAGTACAGTCAGGGTGTGGCTGGTGGCTGTATCTTACCGAAAGTTTAAGATTTTTCTGTAAATCTTTAAAAGGACTGTCTACTGATTTGAATGACACCAGATTTATGGATGTTAGTCGAAAATCCTAGGAGGTTAACAAAAAAACCTGTTTTCAAAACATCTGTAAATCATGCAAGAAGGCAAAGATGTAGAACCAAGATCTATATGCAGTTTGATTCGTCAGGACATAGTGAATTGGACTGGCAATAAATTTCAACTGTAGGCTTGACAGGTCTGGAGAAATAGGCAGAAATGCAAATCGAGGTGCTGTAGCGCCCCCATCTGACTGACTGGGACGGGTCAGTGGGACTGAGTAGTGGGTAGTAATAGGAATCTTGTTGCCAAATTTGGTCAGTCTAGGACTTACGGTTTAGGCTGGGCATTCAGTTTTAGGGAAGAAAAATAATTATTGTTCAACCCTCCGTAGTAGTGCCTGAGCACGTCTAAATTAACAATAATATAAGCTTCATTTATCATCGTGGGGAAAACGCCTTCACGTCTCCCCTGCTCACTTCACGGAGGGTATGCTGTGCACATCGGGCTGCCTAGCTCGAGTGCCCACCGAAGCTGGGTTCGAACCTGCGACCATCTGATTACAAGCATACAAGTTTAGCCCACTGAGCCACCCGTTGCTGTGGTTAAAGCAGGTGAGATCAGTTGACACCTTCCTACCTGATCTGGTAACTCATTTGAGCTGAATTGGCCTAGGTTGGTCAGTAATATAAAAACAGTGGCCATAGCCACTGTTTACAGGGTAGGCTGAGGGTCAGAGGACAAATGTACCAGCTAAATTTGATTTAGATTGGTCATCATTAAGCCAGTCAAATTGCTGCTTGATTTTGATTGGCCGATGGCGGCCACTGTTTCAGGACTCATGACTGCCATTGTACGTGACTGACCTCAGGCTGCGTCCTAGTACATACCTTCCAAATTTCAGTTGGATTGGCCGAGGCAGTCAGAAGATATTGGCAGTTTTTAGTTGTAGCGCCCCCTATGGACGAAATGCGGCCCGCCTTGGACCTTGCCCCCAAAATGGTGTAGGGAGGTAGGATTTCAAATTTGGTCAAGGTAGGCCAAGGCACGGCCAAGTTATAGTAGTCAGACCACAATGTGTCAAATTTAGATATTGTTTGGGCTAGGCTAATGGCCGTAGGACATAGAAATGTCTGAAATTTGTGGATGATTCTTGATCAGCTCAGAGTTCTGATTCGTTTGACACCTCATTTGTCTGATTTGGTAGGACAAGCTAGGACTGTAAGAAAAAAGTATGATTTGCAAAATATGCAAATTAGCAAAAAATCTAAGTAGGCGGAGCTTCATGGTCCCATTGACTTTTTGGCAGGGCATGGCTGTCTGTATCAGCAGAAAAAAGAATTTCGGTTGTAGGACAAACAGGACAGGAGATATTGACTGAAACGTGTTGGGGGGCGCTACGGCGCCCCCCTCTGGCTGAGTCGGACGGGTCGGACAACCTGAGTAGTGGGTCAGAATACCAATCATCCTACCAAATTTGGTCGGCCTAGGACTTACGGTTTAGGCTGGGCATTCAGTTTTAGGGAAGAAAAATAATAAAAAAAAAAATAAAAATAATAATAATCCTAACAAAAACAATAAGGTTCCATAGCACTACGTGCTTTGGACCCTTAATAATAATAATAATAATAATAATCTTAACAAAAACAATAAGGTTCCATAGCACTACGTGCTTTGGACCCTTAATAATAATCCTAACAAAAACAATAAGGTTCCATAGCACTACGTGCTTTGGACCCTTAATAATCTTAACAAAAACAATAAGGTTCCATAGCACTACGTGCTTTGGACCCTTAACTAGAAACTGCAGGCAGTTACGAAAGGGTCCAAAGCGCAGGACGATCGGACTGGTCGGACAGTAGAGGAATAATGGCAGTGAACCGGCGGGCAGGGTAGTTGAAAGTCAGACAGAATTAGACTGCCATAACAGGATAGGAGATGTAGGACAGAGCTGGACGGTCTCAGTAGTAGGCAGACATTAGGATGGAGATGCTTTTAGTGCAGGTGTAACAGGCCAGTCAACATCAGAGAGTACACTGTGCACATCAGGATACCTAGCTGAAATACCAAAATACTAAGCTGGGTTCGAACCGGCGATCCTCTGATTACAGGCACACAGGATTAGCACACTGAGCCACCCGCTGCTGTGGGTAAGATGACTGAGATCAGTAGACACCTTCCCACCTGATCTGGTAACTCGTTTTAGCTCAATGAGCCTAGGTGGGTCTTAGATGTATATAGACAGTGGCGTAGCGCTCCCGATTGACCGATCGACACGAAATTTGGAGGTTATCTCTGCGGTACAGTGCTACATCAGTGAGCCAAATTTTGTAATGATTGGCTGAAGCATTCCTGAGATATAGCTGTCTGATTGAAATGGGCAAAACAACAGTACAGTCAGGGTGTGGCTGGAGGCTGTATCTTACCGAAAGTTTAAGTTTTTTCTCTAAATCTTTAAAAGGACTGTCTCCTGGTTTTAATGACATCAGATTTATGTATGTTGGGCGAAAATCGGAGGAGGTAAACAAAACAACCTGTTTTCCAACAACTATCAATCATGCAAAAAGGCAAAGATGTAGAACCAAGTTCTATATGCAGTTGAAATTCGTCATGACATAGTGAATTGGACTGGCAATAAATTTCAACTGTTGGCTTGACAGGTCTGTAGATATAGGCAGAAATGCAAATCGGGGTGCTGTAGCGCCCCCATCTGACTGACTGGGACGAGTCAGTGGGCCTGAGTAGTGGGTAGGAATAGGAATCTTGTTGCCAAATTTGGTCAGTCTAGGACTTACGGTATAGGCTGGGCATTAAGTTTTAGGGAAGAAAAATAATTATTGTTCAACCCTCTGAAGTAGTGCCTTAGCACGTCTAAATTAACAATAATATAAGCTTCATTGATCCTCGTGGGGGAAAACGCCTTTATGTCTCCCAAGCTCACTTCACGGAGAGTATGCTGTGCACATCGGGCTGCCTAGCTCAAGTACCCACCAAAGCTGGGCTCGAACCTGCGACCCTCTGATTACAAGCATACAAGTTTAGCCCACTGAGCCACCCGTTGCTGTTGTTAAAACAGGTGAGATCGGTAGACAACTTCCTACCTGATCTGGTAACTCATTTTACCTCAATGAGCCTAGGAGGGTCTTAGATGTATATAGACAGTGGCGTAGCGCTCCTAATTGACCAATCGACACGAAATTTGGAGGGTCTCTGTGGTACAGTCCTACATCAGTGAGCCAAATTTTGTAATGATTGACTGAAGCATCCCTGAGATATAGCTGTCTGATTGAAATGGGCAAGACAACAGTACAGTCAGGGTGTGACTGGTGGCTGTATCTTACCGAAAGTTTAAGTTTTTTCTCTAAATCTTTAAAAGGACTGTCTCCTGGTTTAAATGACTACAGATTTATCTATGTTGGGCGAAAATCCTAGGAGGTTAACAAAATAACCTGTTTTCAAAACAACTATAAATCATGCAAAAAGGCAAAGATGGAGAACCAAGTTCTATATGCAGTTGGATTTGTCAGGACATAGTGAATTGGACTGGCAATAAATTTCAACTGTAGGCTTGACAGGTCTGCAGATATAGGCAGAAATGCAAATCGGGGTGCTGTAGCGCCCCCATCTGACTGACTGGGACAGGTCAGTGGGCCTGAGTAGTGGGTAGTAATAGGAATCTTGTTGCCAAATTTGGTCAGTGTAGGACTTACGGTTTAGGCTGGGCATTGAGTTTTAGGGAAGAAAAATAATTATTGTTCAACCCTCTGGAGTAGTGCCTGAGCACATCTGAATGGCTCGTTTAATAATAATAGAAGCTTCATTGATCGTCGTCGGGAAAACGCCTTTATGTCTCCCCAGCTCACTTCACGGAGGGTATGCTGTGCACATCGGGCTGCCTAGCTCGAGTACCCACCTAAGCTGGGTTCGAACCTGCGACCCTCTGATTACAAGCACACAAGTTTAGCCCACTGAGCCACCCGCTGCTGTTGGTAAAACTGGAGAGATCGCTGGACACCTTCCTACCTGATATGGAAACTCATTGTACCTCAATGAGCCTAGGTGGGTCTTAGATGTATATAGACAGTGGCGTAGCGCTCCCGATTGACCGATCGACACAAAATTTGGAGGGTCTCTCTGTGGTACAGTCCTACATCAGTGAGCCAAATTTTGTAATGATTGACTGAAGCATCCCTGAGATATAGCTGTCTGATTGAAATGGGCAAGACAACAGTACAGTCAGGGTGTGGCTGGTGGCTGTATCTTACCGAAAGTTTAAGTTTTTTCTCTAAATCTTTAAAAAGACTGTCTCCTGGTTTGAATGACACCAGATTTATGTATGTTGGGCGAAAATCCGAGGAGGTTAACAAAATAACCTGTTTTCAAACAACTATAAATCATGAAAAAAGGCAAAGATGTAGAACCAAGTTCTATATGCAGTTGAAATTCGTCATGACATAGTGAATTGGACTGGCAATAAATTTCAACTGTTGGCTTGACAGGTCTGTAGATATAGGCATAAATGCAAATCGGGGTGCTGTAGCGCCCCCATCTGACTGACTGGGACGGGTCAGTGAGACTGAGTAGTGGGTAGGAATTGTAATCATGTTGCCAAATTTGGTCAGTCTAGGACTTACGGTTTAGGCTGGGCATTCAGTTTTAGGGAAGAAAAATAATTATTGTTCAACCCTCTGTAGTAGTGCCTGAGCAGGTCTTAATTAACAATAATATAAGCTTCATTGACCCGCATGGGGAAAACGCCTTCACGTCTCCCCAGCTCACTTCACGGAGAGTATGCTGTGCACATCGGGCTGCCTAGCTCGAGTACCCACCGAAGCTGGGTTCGAACCTGCGACCCTCTGATTACAAGCATACAAGTTTAGCCCACTGAGCCACCCGCTGCTGTGAGTAAAATGGGTGGGATCAGTAGACACCTTCCTACCTGATCTGGTAACTCATTTTACCTCAATGAGCCTAGGTGGGTCTTAGATGTATATAGACAGTGAAAGTAGCACACCCATTTGACCGATCGACACGAAATTTGCAGGGTATCTCTGCGGTACAGCCCTTTATTAATGAGAGATATTTGGTAATGATTGGCTGAAGCATCCCTAAGATATAGCTGTCTGATCGAAATGGGAAAGGCAGCAGTACAGTCAGGGTGTGCCTGGTGGCCGTAACTTACTGAAAGTTTATGTTTTTTCCCTAAGTCTTTAAAAGGACTGTCTCTTGATTTAAATGACAACAGATTTATGTAGGTGTGGTGAAAATCCTAGGAGGTGAATGAAGTGACCTGTTTTCAGAGAAATATAAATCATGTAAAAACGCAAAGATGGAGAACCAAGTTCTATATGCAGTTGGATTCTTCGGGACATAGTGAATTGGACTGGCAATAAAATTTAAGTGTAGGCTTGGCAGTTCTGGAGAAATAGGCAGAAATGCAGATGGGGGTGCTGTCACGCCCCCATCTGGCCTAATGAGATGTCCTTTACAGGGTGGGCTAAGGGTCAGAGGACAAATGTACCAGTTAAATTTGATTTGGATTGGTCATCATTAAGCCAGTCAAATTGCTGCTTGATTTTGATTGGTCGATGGCGGCCACTGTTTCAGGACTCATGACTACCATTGTATGTGACTGACCTCAGGCTGCGTCCTAGTACATACCTTCCAAATTTCAGTTCGATTGGCCAAGGCAGTCAGAAGATATTGGTAGTTTTTCATTGTAGCGCCCCCTATGGACGAAATGCAGCCCGCCCTGGAACGTGTCCCC
The DNA here is from genome assembly GCF_048594095.1 of Paramormyrops kingsleyae. Taxonomy (NCBI): domain Eukaryota; kingdom Metazoa; phylum Chordata; class Actinopteri; order Osteoglossiformes; family Mormyridae; genus Paramormyrops; species Paramormyrops kingsleyae. The sequence goes on along the minus strand of NC_132810.1, from coordinate 26,127,900 downwards.
AGAATGGTGTAGGGAGGTAGGATATCAAATTTGGTCAAGGTAGGCCAAGGCACGGCCAAGTTATAGCCATCAGACCAAAATGGGACAAATATGGACATTGTTTGGGCGTGGCTAATGGCCGTAGGACATAGCAAAGTCTGAAATTTGTGGATGATTCTTGATCAGCTCACAGTTCTGATTCGTTTGACACCTCAATTGTCTGACTTGGTAGGACAAGCTAGGACTTTAAGAGATAAGTAGTATTTGCAAAATATGCAAATTAGCAAAAAATCTAAGTAGGCGGAGCTTTATGGTCCCATTGACTTTTTGGTAGAGCATGGCCGTCTGTATCAGCAGAAACAAGAATTTCGACTGTAGGACAAACAGGACAGGAGATATCGACCGAAACGTGTTGGGGGGCGCTACGGCGCCCCCCTCTGGCTGAGTCGGACGGGTCGGACAACCTGAGTAGTGGGTAGGAATTCCAATCATCCGACCAAATTTGGTCAGCCTAGGACTTACGGTTTAGGCTGGGCATTCAGTTTTAGGGAAGAAAAATAATAAAAACTAGAAACTGCAGGCAGTTACGAAAGGGTCCAAAGCGTAGGATGATAGGACAGGTAGGACAAGTAGAGGATAGGAGGTTGGGATAGGACATGTAGGACTGGTTTCGGTGAGATGGTCTAAGTAATAGGCAGAAATTGTGATGGAGATGCTTTTAGTGCAGGTGTGACATGTCAGTCGACGTCGGATAGTACGCTGTCCGCATCGGGCTACCTAGCTCAAATACCCACTGAAGCTGGGTTCGAACCGACAACCCTCTGATTACAGGCACACAGGATTAGCACACTGAGCCACCCATTGCTGTTGGTAAGATGTGTGAGATCGGTAGACACCTTCCTACTTGATCTGGTAACTAATTATAGCTCAATTAGACTAGGTTGGTTTTAAGCATATATGGACAGTGGCAATAGCGCTCCCGTTTGACCTATTGACATGAAATTTGGAGGGTCTCTCTGTGGTACAGCCTTTCATCAGAGATAGATATTTGGAAATGATTGGCTGAAGCGTGCATGAGATTTAGCTGTCTGATTGAAATGGACGTGGCACCAGTAGAGTCAGGGTATGGCTGGTGGCCATACCTTACCAAAAGTTTAATTTTTTTCTCTAAATCTTTAAAAGGACTATATTCTGATTTGAAGGACAACAGATGTATGTAGGTTTGCTGAAAATCAAAGGAGGTTAACAAGAAAAGCTGTTTTCAGACAAATATAATTTATGTAAAAACAGAAAGAGGTAGAACCAAATTATATATGTTGTAAGATTAGTCATGACATAGTGAATTGTAATCGCAATAAATTTCAACTGTAGGCTTGACAGTTCTGTAGATATAGGCATAAATGCAAATCGGGGTGCTGTAGCGCCCCCATCTGACTGACTGGGATGGGTCAGTGGGACTGAGTAGTGGGTAGGAATAGGAATCTTGCTGCCAAATTTGGTCAGTCTAGGACTTACGGTTTAGGCTGGGCATTCAGTTTTAGGGAAGAAAAATAATTATTGTTCAACCCTCTGGAGTAGTGCCTGAGCAGGTCTTAATTAACAATAATATAAGTTTCATTGACCAGCGTGGGGAAAACGCCTTCACGTCTCCCCAGCTCACTTCACAGAGGGTATGCTGTGCACATCGGGCTGCCTAGCTGGAGTACCCACCGAAGCTGGGTTCGAACCTGCGACCCTCTGATTACAAGCATACAAGTTTAGCCCACTGAGCCACCCGCTGCTGTTGGTAAAACGGGAGAGATCGCTGGACACCTTCCCACCTGATCTGGAAACTCATTTTACCTCAATGAGCCTAGGTGGGTCTTAGATGTATATGGACAGTGGCGTAGCGCTCCTGATTGACCGATTGACATGAAATTTGGAGGGTCTCTCTGTGGTACAGTCCTACATCAGTCAGCCAAATTTTGTAATGATTGGCTGAAGCATCCTTGAGATATAGCTGTCTGATTGAAATGGGCAAGACATCAGTACAGTCAGGGTGTGGCTGGTGGCTGTATCTTACCGAAAGTTTAAGTTTTTTCTGTAAATCTTTAAAAGGACTGTCTCCTGATTTGAATGACACCCGATTTATGGATGTTAGGCGAAAATCCTAGGAGGTTAACAAAAAACCTGTTTTCAAAACATCTATAAATCATGCAAGAAGGCAAAGATGTAGAACCAAGATCTATATGCAGTTTGATTCATCAGGACATAGTGAATTGGCCTGGCAATAAATTTCAACTGTAGGCTTGACAGGTCTGGAGATATAGGCAGAAATGCAAATCGGGGTGCTGTAGCGCCCCCATCTGACTGACTGGGACGGGTCAGTGGGACTGAGTAGTGGGTAGGAATAGCAATCTTGTTGCCAAATTTGGTCAGTCTAGGACTTACGGTTTAGGCTGGGCATTCAGTTTTAGGGAAGAAAAATAATTATTGTTTAACCATCTGAAGTAGTGCCTGAGCACGTCTAAATTAACAATAATATAAGCTTCATTCATCATCGTGGGGAAAACACCTTCACGTCTCCCCAGCTCACTTCACGGAGGGTATGCTGTGCACATTGGGCTGCCTAGCTCGAGTACCCACCGAAGCTGGGTTCGAACCTGCGACCCTCTGATTACAAGCATACAAGTTTAGCCCACTGAGCCACCCGTTGCTGTTGGTAAAACAGGTGAGATCGGTAGACACATTCCTACCTGATCTGGTTACTCATTTTAGCTCTATGAGCATAGGTGAGTCTTAGACACATATAGACAGTGAAAGTAGCACACCCATTTGACCGATCAACACAAAATTTGCAGGGTATCTCTGCGGTACAGCCCTTTATTAATGAGAGATATTTGGTAATGATTGGCTGAAGCATCCCTAAGATATAGCTGTCTGATCGAAATGGGAAAGGCAGCAGTACAGTCAGGGTGTGCCTGGTGGCCGTAACTTACTGAAAGTTTATGTTTTTTCCCTAAGTGTTTAAAAGGACTGTCTCTTGATTTAAATGACAACAGACTTATGTAGGTGTGGTGAAAATCCTAGGAGGTAAATGAAATGACCTGTTTTCAGAGAAATATAAATCATGTAAAAATGCAAAGATGCATAACCAAGTTCTATATGTAGTTTGATTCTTTGGGACATAGTGAATTGGACTGGCAATAAAATTTAAGTGTAGGCTTGGCAGTTCTGGAGAAATAGGCAGAAATGCAGATGCGGGTGCTGTCACGCCCCCATCTGGCCTAATGAGATGTCCTATACAGGGTGGGCTAAGGGTCAGAGGACAAATGTACCAGTTAAATTTGATTTGGATTGGTCATCATTAAGCCAGTCAAATTGCTGCTTGATTTTGATTGGCCGATGGCGGCCACTGTTTCAGGACTCATGACTACCATTGTACGTGACTGACCTCAGGCTGCGTCCTAGTACATACCTTCCAAATTTCAGTTGGATTGGCCAAGGCAGTCAGGAGATATTGGCAGTTTTTAGTTGTAGCGCCCCCTATGGATGAAATGCGGCCCACTTTGGACCGTTTCCCCAGAATGCTGTACGGAGCTGGCATTTCAAATTTGGCCAATGTAGACCAAGGCACGGCCAAGTTATAGCCATCAGACCAAAACGGGACAAATTTGGACATTGTTTCGGCGTGGCTAATGGCCGTACAATACAAAAATGTCTCAATTTTTTTAGAAATTCTTGATGAGCTCAGAGTTCTGATTCGTTTGACACCTCATTTGTCTGATTTGGTAGGAGAAGCTATGACTTTAAGAGATAAGTAGTATTTGCAAAATATGCAAATTAGCAAAAAATCGAAGTAGGCGGAGCTTAATGGTCCCATTGACTTTTTGGTAGGGCATGGCCGTCTGTATCAGCAGAAAAAACAATTTCGGTTGTAGGACAAACAGGACAGGAGATATCGACCGAAACGTGTTGGGGGGCGCTACGGCGCCCCCCTCTGGCTGAGTCGGACGGGTCGGACAACCTGAGTAGTGGGTAGGAATTCCAATCATCCTACCAAATTTGGTCGGCCTAGGACTTACGGTTTAGGCTGGGCATTCAGTTTTAGGGAAGAAAAATAATAAAAACTAGAAACTGCAAGCAGTTACGAAAGGGTCCAAAGCGTAGGATGATCGGACTGGTAGGACAGTAGAGGAATAAGGGCAGAGATCCGGCGGCCATGGTAGTAGAAAGTCAGAAAGAATTAGTCAGCCATAACATGATGGAGATTCAGCGTAGGTCTAATGAGATATGACTATATATGTTCCTGGATTTGGCATGACATTGTGAATTTGACTGACAATAAAATTTAAGTGTAGAACAAGTAGGTCAGGAGATATCGACCAAAACATGTTGTGGGGCGCAACGGCGCCCCCCTCTGACTGACTGGGATGGGTCGGAGAGGCTAAGTAGTGGGTAGCAATAGGAATCTTATTGCCAAAGTTGGTCGGCCTAGGACTTACGGTTTAGGCTGGGCATTCAGTTTTAGGGAAGAAAAATAATTATAATCGAACCCTCCGGAGTAGTGCATAAGCCTGTCTTAATGGCTGGGTTAATAACAAAAATAGAAGCTTCATTGACCTTCATGTGGAAAACGCCTTTACATCTCCACAGCTTGCTTTACGGAGAGCATGCTGTGCACATCGGGCTGCCTAGCTCAAGTACCCACCGAAGCTGGGTTCGAACCGGCGACCCTCTGATTACAAGCATACAAGTTTAGCCCACTGAGCCACCCACTGCTGTGAGTAAAACGGGTGGGATCAGTAGACACCTTCCTACCTGATCTGGAAACTGATTTTACCTCAATGAGCCTAGGTGGGTCTTAGATGTATATAGACAGTGGCGTAGCGCTCCTGATTGACCGATTGACACGAAATTTGGACGGTCTCTCTGTGGTACAGTCCTACATCAGTGAGCCAACTGTTGTAATGATTGGCTGAAGCATCCCTAAGATATAGCTGTCTGATTGAAATGGGCAAGACACCAGTACAGTCAGGGTGTGGCTGGTGGCTGTATCTTACCGAAAGTTTAAGATTTTTCAGTAAATCTTTAAAAGGACTGTCTCCTGATTTGAATGACACCAGATTTATGGATGTTAGTCGAAAATCCTAGGAGGTTAACAAAAAAACCTGTTTTCAAAACATCTGTAAATCATGCAAGAAGGCAAAGATGTAGAACCAAGATCTATATGCAGTTTGATTCGTCAGGACATAGTGAATTGGACTGGCAATAAATTTCAACTGTAGGCTTGACAGGTCTGGAGATATAGGCAGAAATGCAAATCGGGGTGCTGTAGCGCCCCCATCTGACTGACTGGGACGGGTCAGTGGGACTGAGTAGTGGGTAGGAATAGGAATCTTGTTGCCAAATTTGGTCAGTCTAGGACTTAAGGTTTAGGCTGGGCATTCAGTTTTAGGGAAGAAAAATAATCATTGTTCAACCCTCTGGAGTAGTGCCTGAGCACGTCTAAATTAACAATAATATAAGCTTCATTGATCATCGTGGGGAAAACGCCTTCACATATCCCCAGCTCACTTCACGGAGGGTATGCTGTGCACATCGGGCTGCCTAGCTCGAGGACCCACCTAAGCTGGGTTCGAACCTGCGACCCTCTGATTACAAGCATACAAGTTTAGCCCACTGAGCCACCCGCTGCTGTTGGTAAAACTGGAGAGATCGCTGGACACCTTCCTACCTGATCTGGAAACTCATTGTACCTCAATGAGCCTAGGTGGGTCTTAGATGTATATAGACAGTGGCTTAGCGCTCCTGATTGACCGATTGACACGAAGTTTGGAGGGTCTCTCTGTGGTTCAGTCCTACATCAGTGAGCCAAATTTTGTAATGATTGGCTGAAGCATCCCTGAGATATAGCTGGCTGATTGAAATGGGCAAGGCACCAGTACAGTCAGGGTGTGGCTGGTGGCTGTATCTTACCGAAAGTTTAAGATTTTTCTGTAAATCTTTAAAAGGACTGTCTCCTGATTTGAATGACACCAGATTTATGGATGTTAGTCGAAAATCCTAGGAGGTTAACAAAAAAACCTGTTTTCAAAACATCTGTAAATCATGCAAGAAGACAAAGATGTAGAACCAAGATCTATATGCAGTTTGATTCGTCAGGACATAGTGAATTGGACTGGCAATAAATTTCAACTGTAGGCTTGACAGGTCTGGAGATATAGGCAGAAATGCAAATCGGGGTGCTGTAGCGCCCCCATCTGACTGACTGGGACGGGTCAGTGGGACTGAGTAGTGGGTAGTAATAGGAATCTTGTTGCCAAATTTGGTCAGTCTAGGACTTACGGTTTAGGCTGGGCATTCAGTTTTAGGGAAGAAAAATAATTATTGTTCAACCCTCTGGAGTAGTGCCTGAGCACGTCTAAATTAACAATAATAGAAGCTTCATTGATCCTCGTTGGGAAAATGCCTTCACGTCTCCCAAGCTCACTTCACGGAGGGTATGCTGTGCACATCGGGCTGCTTAGCTTGAGTACCCACCGAAGCTGGGTTCGAACCTGCGACCCTCTGATTACAAGCATACAAGTTTAGCCCACTGAGCCACCCGTTGTTGTGGTTAAAATGTGTGAGATTGGTAGACACCTTCCTACCAGATCTGGTTACTCATTTTAGCTAAATGAGCATAGGTGAATTTTAGACACATTTAGACAGTGAAAGTAGCACACCTATTTGACCGATCGACACGAAATTTGGAGGGTATCTCTGCGGTACAGCCCTTTATTAAAGAGAGATATTTGGTAATGATTGGCTGAAGCATCCCTAAGATATAGCTGTCTGATCGAAATGGGAAAGGCAGCAGTACAGTCAGGGTGTGCCTGGTGGCCGTACCTTACCGAAAGTTTATGTTTTTTCCCTAAGTCTTTAAAAGGACTGTCTCTTGATTTAAATGACAACAGACTTATGTAGGTGTGGTGAAAATCCCAGGAGGTCAATGAAATGACCTGTATTCAGAGAAATATAAATCCTGTAAAAATGCAAAGATGGAGAACCAAGTTCTATATGCAGTTGGATTCTTCAGGACATAATAAATTGGACTGGCAATAAAATTTAAGTGTAGGCTTGGCAGTTCTGGAGAAATAGGCAGAAATGCAGATGGGGGTGCTGTCACGCCCCCATCTGGCCTAATGAGATGTCCTTTACAGGGTGGGCTAAGGGTCAGAGGACAAATGTACCAGTTAAATTTGATTTGGATTGGTCATCATTAAGCCAGTCAAATTGCTGCTTGATTTTGATTGGTCGATGGCGGCCACTGTTTCAGGACTCATGACTACCATTGTATGTGACTGACCTCAGGCTTCGTCCTAGTACATACCTTCCAAATTTCAGTTCGATTGGCCAAGGCAGTCAGAAGATATTGGTAGTTTTTCATTGTAGCGCCCCCTATGGACGAAATGCAGCCCGCCCTGGAACGTGTCCCCAGAATGGTGTAGGGAGGTAGGATATCAAATTTGGTCAAGGTAGGCCAAGGCACGGCCAAGTTATAGCCATCAGACCAAAATGGGACAAATATGGACATTGTTTGGGCGTGGCTAATGGCCGTAGGACATAGCAAAGTCTGAAATTTGTGGATGATTCTTGATCAGCTCACAGTTCTGATTCGTTTGACACCTCAATTGTCTGACTTGGTAGGACAAGCTAGGACTTTAAGAGATAAGTAGTATTTGCAAAATATGCAAATTAGCAAAAAATCTAAGTAGGCGGAGCTTTATGGTCCCATTGACTTTTTGGTAGAGCATGGCCGTCTGTATCAGCAGAAAAAAGAATTTCGACTGTAGGACAAACAGGACAGGAGATATCGACCGAAACGTGTTGGGGGGCGCTACGGCGCCCCCCTCTGGCTGAGTCGGACGGGTCGGACAACCTGAGTAGTGGGTAGGAATTCCAATCATCCGACCAAATTTGGTCAGCCTAGGACTTACGGTTTAGGCTGGGCATTCAGTTTTAGGGAAGAAAAATAATAAAAACTAGAAACTGCAGGCAGTTACGAAAGGGTCCAAAGCGTAGGACAATCGGACTGGTAGGACAGTAGAGGAATAACGGCAGAGAACCGGCGGCAAAGGTAGTAGAAAGTCAGACAGAATTAGACTGCCATAACAGGATAGGAGATGTAGGACGGTCTCAGTAGTAGGCAGACATTAAGATGGAGATGCTTTTAGTGCAGGTGTAACAGGCCAGTCAACATCAAAGAGTACACTGTGCACATCAGGATACCTAGCTGAAATACCAACCTAAGCTGGGTTCGAACCAGCGACCCTCTGATTACAGGCACACAGGATTAGCACACTGAGCCACCCGTTGCTGTGGATTAAATGGCTGAGATTGGTTGGTACCATTCTACCTGATGTGGTAACTCATTTTAGCTGAATAAGCCTAGTTTGGTCTTAGACGTATATAGACAGTGGCCGTAGCAGTCCCGTTTGACCGATCGACACAAAATTTGTATGGTATCTCTGCGGTACAGTCCTACATCAGTGAGCCAAATTTGGTAATGATTCGCTGAAGCAGCCCTGAGATGTATCTGTCTGATTGAAATGGGTGAGGCACCAGTACAGTCAGGGTGTGGCTGGTGGCTGTACCTTACCGAAAGTTTAAGTTTTTTCTCTAAATCTTTAAAAGGACTGTCTCCTGGTTTGAATGACAACAGATTTATGTATGTTGGGCAAAAAGCCTACGAGTTTAACAAAATAACCTATTTTCAAACAACTATAAATCATGCAAAAAGGCAAAGATGTAGAACCAAGTTCTATATGCAGTTGAAATTCGTCAGGACATATTCAATTGGCCTGGCAATAACTTTCAACTGTAGGCTTGACAGGTCTGGAGATATAGGCAGAAATGCAAATCAGGGAGCTGTAGCGCCCCCATCTGACTGACTGGGACGGGTCAGTGAGACTGAGTAGTGGGTAGGAATAGGAATCTGGTTGCCAAATTTGGTCAGACTAGGACTTACGGTTTAGGCTGGGCATTCAGTTTTAGGGAAGAAAAATAATTATTGTTCAACCCTCTGTAGTAGTGCCTGAGCACGTCTTAATTAACAATAATAGAAGCTTCATTGATCCTCGTGGGGAAAATGCCTTTAAGTCTCACAGCTCACTACACGGAGGGTATGCTGTGCACGTCGGGCTGCCTAGCTCGAGTACCCACCGAAGCTGGGTTCGAACCTGCGACCCTCCGATTACAAGCATACAAGTTTAGCCCACTGAGCCACCCGCTGCTGTGAGTAAAATGGGTGGGATCAGTAGACACCTTCCTACCTGATCTGGTAACTCATTTTACCTCAATGAGCCTAGGTGGGTCTTAGATGTATATAGACAGTGGCGTAGCGCTCCTGATTGACCGATCGACACGAAATTTGGAGGGTCTCTCTGTGGTACAGTCCTACATCAGTGAGCCAAATTTTGTAATGATTGGCTGAAGAATTCCTGAGATATAGCTGTCTGATTGAAATGGGCAAGACATCTGTACAGTCAGGGTGTGGCTGGTGGCTGTATCTTACCGAAAGTTTAAGTTTTTTCTGTAAATCTTTAAAAGGACTGTCTCCTGATTTGAATGACATCAGATTTATGGATGTTAGGCGAAAATCCTAGGAGGTTAACAAAAAAACCTGTTTTCAAAACATCTGTAAATCATGCAAGAAGGCAAAGATGTAGAACCAAGATCTATATGCAGTTTGATTTGTCAGGACATAGTGAATTGGACTGGCAATAAATTTCAACTGTAGGCTTGACAGGTCTGTAGATATAGGCAGAAATGCAAATCGGGGTGCTGTAGCGCCCCCATCTGACTGACTGGGATGGGTCAGTGGGACTGAGTAGTGGGTAGGAATAGGAATCTTGTTGCCAAATTTGGTCAGTCTAGGACTTACGGTTTAGGCTGGGCATTCAGTTTTAGGGAAGAAAAATAATTATTGTTCAACCCTCTGAAGTAGTGCCTGAGCATGTCTAACTTAAGAATAATATAAGCTTCATTGATCATCGTGGGGAAAACGCCTTCACGTCTCCCCAGCTCACTTCACGGAGGGTATGCTGTGCACATCGGGCTGCCTAGCTCGAGTACCCACCAAAGCTGGGTTCGAACCTGCGACCCTCTGATTACAAGCATACAAGTTTAGCCCACTGAGCCACCCGTTGCTGTGGTTAAAGCAGGTGAGATCGGTAGACACCTTCCTACCTGATCTGGTAACTCATTTGAGCTGAATTGGCCTAGGTTGGTCTTAGTAATATAAAAACAGTGGCCATAGCCACTGTTTACAGGGTAGGCTGAGGGTCAGAGGACAAATGTACCAGCTAAATTTGATTTAGATTGGTCATCATTAAGCCAGTCAAATTGCTGCTTGATTTTGATTGGCCGATGGCGGCCACTGTTTCAGGACTCATGACTGCCATTGTATGTGACTGACCTCAGGCTGCGTCCTAGTACATACCTTCCAAATTTCAGTTGGATTGGCCGAGGCAGTCAGAAGATATTGGCAGTTTTTAGTTGTAGCGCCCCCTATGGACGAAATGCGGCCCGCCTTGCACCGTGCCCCCAAAATGGTGTAGGGAGGTAGGATTTCAAATTTGGGCAAGGTAGGCCAAGGCACGGCCAAGTTATAGTAGTCAGACCACAATGTGTCAAATTTAGATATTGTTTGGGCTAGGCTAATGGCCGTAGGACATAGAAATGTCTGAAATTTGTGGATGATTCTTGATCAGCTCAGAGTTCTGATTCGTTTGACACCTCATTTGTCTGATTTGGTAGGACAAGCTAGGACTGTAAGAAAAAAGTATGATTTGCAAAATATGCAAATTAGCAAAAAATCTAAGTAGGCGGAGCTTCATGGTCCCATTGACTTTTTGGTAGGGCATGGCTGTCTGTATCAGCAGAAAAAAGAATTTCGGTTGTAGGACAAACAGGACAGGAGATATCGACGGAAACATGTTGGGGGGCGCTACGGCGCCCCCCATTGGCTGAGTCGGACGGGTCGGACAACCTGAGTAGTGGGTAGGAATTCCAATCATCCTACCAAATTTGGTCGGCCTAGGACTTACGGTTTAGGCTGGGCATTCAGTTTTAGGGAAGAAAAATAATAATAATAATAATAATAATAATAATAATAATAATCTTAACAAAAACAATAAGGTTCCATAGCACTACGTGCTTTGGACCCTTAACTAGAAACTGCAAGCAGTTACGAAAGGGTCCAAAGAGCAGGACAATCGGACTGGTCGGACAGTAGAGGAATAACGGCAGAGAACCGGCAGCCAGGGTAGTAGAAAGTGAGACAGAATTAGACTGCCATAACAGGATAGGAGATGTAGGACAGAGCAGGACGGTCTCAGTAGTAGGCAGACATTATGATGGAGATGCATTTAGTGCAGGTGTAACAGGCCAGTCAACATCAGAGAGTACACTGTGCACATCAGGATACCTAGCTGAAATACCAAAATACTAAGCTGGGTTCGATCCGGCGACCCTCTGATTACAGGAACACAGGATTAGCACACTGAGCCACCCGCTGCTGTGGTTAGAACTGGTCAGATCGGTAGACACCTTCCAACCTGATCTGGTAACTCGTTTTAGCTAAATGAGCCTAGGTTGGTCTTAGATGTATATAGACAGTGGCGTAGCGCTCCCGATTGACCGATTGACACGAAATTTGCAAGGTATCTCTGTGGTACAGTCCTACATCAGTGAGCCATATTTTGTAATGATTCGCTGAAGCAGCCCTGACATATATCTGTCTGATTGAAATGGGCGAGGCACCAGTACAGTCAGGGTGTGGCTGGTGGCTGTATCTTACCGAAAGTTTAAGTTTTTTCTCTAAATCTTTAAAAGGACTGTCTCCTGGTTTGAATGACATCAGATTTATGGATGTTGGGCGAAAATCGGAGGAGGTTAACAAAATAACCTGTTTTCAAACAACTATAAATCATGCAAAAAGGCAAAGATGGAGAACCAAGTTCTATATGCAGTTGAAATTCGTCATGACATAGTGAACTGGACTGGCAATAAATTTCAACTGTTGGCTTGACAGGTCTGTAGATATAGGCAGAAATGCAAATCGGGGTGCTGTAGCGCCCCCATCTGACTGACTGGGACGGGTCAGTGAGACTCAGTAGTGGGTAGGAATAGTAATCTTGTTGCCAAATTTGGTCAGTCTAAGACTTACGGTTTAGGCTGGGCATTAAGTTTTAGGGAAGAAAAATAATTATTGTTAAACCCTCTGTAGTAGTGCCTGAGCACGTCTAAATTAACAATAATAGAAGTTTCATTGATCCTTGTGGGGAAAACGCCTTCACGTCTCCCCAGCTCACTTCACGGAGAGTATGCTGCGCACATCGGGCTGCCTAGCTTGAGTACCCACCGAAGCCGGGTTCGAACCTGCGACCCTCTGATTACAAGCATACAAGTTTAGCCCACTGAGCCACCCGCTGCTGTGAGTAAAATGGGTGCGATCAGTAGACACCTTCCTACCTGATCTGGTAACTCATTTTACCTCAATGAGCCTAGGTGGGTCTTAGATGTATATAGACAGTGGCGTAGCGCTCCCGATTGACCGATCGACACGAAATTAGGAGGTTCTCTCTGAGGTACAGTCCTACATCAGTGAGCCATATTTTGTAATGATTGGCTGAAGCATTCCTGAGATATAGCTGTCTGATTGAAATGGGCAAGACAACAGTACAGTCAGGGTGTGGCTGGTGGCTGTATCTTACCGAAAGTTTAAGTTTTTTCTCTAAATCTTTAAAAGTACTGTCTCCTGGTTTGAATGACATCAGATTTATGGATGTTGGGCGAAAATCGGAGGAGGTTTACAAAATAACCTGTTTTCAAACAACTATAAATCATGCAAAAAGGCAAAGATGTAGAACCAAGGTCTATATGCAGTTGAAATTCGTCATGACATAGTGAATTGGACTGGCAATAAATTTCAACTGTTGGCTTGACAGGTCTGTAGATATAGGCAGAAATGCAAATCGGGGTGCTGTAGCGCCCCCATCTGACTGACTGGGACGGGTCAGTGGGACTGAGTAGTGGGTAGTAATAGGAATCTTGTTGCCAAATTTGGTCAGTCTAGGACTTACGGTTTAGGCTGGGCATTCAGTTTTAGGGAAGAAAAATAATTATTGTTCAACCCCCTGGAGTAGTGCCTGAGCACGTCTGAATTAACAATAATAGAAGTTTCATTGATCCTCGTGGGGAAAATGCCTTTACGTCTCCACAGCTCACTTCACGGAGGGTATGCTGTGCACATCGGGCTGCCTAGCTCGAGTACCCACCGAAGCTGGGTTCGAACCTGCGACCCTCTGATTACAAGCATACAAGTTTAGCCCACTGAGCCACCCATTGCTGTGGTTAAAACGGGTGAAATTGGTAGACACCTTCCAACCTGATCTGGTAACTCGTTTTAGCTCAATGAGCCTAGGTGGGTCTTAGAAGTATATAGACAGTGGCGTAGCGCTCCCAATTGACCGATCGACACGAAATTTGGAGGGTCTCTCTGTGGTACAGTCCTACATCAGTTAGCCAAATTTTGTAATGATTGGCTGAAGCATTCCTGAGATATAGCTGTCTGATTGAAATGGGCAAGACAACAGTACAGTCAGGGTGTGGCTGGTGGCTGTATCTTACCGAAAGTTTAAGTTTTTTCTCTAAATCTTTAAAAAGACTGTCTCCTGGTTTGAATGACACCAGATTTATGTATGTTGGGCGAAAATCCGAGGAGGTTAACAAAATAACCTGTTTTCAAACAACTATAAATCATGAAAAAAGGCAAAGATGTAGAACCAAGTTCTATATGCAGTTGAAATTCGTCATGACATAGTGAATTGGACTGGCAATAAATTTCAACTGTTGGCTTGACAGGTCTGTAGATATAGGCATAAATGCAAATCGGGGTGCTGTAGCGCCCCCATCTGACTGACTGGGACGGGTCAGTGAGACTGAGTAGTGGGTAGGAATTGTAATCATGTTGCCAAATTTGGTCAGTCTAGGACTTACGGTTTAGGCTGGGCATTCAGTTTTAGGGAAGAAAAATAATTATTGTTCAACCCTCTGTAGTAGTGCCTGAGCACGTCTAAATTAACAATAATGGAAGTTTCATTGATCCTTGTGGGGAAAACGCCTTCACGTCTCCCCAGCTCACTTCACGGAGAGTATGCTGTGCACATCGGGCTGCCTAGCTCGAGTACCCACCGAAGCTGGGTTCGAACCTGCGACCCTCTGATTACAAGCATACAAGTTTAGCCCACTGAGCCACCCGCTGCTGTGAGTAAAATGGGTGTGATCAGTAGACACCTTCCTACCTGATCTGGTAACTCATTTTACCTCAATGAGCCTAGGTGGGTCTTAGATGTATATAGACAGTGGCGTAGCGCTCCTGATTGACCGATCGACACAAAATTTGGAGGGTCTCTCTGTGGTACAGTCCTACATCAGTGAGCCAAATTTTGTAATGATTGGCTGAAGAATTCCTGAGATATAGCTGTCTGATTGAAATGGGCAAGACATCAGTACAGTCAGGGTGTGGCTGGTGGCTGTATCTTACCGAAAGTTTAAGTTTTTTCTGTAAATCTTTAAAAGGACTGTCTCCTGATTTGAATGACATCAGATTTATGGATGTTAGGCGAAAATCCTAGGAGGTTAACAAAAAAACCTGTTTTCAAAACATCTGTAAATCATGCAAGAAGGCAAAGATGTAGAACCAAGATCTATATGCAGTTTGATTTGTCAGGACATAGTGAATTGGACTGGCAATAAATTTCAACTGTAGGCTTGACAGGTCTGTAGATATAGGCAGAAATGCAAATCGGGGTGCTGTAGCGCCCCCATCTGACTGACTGGGATGGGTCAGTGGGACTTAGTAGTGGGTAGGAATAGGAATCTTGTTGCCAAATTTGGTCAGTCTAGGACTTACGGTTTAGGCTGGGCATTCAGTTTTAAGGAAGAAAAATAATTATTGTTCAACCCTCTGAAGTAGTGCCTGAGCATGTCTAACTTAAGAATAATATAAGCTTCATTGATCATCGTGGGGAAAACGCCTTCACGTCTCCCCAGCTCACTTCACGGAGGGTATGCTGTGCACATCGGGCTGCCTAGCTCGAGTACCCACCGAAGCTGGGTTCGAACCTGCGACCCTCTGATTACAAGCATACAAGTTTAGCCCACTGAGCCACCCGTTGCTGTGGTTAAAGCAGGTGAGATCGGTAGACACCTTCCTACCTGATCTGGTAACTCATTTGAGCTGAATTGGCCTAGGTTGGTCTTAGTAATATAAAAACAGTGGCCATAGCCACTGTTTACAGGGTAGGCTGATGGTCAGAGGACAAATGTACCAGCTAAATTTGATTTAGATTGGTCATCATTAAGCCAGTCAAATTGCTGCTTGATTTTGATTGGCCGATGGCGGCCACTGTTTCAGGACTCATGACTGCCATTGTATGTGACTGACCTCAGGCTGCGTCCTAGTACATACCTTCCAAATTTCAGTTGGATTGGCCGAGGCAGTCAGAAGATATTGGCAGTTTTTAGTTGTAGCGCCCCCTATGGACGAAATGCGGCCCGCCTTGCACCGTGCCCCCAAAATGGTGTACGGAGGTAGGATTTCAAATTTGGTCAAGGTAGGCCAAGGCACGGCCAAGTTATAGTAGTCAGACCACAATGTGTCAAATTTAGATATTGTTTGGGCTAGGCTAATGGCTGTAGGACATAGAAATGTCTGAAATTTGTGGATGATTCTTGATCAGCTCAGAGTTCTGATTCGTTTGACACCTCATTTGTCTGATTTGGTAGGACAAGCTAGGACTGTAAGAAAAAAGTATGATTTGCAAAATATGCAAATTAGCAAAAAATCTAAGTAGGCGAAGCTTCATGGTCCCATTGACTTTTTGGTAGGGCATGGCTGTCTGTATCAGCAGAAAAAAGAATTTCGGTTGTAGGACAAACAGGACAGGAGATATCGACGGAAACATGTTGGGGGGCGCTACGGCGCCCCCCATTGGCTGAGTCGGATGGGTCGGACAACCTAAGTAGTGGGTAGGAATTCCAATCATCCTACCAAATTTGGTCGGCCTAGGACTTACGGTTTAGGCTGGGCATTCAGTTTTAGGGAAGAAAAATAATAATAAAAATAATTATTGTTCAACCCTCTGAAGTAGTGCCTGAGCATGTCTAACTTAAGAATAATATAAGCTTCATTGATCATCGTGGGGAAAACGCCTTCACGTCTCCCCAGCTCACTTCACGGAGGGTATGCTGTGCACATCGGGCTGCCTAGCTCGAGTACCCACCGAAGCTGGGTTCGAACCTGCGACCCTCTGATTACAAGCATACAAGTTTAGCCCACTGAGCCACCCGTTGCTGTGGTTAAAGCAGGTGAGATCGGTAGACACCTTCCTACCTGATCTGGTAACTCATTTGAGCTGAATTGGCCTAGGTTGGTCTTAGTAATATAAAAACAGTGGCCATAGCCACTGTTTACAGGGTAGGCTGATGGTCAGAGGACAAATGTACCAGCTAAATTTGATTTAGATTGGTCATCATTAAGCCAGTCAAATTGCTGCTTGATTTTGATTGGCCGATGGCGGCCACTGTTTCAGGACTCATGACTGCCATTGTATGTGACTGACCTCAGGCTGCGTCCTAGTACATACCTTCCAAATTTCAGTTGGATTGGCCGAGGCAGTCAGAAGATATTGGCAGTTTTTAGTTGTAGCGCCCCCTATGGACGAAATGCGGCCCGCCTTGCACCGTGCCCCCAAAATGGTGTACGGAGGTAGGATTTCAAATTTGGTCAAGGTAGGCCAAGGCACGGCCAAGTTATAGTAGTCAGACCACAATGTGTCAAATTTAGATATTGTTTGGGCTAGGCTAATGGCTGTAGGACATAGAAATGTCTGAAATTTGTGGATGATTCTTGATCAGCTCAGAGTTCTGATTCGTTTGACACCTCATTTGTCTGATTTGGTAGGACAAGCTAGGACTGTAAGAAAAAAGTATGATTTGCAAAATATGCAAATTAGCAAAAAATCTAAGTAGGCGAAGCTTCATGGTCCCATTGACTTTTTGGTAGGGCATGGCTGTCTGTATCAGCAGAAAAAAGAATTTCGGTTGTAGGACAAACAGGACAGGAGATATCGACGGAAACATGTTGGGGGGCGCTACGGCGCCCCCCATTGGCTGAGTCGGATGGGTCGGACAACCTAAGTAGTGGGTAGGAATTCCAATCATCCTACCAAATTTGGTCGGCCTAGGACTTACGGTTTAGGCTGGGCATTCAGTTTTAGGGAAGAAAAATAATAATAACTAGAAACTGCAGGCAGTTACGAAAGGGTCCAAAGCGCAGGACGATCGGACTGGTAGGACAGTAGAGGAATAACGGCAGAGAACCGGCGGCAAGGGTAGTAGAAAGTGAGACAGAATTAGACTGCCATAACATTATAGGACAGAGCAGGACGGTCTCAGTAGTAGGCAGACATTACGATGTAGATGCTTTTAGTGCAGGTGTAACAGGCCAGTAAACATCAGAGAGTACACTGTGCACATCAGGATACCTAGCTGAAACACCAACCTAAGCTGGGTTCGAACCAGCGACCCTCTGATTACAGGCACACAGGATTAGCACACTGAGCCACCCGCTGCTGTTGGTAAAATGAGTGAGATCAGTAGACACCTTCCTACCTGATCTGGTAACTCATTATACAGTAGCTTAATTAGACTAGGTCGGTTTTAGACATATATGGACAGTGGCTATAGCGCTCCCGTTTGACCTATTGACACAAAATTTCAAGGGTCTCTCTGCGGTACAGTCATACATCAGTGAGCCAAATTTTGTAATGATTGGCTGAAGCATCCCTGAGATATAGCTGTCTGATTGAAATGGGCAAGACAACAGTACAGTCAGGGTGTGGCTGGTGGCTGTATCTTACTGAAAGTTTAAGTTTTTTCTCTAAATCTTTAAAAGGACTGTCTCCTGGTTTTAATGACACCAGATTTATGTATGTTGGGCGAAAATCCTACGAGGTTAACAAAATAACCTATTTTCAAACAACTATAAATCATGCAAAAAGGCAAAGATGTAGAACCAAGTTCTATATGCAGTTGAAATTAGTCATGACATAGTGAATTGGACTGGCAATAAATTTCAACTGTAGGCTTGACAGTTCTGTAGATATAGGCGTAAATGCAAATCGGGGTGCTGTAGCGCCCCCCTCTGACTGACTGCGACGGGTCAGTGGGACTGAGTAGTGGGTAGGAATAGGAATCTTGTTGCCAAATTTGGTCAGTCTAGGACTTACGGTTTAGGCTGGGCATTCAGTTGTAGGGAAGAAAAATAATTATTGTTCAACCCTATGAAGGAGTCCCTGAGCCCGTCTAAATTATAAAAAAAGAAGCTTCATTAATACACATCTCCCCAGCTCACTTTATGGAGGGTATGCTGTGCACATCGGGATGCGTAGCTCGAGTACCCACCGAAGCTGGGTTCGAACCTGCAACCCTCTGATTACAAGCATACAAGTTTAGCCCACTGAGCCACCCACTGCCGTGGGCAAAATGGGTGAGATCGGTAGACACCTTCCTACCTGATCTGGTAACTCATTTTAGCTCAATGAGCCTAGGTGGGTCTTAGACACATACAGACAGTGGCCGTAGCTTTACCGTTTGACCGATCAACACAAAATTTGTATGGTATCTCTGCGGTACAGCCATACATTTGCGAGAGAAATTTTGTAATGATTGGCTGAAGCATCCTTGAGATATAGCTGTCTGATTGAAATAGGCGAGGTACCAGTACAGTCAGGGTGTGGCTGGTGGCTGTACCTTGCCGAAAGTTTAAGTTTTTTTCTGTAAGTCTTTAAAAGGACTGTTTCCTGATTATAAAGACAGCAGATTTATGTAGGTTCGGTGAAAATCCTTGCAGTTTAATGAAATAACCTGTTTTCAAAGAACTATAAATCATGCAAAAACACAAAGATGCAGAACCAAGTTCTATACGTTGTCAGGTTTGACATGACGTTGTGAATTCGATTGGCAATAAATTTCAACTGTAGGCTTGACAGTTCTGTAGATATAGGCAGAAATGCAAATCAGACTGCTGTAGCGCCCCCATCTGACTGACTGGGACGGGTCATAGGGGCTGAGTAGTGGGTAGGAATAGGCATCTTGGTGCCAAATTTGGTCAGCCTAGGTCTTATGGTTTAGGCTGGGCATTCAGTTTTAGGGAAGAAAAATAATTATAATCTAACCGTTTTGAAGAGAGCCTGAGCCATTCTGAATGGCTGGTTTAAATAAAATTTTGTGTATTTTTTTTCCCTCATGTGGAAAACACCTTTACGTCTCCCCACTTGCTTTACGGAGAGCATGCTGCGCACATCGGGCTGTCTAGCTCGAGTACCCACCGAAGCTGGGTTCGAACCGGCGACCCTCTGATTACAAGCATGCAAGTTTAGCCCACTGAGCCACCCGCTGCTGTTGGTAAAATGGGTGAGATCGCTGGACACCTTCCTACCTGATCTGGTAACTCATTTTAGCTGAATTGGCCTAGGTTGGTCTTAGTAACATATGAACAGTGGCCGTAGCGCTCCCATTTGACCAATCGACACAAAATTTGGAGGGTCTCTCCGTGGTAGAGCCCTACAATA